>NC_089993.1:10454375-10760826 GCF_036417845.1 Apteryx mantelli
CTCTCCCCCCATCCCCCCTTTTTAAAGGTATTAGTGATTTCAGTATTTTGCGTCATGAGTTAAACTGGACTAGAACTGATGGCACAACACTGCCTTTGTTCTCCAGTCAAAAGCAGTAAATTAAATTGTAAGCTGAGTACCAGGAGAATGCTTATCTAAAAGAGCAATGCCAGTGACCATCACGCAGAGAGGGGGCAATACAATTGGATTTTCCTGAGTACTAGAACTAATGACATTTGGATTTCAATGTGGTTGATTCCAACTCTGAATTAAAGCTTTTCGTACTGAGACAGTCATAAGGTCTTTCTCCTCTAGATTAACTGAGTCCAAGAAAAAAAAACAAACTTTTACTAAGGATTCGCAATATTTGAGAGGAGATCCAGTGATGTCTTAGTGAATGCTTTCTCCCACAAAAGTAGCTTATACAGCCTTTCTCTGGTTGGGGCTTGTTAAGAATTCCTCTTATCTCTACAGACACCTGTTCACAGAAATGATGGGCAAGTAATTAGCTTTGAAATCCCCAATTCTCTGCCGAGTGTGTTTGAAATGGACCAGTCAGTGTAAGGTCCTGGTAGCTGGAGCAAAAGTCTTCAATAAAAACAGAAGCTTTTAAAGACTGAAAAACACAGAGATTAACTTTGATGGGCAAGAAGACAAATAGCATTAACCTCATTTCCTCAGCGGAAAAAGAAAGGCTCAAGACCTACAGAGGAAATAAGAATAAGCAGAAGAACAACAAAAATAAAAATATACCAACTAAATATTCTAAAATATAGATTCACTTTATGTATAACTGGCATGATTTTCAGCATGTTTAGCAGCTAGCAAGGCTACACAGCTGTCTGACTTTAGGACCTACTCTTTATTATTTCATCCAAATATTCACAGAATAGTTGAGGTTGGAAGGGACCTCTAGAGATCACTCCCTCTTCTCAAAGCAGGGTAAACTAGAGCAAGTTGCTCAGGACTGTGTCTAGTTGTCTTCTGACTATCTCCAAGGATGGAAACTCCACAACTTCTCCGGGCAACTTGTTCCCAGTGTTTGATCACCCTTACAGTAAAAAAGTTTTTCTTGTATTTAAATGGAATTTCCTGTATTTCAATTTGTGTCCACTTCTTCTCATCCTGTCATTAGGCACCACTGAGAAGAGTCTGGTTCTGTCTGCTTTACTCCCTCCCATCAGGTATTTATACACATGGATAAGACTTCCCCAAGTCTTCTCTTCTCCAGACTAAACAGTCCCAGCTCTCTCAGCCTCTCCTCATTTAAGAGATGCCTTAATTATCAGGGCCCTTTGGTGGACTCGCTCCACTTCCCTTGACCTGCTAGCAATGCTCTTCTTAATGCAGCCTAGAATGCTGGCAGCCTTCTTTGCCGCAATGGTGCATTGCTGGCCCATGTTCGATTTGGTGTCCATCAGGACCCCCATATCCTTTTCTGCCAAGCTGCTTTCCAGGTGGGTCAGTCCCCAGAATGTACTGGTGCACAGGCTTATTCTTCACCTGATGCAGGACTTGGCATTTCTTTTTCTTGAACTTCATGAGGTTCCTGTCAGTCCATTTCTCCAGCCTGTCAAGGACCTTCTCAATAGCAGCACACCCATCTGGTCTATCAACCACTCCTCCCAGTTTTGTATCATTTGCAGAATTGCTGAAGGTGCACTCTATCCCATTGTCTAGCTCACTAAAGATGATGTTAAACAGTACTGAAGCCAGTATCAATGCCTGGGACACATCTCTGGGGACTGGCCCCCAGCTGGACTTTGTGCCACTGATCCCAGCCCCTATTGTTTGGGGCTACTATTACAGTAAGGATTCCCCCAATTCATTCTGGGAGTAGAGTACCAATTCTGAGAAATTATTTTGCACATTATCCATAAAACTGTGAAATTTTAAAGAAAAATGCTTCCCACTTGAAATCAAGAAGAGGTGACCAGAAACAGGTGATTTTGAACAAGATTCCAGAGGACAGTCATCACTAGCAAAATACAAGATTTTCTAACAGATACCATATAATTCCTAACAAATTATGAATATTTCCTACAGTGAAATATTATAATATCAGATTCTATTGGATTATAACTAAAGTGTTTGGTTACCATTGTAAATAACTTAATCACTTTTGATGATGATGAACAGAAAATGAATACCACAGTTCCAAAATTGGCACACCTAGTGAGTTCCGTGTGCATATGTAAACAAAAACATAACTGGTTTTGGCAACAGGAATTTAGATAGCGTAATGGTGGAACTACCATAATAATTCTGCAGGAAGTATTCAGATTTCTTTTCCGTTTTGAAAATAAAGCCAGGGATAAAGATAACTACGTACCTACGAGACCATCATTTTTAACAACACAATACATCTCTGAAGAAATAAAATATGAAATGCAAGTGTTTTGCATAATTTCTGTAAGTGTCTACAGAGAAACAAACTGTTTGGGTAAGACAAAATTCATTTAACATATTGAAAACTATTTTAAATACTTTTTATTTACTCAGCTCTAGTCTCAAGCAGCATATTCTGTTTGAAAATTAGTATACATTCCTAAGACTTATATTTGATTCAGCCTCCCTACAAAAAAAAAAAAAACTTAAATTATTTTTAAACCAGGTTATTTAATATGGAAATCCTAATTTAACTAAACAGTTATCTTGGCACTTGTGATTTGGTGAATCATGCAGTTCAATATTACCTGTTAAGCTGTAACCCATAGTTAACTAATTAAGGAAACCAGTACACTGTAATTGAAATCTCTAAGGACTGCAAAAACGTAGGTTAATTTCTTAGATAAAAATGTTACAGAACAACTTCATGGTTTTTTGAGTACACAGGTATTGATTTCATTTAGACTGTAAGGCATGAAAATCCAACATCTGGAGCCCCGTGTCACATTGAATTTATTGATTATCATATAATAGACATTAAAAGGTATACTAAAGTTCA
Source organism: Apteryx mantelli (assembly GCF_036417845.1). Lineage (NCBI taxonomy): Eukaryota > Metazoa > Chordata > Aves > Apterygiformes > Apterygidae > Apteryx > Apteryx mantelli. The sequence continues at coordinate 10,457,323 of NC_089993.1, forward strand.
TAATTTAGTACACACATTTAAAGCTTTATTATCTCAACAGGGAATACTATTCACAAGCCAAGGTATTTCAAGACACTTAATACAAACTCATTTGGAAAATCAAACAAAGCAAATCCTAAAGGTAAAACTTTGGCTAAACTTGTTCTAATCTAGTCATATAAGGCATACAGGCAGTTATCCTTGTTTAAATAAAATACAGAGCATACAACATAAGTAAAGGAGGAACAGGGAACAATTATCTTTGTAGACAACATTTTGAAATACTAATAAATCAAGCATCTTGAGAGGCATGGTTTGAACTTCTCTTAAAAGTCAATGGGAATATTGCCATTATCTTCAAGGTATCCACAATTTCATTCACGGTCTTTTAACAGTAAATCAATGTAATCTGTAGCTGTCAATTATAGAAGCAGCTAAACAGATGCTATGATGATGATCCTTGATTTCCGAGCAAGCGAAGCAAGTTCAAGATTTCAGTGATATTTTACTACAATATTAGTCTTCTTTAACCCTTACTGCATAGGGAGACACCATCGATGTCTCAAAGAATTATATTTTTCTCTAGAAGCAACCCAGAATTCTCTCTACAAATTCCCTCTGTTATTTAAAAATTTCTATAACTCTTATTACTTTGATTTTGAAGCACTGCATAGCTACCCAGATGAAGCAGAAGCATTATCAAAGTTTACAAGATGAAAAAATAGAGACAAAAAAAAAAAACACCCCAAAAGCACTTCCTTGTAATTTGCTCAAGAAGCCTCTGACAAATCTAGAGCTAGGTTCTGAGCTCAGCAGTCCTTCCTGTAGCAATGGCCGTTTGTTCACAGCAACTTGGGAACAGCCACTGTATGAGAGGTCAGTCTCAGAAAAGGCATCATCATTTATAAATCACAGAGATGACAAGAGGAAAACAATTTATCATTTTAATATTAAGCATTATTTTTTAATAAAGGTTATTTCTTCACAATGATTATGACTTGGTCTAGATTGTAAACTGAAGTTGTAATCAAGAAAACTAGAGAATCTGCAAAATAGTAGATTTACTAGAATTAAAACTGGCCCCACAAAGCACTGTCAGCACTCTACTTAATTTCCTCTGTTTCTACCACAATGGCTTCTAATATCAAATCTTAATTATTCTAAAAGCATACTAGTAATCAAGAGTAAAAAAAAAAAAAAATCCTTATTTTGATGAAAAACTGAAGGCATGAACAGACAAATACAAAAGCCCATTATGCTGGTTGCAAAAGCATTCCACCACTCTGTAATTACCCAGGTAGGAAGCAAAGAAAGCAAGTTCAGCAGACTCGCCCACTCCTATCCCACTCACATTAGCTCTTCCAACTCTCCCAGTATAATTTCAAATGTAGACAAACTGCATAATTCATTTTTTGAGGGGGGAAAAAGATGGTGGAGTGTACGGAGTCTGTATGGCAAGGAGGTCAGAGGGAAGCAGGTTCTGGAATAAGGGACATGCAGGGAAAATGGAGATACACAGATTTCTAGAACAGGAATTCCAAAGAAAGAGAATGACAACAGGGAGTAAAATATGGGGGATTAGGGAAAAACAGGTGTGGGAGATAAGGGATGAATCACAGGATGTGACAAAGATGTAGGCTAGGCTGCAGGTGATATTCAAATCAGCTACAGAGAGTTTGTCAGGCATGAAGGAGGAGACGAGGTGAGTAATGATGGGAAGCCTGATGAATGCACAAATGCTAAACTCTACTAATAATTCTCTTCATTGAAATAGTTTAAAATCAGCCTTTTGTCTACACTTGTCCCAAATTACCATGCTGTACCTTAGAGGGACACTGCTTTCTACTACTGAAAAAAATCTAAACGAAGTTACAGAACAATATTTTACCCATGACGTTCTAAAAAGTTTAAAGGACAATGCTCAGGCTCATTCCTTGATCAAATTAAAAATCAATTTCAAATCACTACATTTCCTTCCAGATGCTCATGTTTTCCTAAAATGATTCATTTCCTAAACCAATTAAGTAATATTCAAGGGAAAGAACCCACTTACAGAGCAAAATAGAATAACTCCCAGAATGGTTATTTGAGTGTAGACAAAAAGATTTCACTTTAATATTCTCTTGTACATCAAAAACCAAATAAGTAAATTTTTTTGTAATTTAGGAGCACTTTCCAATTAGGTCTCCCATATAAAGACTGACTAGTGACCTCTCTTTGTAGCTATGACTTACAACAGCTCACAAAAATTTCAATTAATAAGTACATTTAATGAATTAATCTGTTATTTTCTCATCACAAACATGACTGAAGTCAAAGATTTGAAGACAAAAAGCTAAAACAGCTAATAATTTAAGAATGCTTTGTTTTTCAGCCAACAACCTGATAACTTGATTACTGAAATGCCTAAAAACTTGAGAACTAATTTGAAAGCACTAGATTAATGATTCTATACTGAAATTAATAAACCCTAGTCTCATTATACTGTTTTATGAACTAAAAGTTTCTAACAGGTTAAGGAATCTTTAATCACTACTAAGTCAAAAATGCTGTTAACACATACCGCTAACAGATTAGTAACTATTGGACACAGTTTCTCACCACATAGGTACAGAAACCTGAGGAGAAGAAGGACAAAGGCCAGAATTCCAACTTCCTCCAGGTCCCCATGTGCCGCCACTGATTAAATTATCATAATCCAAACTCTTTCATCAGAGCTGTAGAAGTTTCATGCAGGTGGGTTTTCTTCTGGATGCATATGTTTATTTTACATTTCTGTTTTGTCTCTCTCTCTCGATCAAAACAGGTAGGAAGAGACACTGAACAGGATACTACAAAGAATTATCTTCTGTTGCACAGACATGCATGGTTACAGAGATGCCAAATTAAGCATCAGGTAGGAATTTCCCTAAACCAAGTTATTTCTGAATCTTCCTTAGAAATATGGCTCACATTTCCTGGTAGGATGATCTGAAGACATAACGAAAAACAGATTCTAGCCATCAGAGAACTCTGTAGATAGGAGTTCCAAAAATATAAAGCTGGTGGAGTTAAAGTCCATGTCAGTTCTTCTCCAATTCCAGAGGCAAGAAAAATGTCACAAGAGGAGAAAATAATGCTGGTGGGAAGGTATGTATCCCTCTGCTGTACTGCATAGACAATTCAATGGCACAAAACGCTAGAGAACCCCAAGAGCAGAACACTTCAAAGGACACAACGAATACTGAGAAAGTTTGAAAAGAATTAATCCTGTACTGCACAAGGTCACAGTTTTTCTTACAAGCACAGAAGAAAAAAAAGTGACAGGCAACATAGGGAATGCAAAAGAGCTCATCTACATTAATGAAGCTGCTGTGACATTTGCTACAACTACCATGTCTTTTCTGCCTAACACTAGGAAATGCCTGACTATACATCAAAAAAATAAACAATAAAATAAAATGAGAGAAACCAACCCCCCCCAAAAAAACCATAGGTTTTGTAGCAATTCTAATGTCATTTCTTCACTACCATATTTCTAATTTCTTTTTCCTCCCTACTAAAGCTGGATTTTCTGCAGATCCTGTTTGTTACATACGCCTTTCAAATCAAGGCCCAAGCCTGTGATAACAAACAGGAAAAAAATCAGCAACTGGTTTGGTAGAGAGAACCCAAATCATCATGAAAACAAAAACGCACCCAGCAAACTGGCCCCATTTTCTTAATATGAATTCAACTGAGCTATTTCCATTGACTAGGGAAAGTTTTCCTTTAAATTTAATTAATACTTCAAATAACTTTGGAGTATTTCTGGCCCATAGTTTTATCTTTACAGTTTAATATTCAGTACAGCAAGAAAAAAGGAAGTAAACACAAATTAGTAGGGATGCTTCAATTTCTGTTAGAGTTTCATTCTTGGTAAAAAAGCTATAAAATGTTTCTGCAAGATGAGATGTAATTTGGGTCAGATAGAGGAATATCTGCTCAGATAGAACAGATTAAGATAAAAAAGGGTGAGAAATTAATAATCAAACCTGTCCATCATACCAGAACACATATATCTTAAGAAGCACATTGCTAGCACTCAGCAGGATAAACCACTGAATGAATGACAGTCCTTAAATGAATTTTATGCTGTTCTCCTAAAACTAAATTTGAACACTGTTTGTGGGGAGGATGGGGGAGGTGATTGCACAGGGAGGGAGATGTTATATGCTTAATTCTGTCTTTTTGCTTTCCCAGGCAGCATACAATAGTTCAGAACAAATGATCCTTTGACTTCCATTGGTGATACGCTTGTTCTGTCACCTTGTTGGGTAAGAAAAGCCAACAGGAACCATGCAAGAAGATGATATGGAGGAAGCTGAAACTGCAAAACTGCAAGCATTTCAGCATTTCCCCCTCTTACAGGCAGGATCCACCAGCAAAATCAAATGTCTCCTTTACCTCTTGCCTTTCAAATAGTCCATTTAAATAACTATATATTGTATTAGATAATCATAAAACAATAATAATTCCATACCAGGTGCAAACTGCAAAAAAATAATGCTTAATGTCCTAAAATTATCTTTTAAAATATTTTAACCCTATTGTAACTTACTTGTGTTGCAAGAGGGAAAACAAAAGACAAAAAAAAAATTCCCATATCTCTTACTAATCTTAACAAGGAAAAATTCCTTTCTGTTCTTAAACGAGTACACTATCAAACAGCATCATAAAAAGACATCCTCTTTTGCCACAGCTGTGGGTAGGTAACATCAAACAAAAACATGATCTCCTGAAAGTCCAGTTCAGAATTACAGAGAGCTGGAAGTAGTAACTGAAGACAAGAACTCATCTGGATTAAAAGTTTTTTTCAACTACCTACCCCAGTTTACCATTTTCATGGCCTCCACTATAAGCTTCCCATAGGAATTGGGCAAGAAAATCACGAATAAAACTGTCAAAGAAATTTAAGAGGCAAGAATTTCAGTGCTCAGAACTATAAAGCAAAACTCTCGTTAACAACAACAGAATTTCTCTGCTGATTCTCTAAGAAGATTACTGAGTTTACATATGTCTTCATTTGCAAGAAGTATATTGTGCCACTTATTTGAGGGCATTACAACAAAGTTTTAGTAAAAGAGTGTAGAGTTATTCCTGAGTTTATGCAGTAAAGCTTAAGTGAAAGTACTTCCATTTTTAAAAGCCTGTAAATACCGATAAAAGAATTTTTCTAATGTGATTACATTTCATATTTTTTGTGACTTCATGCACAGTTTCAGGATGCAGCAAAGTTTTAACATTTTACTTTCTGAAGTACTAGACCTTCACACCACTCACTCCAGGCACCATATTTGTAAGGGTCAAGAATAGCTATAAAATTAATCTAAAACATAAGACTTTATTTTTAGATTTGTGTATTAAGCATTGCAATATTGACAAACAATTTCTTAAGAATAAATCTCAACTGTTCTTCTACCATTAAGGCATAAGCCACATTCCAATTCACTTGGTCTTCCTAATAGCAGAAGGCATGAATCATTCATTATTTCATTGGTAGTTTTCAAAAATTTTCACAAATGTTGTATTTGTGTATGTAGAAAAATTAAATTATAGTGTTAATAAATGAACTGTTCATCATAAATTCTTACTGCAGGAGGGCAAAGTGTTTCTGGATGGTTAGCTGGGTTTATACATTTTGTTCTTTCATTATAAGCACAATTTCTAGCAACACCAAACTGCATGAATATAAAGACCATAAAGCTATGGATGAGACTACTGGCAGATTCTGTGTAGACAGCACCAGGACATAAGAGCTGTAGAAACAATTCTTTCTGGTGTTATACACATTATAGAAAACTGAAATATTCTTAAAAATTAATATCTAATGCAACAATTCCCAGGTAATGATTAACTTAATATTTGGTAACAAGACTCTTACAACCCACAATATTTGCATAAACAAAACTGACTGTACTTCTGTGGAGTTTTGTTAACATAATCTGAGAAAAATAACAGAACAGTCTTTCTGTGGAAGGGAGAGCGTTCATTCATTTTAACGGGAGGTGCAGATGTTCTGGGATTAGCTTCTCTGTAACTACTACTTTTTCCTGTTTCCCATGTACTGTTTTACGATGATGATGATGATAATAATAATGCCATTACTCACTCACTCTGATCTAAATCATTTAGTGAATATTAGAAATCATGTATACTGCTAGGGGAACAGTGATGCTTCAGGAACTAGCAATTGAGCTCCTGGAAGGTGGTTTATGCTAAGGAAACAGTTGACTACACCAGCTCAGATTCGCAAAATAAAGGAACCCTCCCGGCATGGAGAGACTTTTCTGAAGTACTGAGGCTAGTGAGGTGGTCTGAAATTAATGCTTGCTAATTTATGGGAGAAAGTAGACAAACAGTAACCATAACTTGAATATTAAAAGTGTGTTTTCAGAAACTGTGTCTTTCTGGTTTACATAATAGAGCAGCAAGTGGCTCAGAAGTCTTTTTGATGTCCATCCTAGGAAGAACATCAATTTTTGTTTCCTCTCAGATTGCAGTTCTGCAGTCTAAACTAGCTCTTTGCCAGAACACCGAGTCCAGCCAGCTAGAGGTTATTGGCAGGAGACTAACTCTATTTCACAATTCTAAAAGCACGTGAGAGGAACGCTACAAAAGGTAAATGTTACGAGTTACATGGCCATTCATATATAGCACATAAGATTGAAATAGAAATAGAAAATAGAAAAATGAGCAATAAGCTACTTTTTCAAATAATTAAGTTATATAACAAAAAACAGATAACCATTTTATAGACTGTGGTGATTTATTTTCTTTCATTCTCTGGTATTTTCTTTCTGTAATCTCAAACAATTAAGCACAGCAAATAAATCATCCAGTTATCTAGAAATAAGGTATAATAGAATTTCATTTCATAGTAGAGAGCTATTTTATATTTTAAATACAATTATTATTCTTTTACTATTGCCTCTCAGATACTCAATTGAAAGCAGCAACTATTTCTATATTATCTAAGAATACAGAATCTCTTTCTTTGCTTAGAAACTATTTGACTGTTCTCCCTTTAACTACGATCTTTATCATAATCGAGTGTTTACAGTAGAGTTACAAATGCATAAACTAATCAGCCCTTTAAGAGCACAGGACCCACTATCTTCTACAGTGCATTTTGATGTAGACTTGATGTAAACCGTAATACATGCCAAAACAACATAAATTACTATACATAAAATTCTCAAATGCTTTAATCGATTTTTGTCTATAACTATTGCTGAGTTCCTAGGTTGTAAAAACTCTTAAAATTAACCACTCTTCCTTAACTTCAACATACATCTTGATTATTCAGGATTCAGGAACCCTAAATTAACAAGATTTTGGTTAAAATTTAAGAAATAATTATTTTCAGGGGATTGGAATATACAAATTTTTCCTCCCTATTTCATAGTGTGCTTTTCTGAGAGTAGTGATATATTTCAATCTGCCTAGGAAGCTTTTATCAAAATGACTTCTGCACTCAGAACATATGCAAGAAACCAAAGGTATAAATCTAAAGGGGAAATATAGAACAAAAAAGGAATTAGCAGCTACCTTTCTTGACTGTTTGGAATATAAATCCGAGGCGAATTCTCTGAAGTTTCCTCAGAGTGTTAGAAATGAACCAAAATGCAAATTATTTTTTGACACAGCTGAAAGACTCCATTTATGGTTAAGTTCCCCCTTTGAAAATAATAAAATTTATGAATTTCTGCAGTAATCTTTTAAGTGTAATGAAAAACAAACAAAATAATGAAACTTTTTAGCTGCAACACAAGCAGTTTTTTGTGTCTCCTTCTAATGTACGCTTACCAGAGAGATATTAGCAATTACAGGGAGCAAGCTTTTATCTCAACAAAAGTATATTCTTAATTGCACAGACACTATGAACATTATAATACATTTTAGTTTATTTAATCTTCCATTTTTTAGTAAGATAGCTCATAAAAATGAGTAATATGATGTCAAATACATGAGAGAATACACAACCAAACATGAACTTTAAAAATGGCAACATTGTTCTACTAAACAGAAAAGTGTCATGCTTTTTAGGACTATCCAACTCAATTACCTACATGCAGACTTACGCTCACTGTGCATCTGTAGCCATAGTTCACTTGTTATTCATCAAATTAGCGCTAAAGTTCCTGGACACTACAAAAACAAAAGCAGCACGCCTACGCTATATATTTTTTTAATACTTTGTATCAGCATGCAAGATTTCAAACGATCACATAATTAGCTCCTTTTGACAGTGAAATATTACTTATAATACCCAAAAATGATTAGTACCATTTCACAAACATGCACTTTGAACCGATTTAGTCATTGCAATGCATGACAAACACTGCAGTGAAAGAATGCTCTGCAGAACAGAAAATAGGTATAGTGACAGAAGTGACATGTTTTTCTCCAAATAGAAAATTCTTGGAGCTCTGACCAGCAGAAGGAGGAAAGGCATCTTACCAGCCAGCATGTAAATCAGATAAGTTACTTATTCTGTCTTCCAATTTTTTTTTCCAACGATACTACTGAAGTCCCATACCAAACAGGAACTCTCAAATACTGAATGCAAATTATGTTCTTGTCTTTGTATTAGGTATCAAAACAAATGAAATGGAAATTCTATTTTTATTTTCCTAGTATTTATTGAATTTGGATTAGCATTTCTATAAGCACTTCTATGGATCAAATTTAGACCCTTATGGTTTCCTTTAGAAAAAGAAATAATTATAAAAGCTTGCAAGGAACAAAAATATTTGCTAATATTTGTTAATTCTCCTGCAATGCTCTCTCTCATCTTGGTATACTCCCCTCTTTCCACCCCCACACTGCTCTGCCACATCCTCAGCTCCCATTATGGAAACAGGGGGCTACTCACCTGTTAGCTTATGTACCCTCAAGTCACTCTCTTTTTCAGAAAGCCATGAGCCATATCTTTCTCTCAAATTCTTTTAATCATTCCAGGCCATTTTCTTCTCTATTCACCCTAAGCTACTCTGAGTTGGGGCATTATAAGCCTCTACTCTTCTTTCTCCTTTGCACCCTGCTTAGTGCCACAGCTACTAAAGTAAGCTAGCTGCTTATATTTCAGGGAAATAGAATTCAACTTGGGACTTAACTTTTGCAATTCTTTGCCTATCTTTAAAGTATTTTAACTGTTAATTCATTGTTTTCCACTGTTAAAATTTCTACTTTGATGAAACACTACCCATAACACCAGGCTCATACATACAGTAAGGGTCAACATTCATGTCTGGCCGGAAGAGCGGATCCCAGGCTGTGCTTGCACTGCTTCACATCTCACCCAGAGCATTTGCTGGTCATTCTCTTACAGCCTCAGTCGGCTATCTCACCCCAAAAACCTCTATCAGATACTGCTCTCCTCCGTCACTTTGATGTTTTGTCTTTGTGAAAATCATTCTCTCTGCTTAAGCAGGAGCATTCAAGTACTGTGAATCCACCAGTATTTGAAGGTATTCTTTCAGAGAAAGTGGACAGGAAAAATAGAATACCGTTTTCAATAATATAGAAAGAAATATCATGAGAAGAGAGATTAGTCAATCGATATTAAACTGTTGAGAGGCACAGAAATGGAAAAGTTATTAGAAAAAGAATATTTAGTGATGATAATTTTAGGAGGCCTCTTATTCATATGCAAATAGCAATACCCTTGTCTGATTAACATGTTTATCTTTAATCTTATTTTGTATAACCTAAAATGTTTATTATTCTGCAAACAAGGAGGATTTGCAAGTAGCCATTTTGATACTGGTATCACTTCAGCATTACAAAATCTCAGTTTCATTATCTTAAGCGTCAGCCACTAGTAATTATAGCAACAAAAGGCATGACTAACAACATTTGCTGTATACTTCTCAGGAAAGTGGAATCCATACGTATGCAGCAAATAAGACACTCTACACTGGAGAAATATCATAAAATAATATTATTGCAATAATCACCTTGCTTCGCAGTCACTAAAGAAAATTGCAACTAACTATCACCATCTAGAGGTAAAATATAGATGCAAAAGTGTTTTTTTAATCTGATTTGGATTCTGTCTTTATCCCTATGGATATACTAGACAAGAAATTATTTTCTAATAGTAGCCTAGCTGACTGAGCAACACCTGACTACAGGATTCACAAAAGACATGAGCAGCAAACTGCACAGATCACAGAGTAGTTGTCAGAAAACACCTAGTTAAGGTACCTGGAGAAGACAGAACGCTTGTAAGACAAGAGTGGACTTTTGCCAGCCTGACTCTGATTTTAATAAGAAGCCTAACATGCAAATTATCTGTTTAAATTATTAGGCTTTCCTAACCATTACTCTGTATACAACATACTGTTTAGTTTCCTATGTGGCTAGGTCTTCTAAAGCTAATAAACTGCTTCCTTATTAATAGCTGCCACAAACTTTGTAAGAGAGTAAACCTCTGAGGTTTCTTCTTTTCGTCTCACATTAGGTAACTGTAGTAGTTTTTAATAAGTTATTGCTAGAAAAAACTGCTATGACAATCTAGTCCGATCTCCTGTCACTGCCCAGATAATTTCATCCAGTAATGCTTTCATAATCCCTATGATTATTGCTTCATAAGGACATCAACTGGTCATCTACTCAATCTTTCTGCCCAGATACAAAATTCATTTTACTAGTACTTCGTCAGCACTAATGAATGACAAGCTAATATTCAAGATACAGACCTGAAGCAAAGCAAAACATATCAGACCAAGTATAAATAGGAAGGCTGTGCTTCTGAAAACTTTGGAATGAGCCAATGCATAGAAGATAAACACTAATGGAAGAAAAGATTTCCTCATCATACTTATTTCCATTTCAGGACTACATTTGACTTTATCATTACAAGGCTTTGCAATGGCAGCTCATCTTTGGTTAATCCTAAACCATGACCTCCGAGTTTCTTCAACTTTACTATTATTACAAGATGCATCGATTTCAACAAGAAAAAAAAATTCTTCAGTGAATTATGAAAGGTATTTTATCCAGTACATAAAAACGAACAAAAGAAAGTAGACATTGAGGCTGAAGCAAGGGCTCATCTCCTCAGTATTCCATCTTGGGACGGCCAATCAGGGATCCCTAAGGAAGAGCCTTGGTTGGGGAGAGAACAACTCCCACGTGTTTGCTTTGAATCTACAAGCAATTAATCAATGGATACTCTCATTTGTGTATTGAAACACATAACTAAAATTCCCCTTTTTTTTTTTTCTCATGCTTTTCATGATTTGAAGGATTGCTACTGTGTTCCCCTCTCACTTTGTTTTTTGAAGGCTGAGAATTCCTAATGTGCTCAAGTGGAAGAGCTGCCATATTTTTCATCCTCTTTCATCCGTATCTGTATTCTTTCCAGTTCTGTTTTACTTTTTGGAGAGCAGAGGATTAGAACTGCATGCAAACAAGCCAGGCCTTAAACATGGCATAATGAAGTTTTCTGTTTTTCTACCACTTTTCTAATAATTTCTAACAACTCACTCTTACAGACTTCCCCAAACTCTTTTCAAAAATTATGTCAGATTAGCTACTTAGAAATCTTCTGGTACCCCAGTGAAGCAATCTATCACAGTTTTCAGCTATTTCGTCCTTGAGCTCCTGGTGAATAGCATGTGGAGATTGATTCGTTATTTATTCAGTAACCTCTTCTACTGACATTTCAATTTAAGACAGGCATTCTGATAATTCTCCAGGGGGAACAGTCCAGAATGGGAATCCCCTGAACATCTCCGTGGTGAATAGAGATTAAAAAAAAAAAAATACTCATTTTTCTATTACTATTTTATGTTCTGTGAGACTTCCTTTTATAGCTTGAGCATTTGTCCTACTGACTTTGGCAAGTAGCCTCTTTCTGACACACGTGAAAGAGAATCATTTGAATTTATGGTTTTTGTAAGTTCTTCCATAAACTTTTCATTGGCCTGTCACACTAGTTTTACATTTTTCCTCTAAAATTTATAAGCTGTTCTGTTTCCATCCTTCAGAGATTACTTAAATTTTTTTTGAAAGATTTTTTTTCTGCTTCTAATAACTTCCCTTACTTGCTGCTTAGCCATCCTCTCCTGCTTTTGCACTTTTCCCTCTCTCTTTTTTAATGGATTATGCATTTGCTCTGAGCAATAGCTGAGTTTTTAAATAGTCTCCATAATGCCCGCAAACTATCATAGCTGTCTCTTTTAGCTTTTCTTTAAACCAGTTTCCTCACTTTTTGTCATTCTCTTTTTTGAGATTAAATATTACAGCAGTGGACTTTCCCTAATTTAAATTTTACTCTAAAATTTACTTAAGTAGATATAGGATAGAAACTGTTAATAGTCAAAGAGGAAATAGGAAGCAAAGTCACCTAACCAGCATGTAGAGAAGAAAAATCAATGGAATGGTTTCTGAACAATTACTCTGCAACACTCACCAAAATATATTTAGATTTAATGGCCCTGCAGGAACAGAAAGGGAAATTTTAATTTATTTAAATTCCTATTTCCATCCCAAACACCTGCTCTTCTGTATATGCAAGCCTTCCTCTACTTTTCAGTTTATAAATTCTCCTATGATCTTTAAATGCCTACGACTGAGTCCTATACTCCTCTCCAGAATTTCAAATTGTCCCTCCTCTCCAGAAGCGTCCCCAGTTCCCGATGAATCCAAACCTGAAGAGTAAAGGCTAAGTTTCAGAGCAAAAACTCTTTGCTACAAAGCCATGGAAAACCTCACTCCTCTATCTAAAAACAAACCAGCAACAGCAACAACACTGAAGTTGCACAAATGCACTTAAGTACGCAGCCAATTGCAACTACCTTTTCACTAAAATTATAGACTAATTGTGATAACGTCTACAACTGAGTGGTACAAAATATTAATTTTCATACAAGCCTATAGCTTCTGTTAATCTTAAAGGGAGTATTAGATGATTCAAAGATGTGAGCATTGATTAATCTGCTGCTTATAACTGTCCCCCTATTCTCCACCTGAAACTCAGTTATTCAAACTGAACATAAAATTTGGCTCTGTTTCTAGATCTTATTTTTAAATTCTTAAGATTCATAACTAGCAATGGTACCAGTTAATTATTGCTGCAGGAGTCCAGTGTAACTCTGCAAATACAAAGGTCCGATTAAAACTTCCACATCTAACAGGATTCATTTCAAAATTGCTAGCTTTATGAGTCCACAACTTTATTTCTGAGCTTGTCCAGAATCTTTAATCCTCAACAGAAATTAAATCAACTATCTGATGGTTGAAACTATGTGACAATTATTCTGGAGCTGGAAACTTTTCCTTCTATATCCACTGCTTAATAATAACATATTTAATAAGTTAATAGCATCTGCTTTATTTTTAAGGATGGAAGATGCACCGATTTTGAACACGGCATCTTAAACATACCAAAATACTAACATGACACAAAAAGAACTGCCTTGAAACACCCTTCAAAATAGCATTAAAATCTGTAGTAAAATTCTCAAAAAAAAAAATTAACAGAATAGTAAAACTATTGTTGGGTTTTGAGCCTATTCTTATCTTGTCCACACCTGACCCTACTGAGATACAAACTAATATGTCTTTTTTTTTTCCTGGCTTAAGAAGCATAAATGAGAAACTGGAATTGATTTTGAAGAGGTACAGCTACCAAGATTTATTTCTCCTCATTCTTATATTCCTAAGAAGCAGCACTGATAACTCCAGGACAAGAGATGAGGGATACTATACTGACAGCTTCACACTTTTCCATCACATTTGGGGTGCTTTTCGATTCCTTTGAACCTCTTTTGCTTATTTCCAAGCCACATGATCTGTATGTAGTAATTTATTTTCTGCTGGAGAATATGTATTTATGAGGAAAAGGGTCAGAAGAGGCACAAAAGTTCTAAACTGCATCAGTGATAATTCAGACATAGCAAATCTCCCAAGTCACACATCCTCCCCTCTCCATCACATGAAAGGATGCTCCAGAGACATGCAATTTCTAATGAGCAGAAGCTGACAAGCTGGCCTGTAAGAGGAGAGGGAGAGGGAGAGGGAGAGGGAGAGGGAGAGGGAGAGGGAGAGGGAGAGGGAGAGGGAGAGGGAGAGGGAGAGGGAGAGGGAGAGGGAGAGGGAGAGGGAGAGGGAGAGGGAGAGGGGGACAACCTCCTTAGCTTTCTGATAAGAGAAAAAGCAAAAGAAATCCATCTACATTAGAAATAATATTTACATGAACTGCATTTGGCAAATGGTTGAAGTCCATTCCTTTTTATACTTCATTTGGTAGTCATATCTCACCTTACTAGTATTATAGACATGATCTCATTTTCAGACATGCTAAGCATCTGCCTTTTCAATTAGCTTTAAGTACAGTTGTAAGTATTTAGCACATCTGGAAGTGATGCTTACCTAAAATCAAGTTTCAAACTTTGCCTGTTCTGACTAGCACATTTCAGCTCCCTCGGGAGTTCATTTGGTACCTTCTTTTCAGAATTCAACACCACAATCAAAATCCAGGTTTTACATCTCTCTCTGACGCTCTCCAAGGTTACTCAAGTGCCCACAGAGAAATCTGAACTCCGGAAGGTGTAGGCAATGATCTCCGCAATATCAGCGTTCTGCAGTACTGCTACCAAGCATTCTCACTTTCCTTTACATTGATACACTACAAGCAGATTTCTCATGTGGCTGACACGCAGTTATAAATTCATTTCCATTTTCTGTCTTTGGAGAAATAAATGATAAAACAGCAAAAAATCATGTTTACTGTGAATAAGCTGACTTTCAGAATTGAGCTCAGCCATTTATCCTAATTGTCACTCCTAATCCTTGCCTGTTCACTGCATACCGGTAGTCTGGTAAATGCCCTCTTCCACAATTTCAACATTGAATCAAATTCCCTGTAATCAGGAGCACATGTTTTGGCAGACATTTAACAAGATAAATGCACAGTGCTGTTGTTGATGCTATTATAGAACACACATAAGACTAAAGTTTTATGAATTAATACTTTTTCCTCTAACTATAAAATGAAGAATATATATTCAGCAAGCACATGACTACACCTTTGGTCAGAGATGTAGCGATCACTTCAACTGCAAGTTTTCTTCATAGTGCTACATTGTAGAGTGCCGGTCTATTTAGGATTTTTTTTTTTTTTTTTTTTTTTAAGGCGCACAGTGGCAGAAAGCAAAATTATCTGCTAGACAGATACTCTTCTCAGTCACTCTGCTGTTACTAAGATCAAAAACTAGCAGGAATGCTATTAATGTATTCTTCCATGAGGAAAGATCTCAGTGAGCACCAAGATCAAAGTTTAAAAAAAATCACAGAAGTTTTAGGTCACTTCTATGGGTTATTTTTGCCTTTTTTTGTTGCTGTTGTTAATGTTAAAAGACAAAGTTGGGAAGTACTCAGTTCTTCATGGGTGGAACTCTATGATACTCTGTGCTGTTCCGCAATTAAAGGCAAACTAAAATTACTCTGACGAAGGACATTCTACTTCTATTCATGCCATTATTTTGGAAGCATATCTCTTTCCATGGTACATATCTCTAGTAAATTTGTGAATAGACAATGAACAGAGTACATATTCAGAAAAGCAATTTGTACATTTTTCAGATACATATACATATCTATAAACAGAATTTTGCATACTACAGATGCTCAACTAAGTGTATACTGCAGACATAAAAAACTTAAAAATAAGAAAATTCTCAAAATTGTTTTTTCTCCATTTATTGGTAGAATCTTGCAACCATTGTTTCAATGCTTCCTCTTGTCAAGAGGTTAACCGTTCAAAAGTTCTTTATTTTCCATTTAAAAGCACTACAGAATGGAGTAATTGGTGAAGTCCATTAAAACAACTGTACCTGTACAAGATGTTTTCTAAAATGCCATGATAACAATAGACTAAAATGGAAAAAAATGCAAAAGCACTGTAAAGAAATTTGGCCCACGTCACTATATTAGGTCCTGATCCAAAGCCAACTGAGAGCAATATCTAACCCTCTACTCACTTCAGCAGCCTTTGGATAAAGCCATGAATGTCTTAGAAACAGGGAAACTAAGTTTATCTCAGTGCTTTTTCCCCATAGAAGTATGTGCAGAAGAGCTTTAATACACATTAATTCTGCATTCTTTCCTAGTTTTCATGATGCCATATTGTATAGTCAAATTGTGTCAAAGATTATGAACTCTTTTAGTAATCATAGCAGAACTAAGTTTTATAGTAAGTTATCAGTAAAATTAAAAGTAGTTAAACAAAATTCCTCAAAGACCTAAACAAAACAGTAACAAACATGCCTTAGTTTCATGAAGCAGAAGACGATTAGGTATTTATATTGTGTGAAATATAAACTAAGATTTTTCCAAATGACAACTGATTTGGAATATATCAAATCTGAGTGACACTTTAAAGCAACATACATGATATTAAGAAAAACCCTAAGAGATCCTGTGCAGCACTTCTAGATGGGCACCTATCAGCTGAATCATCTTAGAGCACCAGGACTCCTCGGATACCATTTGCTATTACCTTGAAGTTAAAGGCATTGAACACAGCCTTGGCATTTGCTTTGGGCCTGCACAGCAACCCTTCAGCAGTGGTTTTGTTGAAGGAGCCCCAGGAAGCGCTGTGGGCTCTGCATTGCAGTTCTCCGCCTTTACAGGCGATAGGAATCATAACTTCCGTCAAAGCTCTATCTCAGGTGAAAACATGCAAGTGTAGTGCAGGCACTGCCACATACCACAAATTGTATGGCACCCCTGGACCCCCAGCCATTCACATGAAGACTGTAAAACCGCAAGTTCCTATGGAAGGTCACGCTTTCAGAAAATAACTGGGTACTCTACTCAGAGGCTGAAAAAAGTGGAATGTTTGCATCAGACAACCAAATTATTTCCCCCAACTGCCTTTACTCTGTTCTGCCCCATTAACAAAAGTACACCTGTGAAGCAGGGCTTACTTCAACTTATTTTCCTTAGAAAAATCAGAATAGATATTCAGAACCCTTATGTATGTCAGCAGACCAACAGAACCTTAGACTTTCCATCATGCCTTCAAGATAGAAGAAAAACAGCTTAAGCAAAACTCAGTGAAAACCAGAAGGTATTAACATCCATGAAAAAATTAAGACGAGAAAGTAATCTGGAGAATCAGAAGTCTAAAAGGATTTTTTTCCCCTCAGAATAAGCCACAAGTACCCATAAAAGGGAGATAAAGTGACAACATAAACAATATCTATATCTTCCATCAAGTCTAATCTCAGCAAATTCAATCTTAAAATTCAATTTTAAAATGTGCATCTGTGCACGACAGCATATAATCGTATTTTTTGCCAGTAGAACTCTTACTGGACCTTTAATCAAGAGGTTAGATATTTCCCTTTTTTTATCTTGCTTTTTTGTTGTTTTTTAATTAAAAATTAAGAGATAGTTCTACTGAAAAAAACCTAGAGTGCACAAAGTTAAAAAAAAAAAAAAGATAATGAAAGAAGTTATTAATGAAGCAATATTCTGACCTCCAAAAAAGATTTATATCCAGCAGTATTTCCATTACTATTTCATTTTCTTTTCAAGATGATTTCCTAATATTTGGTGGATATAAATATACACAATTGAAAAACATAAAACTGGATTACATTGAATGTATTTCTCACTGCCATTCATACCTGTACCTTATTCTGATTAAAATGTTGCTTATCTATGAAAAATAATATACTGTGTACAAATATCATAAATCATCCTTAATGACTAAGAGTGCTAGACTCCTTGAATGACTGTGAGAGGTGTGATTACTAAGTGAAGTTGTTTTTCTATCCACTTCTAATATGCCTTAATAAAAAGCACTGCATTAATTTAAGAAAAAAGTATCATTTTGGCATATTAGATAGCAACCTTATAAATACATTGGTTTTAGTTCACATATGAGTAGTAAGGAACACTAACACAACTCAAAATACAGTAGTAAGTTTAATAATGAAAAAGATTCTTACTTCCCATTCAACTAAAGAGAATGTAACTGAAAAAACATAACAAAATTAAAATCTCTGCTAAAAATGCAAGTACTTGCAATACACGCAAATTTTCTACATCCCTTTTTCAAATAGGTATGCGCTTTCATGCTTTTCTTTCCTTTCTTTACATGCTTTTCTGTACTTTTAATTAACAGTTCGGGGCATTCAAACTGACAGCATTTTTTGCAAACATAACAGCCTTCCTGCACTGTAATGATGTTGTTATTGAACTTGAGAACCTCTAATAGTATATGATGAATGATTTCTTCAGATTCCTTATCTATCACAGCATCTTCTACTAAAGAGACGAGCTGCTTGCACCTGAATTCCTTGCCCCACTGCAGAGAAGCTGCAACAATTGACTGTTTATACTTTTCACTAAACAAAAGAATGAGGGAGAAAAAACCACCCATGTGAGCAACAGACCATTGGCAAACACAGCAAATAAAGCCAAAGCTTAAGTTTTTTATTCACAACTTCCACTGAAAAGAGTTTAGAGCTCTCTCTTTGCAACAATTCCGCCACTCTGCAACAAGCCATACCCACAATCTGATCATCACAAATTATGTTAACTTTCCACGTAACTATGAAAGAAACACAGAACTGGTTTCATTGCATCCAAATAAGCTATGCTTGCGCATCTGGAAAAGATAAGATCAGCATTGGGTTGTATTCCCTTTCCCCATCTTTCCAGATAACAACAGACATCAGTAATGTTAAAAAGACACAAAATTCATACGGTACAGAAAACACTGTTATATATCATTTTTCACCATCATTAACAACTGTGCCAAAGCTAAAACAGTCAGAAATGCTCTTAACACAGCTGGAAAAAAAGAAGCCAGAGAACGCAGAAATTCAAGTGCCATGTTGTCACTTCATCTTTTAGATACAAAATATTTTCTGCGATTGTCTCTTTTTTACTTATCTGCCAGAAACTCAAAATTTCTGGGCAACGTCAGGGAAAAAAAACACAAACAATTGGGGTGCATCACATTTCACCTTTTGGTGCATGAACTGTCTAGACTAAAATACGTTTGAGGAAAGGTATGAACCTTTAAAAGCTGAAGCTTTATAAACAGTACTTGATAGGCACCCCTTGCTATTACACTTTGCTGCTCATCCATGCAAACAGCAACATTACTGCCGGAGGCGACCCCCAGCACATCAAGGGTGACCACACAGCACTGGGGACAAGGGCGAAGGGCAGAGGTGGTCTTCTTCCTGCCAGTGAGGGGAAAGGCTCGGGAAAGAACAGATGGATCCTGTGGATCAATATCTGGTTGCACAGCTAGTGTCATTGACAGGGGATTTGGCTTTTACAAGCACAGGACCCTCTCCAAAGATCAAAGACTGCTGGGGTGACATGGAATCCACCTGATAAGAGTGGGACAAGAGCATCTTTGCCAAAATGCCGGACAACCTGGTGAGGAGAGCTGTAAAGTCAGGGGAGGGAGATTACAAGCCATAGTTGAGTGAAGAAATGGTGGACAGGGTAGAAAGTAAGTGGTGCATGGTGATGGAAACAAGGGAGACACAGGAAACAATAACACAAGATGAAAAGAATAGAACAGGGCAGCCTGGGAAACAAGCAGGAGGAACCCGAGCTGCATTCGCAGTCATGGAACTACAACATCATTAGAATAACAGAGATGCGCTATCGGGGCTTGTAATAATTTTTCTGTTAACAGAGTGTTGACTGGGTTTGCAAATGTGCAGCCAGTGACAGCAGAATAGAGGAACACAGGAGAGTGGGAAAGACAATAAGTAATTAGCAAAAAATAATTTAAAAAAAAAATCACAATTGTCAACACATTACATTTCCACTAGCATTTGTATACCTGAATTTTTGACTAATTGATTATTCAATGCTTTTTAACGAATTACTGACAGTTCAGTATTGCCAGCTGTTCTTTCCATTAACTAAAGACTTATTTTTCATTGTCTTTTGCTAGTCACAAGAAAGGTTTTCCTGTATTTTTCAACTACCAGTTAACACTTCATAAATGATTCAAAATTCTACAGAAATCGTTTTTCCAAGTAGGAAAGGAATGTTGATAAGCTTCAGAAATTCTGTTTAGAGCTAAATAGATAAGGCTGAAGCAGGAAAGAGGAAAATTTTTACAGCAGAAATAATCCACAAATAAAGAAATACAGATAGACTGGGAGAGCACATTAAAGAGCTATTTAAAGTTTGTGCTGCCTTTATCTGTGGAAGGCATACTTGTTCTGAAACTGAGGATCCACGTATTGAGGAATGGGATGGGACTCCAATGCTTCAAGCACAAGGCAGGTTAGAGCACAAACCCTAGATTTCAAACTGGCAGAAGCACAACCCACTATGAACATGACCAATGACACACAGTGAGGGCTGCTGCACTGTGCAAAATGTTTTTGAGTGAGCCACTAAGGTGAGGTCGTATCTGTCTGTCTGTCTTTACAAGCTTCATTTATAAGAAAATAGGCAGTATTTCTGGTCACTGATATCCCAAAAGTGAACTAGAATATTTGCCTGCATATGCAAGAAGGCATTACTGATCAATATTGAATGGATGTGCTGTCTGTCCACTACAATCTTTTTTAACATGCTTTTAAAGTATTCAACTATTAAAAAACAGCCCTCAAAATAGGCAATTCTGATCATCTACACAATCCAAAGGGTGAATATAAATAAAATTACTGCTGCTGTTTATTAATTGATTTCTAAAAAAATTGCACTAAGATACTTAAAATATTAAAATGTTCCATTACAGTCAGCTACCTTATTTATAGAATCTATGTTAAAAAGTATTACTTACCTGATAAACATGGAATGCATTTGCAGCTTTTCCACGCAGAAAGACTGAGGGAATCCAAACATTAATAAGAGCACGATTTGATCTGAGCAGGAGAGAGAAAAGCTTAAAATAGGGAATAGTGTTTATATATAAAAAATAAAAATAACAACCTCCAGTGATTTTGATAATGATCAAAGTGATCTACAAAGCCACTTAACATTTCAAATGGAGTATCAGAAAAATTGCAATTCTGCCTGAATCTTTTATAATTGCTATACCTAGAATTCTTCTCTTAAATTAACTTAAAAAAAAAAAAGCAATGAAATAATTCCCTTTGATTTTTTATGGTGTGCATTTGACAATATTTCATTATACACAGGAAACAGAAAAACTGACTCATTTCTACAAGTTTTTGATCCACAAAACTCAGCAAAGAAATTAGTTCATTAAATAACAGAAGACTTCTGCACAGTTATGGATAAGACATTCCCATCCATTCTCTTTGTAATTTATTTTGAATTGTAATTTTAATTTATTTCCAATTATGATAGAAAGACATTCATTTTCACCCCTTCATCCACAAGAAGCTATACTCATTAGTTTGAATAACAAAGGCAAAGCTCCAAACCACAGCACTCAATGATATGGGATGACCTACTGCATTTTTTTTAATATTATCTGTATGCGTTGATTAAGAGTTATTCCACAAAAATGAGAAATACCATCAAATTATTAACAGCATGCATTTTCTTCCAAAATCAAAGTAACAGAAAACAAGTTTTTGGTCCTGTCATTAGACCCAAGTTGTTTTCTGTTAGAATACTACCAGGTATAATAGCTACCAAAAATTAGCGCATTGAAAGAATTAAGCTTAAGAAAAAAAATCAGCACACTCAGGAGACTCTTCTTGAATCTAAACTCACTGGATTCAACATTATTCAAGAACTATACAAGCATATGGACTGTGCAGCTCTCTGTACTTTCTAACCATTGAACACCACAACTGAGAATTTGGTTATTGGAAATAACATAGAGAAAGCAAATTACTAAATCTGTTTGCTTGTTCTTCATTCCCATAAAGACAGTATGAAGACAAAAATGTGTATATTAAGCAACTTACATTTCAAAATCTGACAAACTCTGATCTTCAGATGTTTGACTCAAATCTCCAGGGACCTGTATTTACAAAACAGAAACAATTCCCACACACTGGTTATTATGCTTTCTCTTAAGAAAACATAGTATTATAAGGAAATCATAATTCAACACTCAGGTTTTTAAATGCCAGTGAAAAACCTATTACTGGAAAAAAATTAAAGAAAAATAAAAGATTGTACAAAGTAATATGAACATATCATCCTTGTGAGTTCTCGAAGTTACAATTCACTATAGCTTTGTAAAGAAACAACAGGGATTTGTTAAAGCATGTAATTTTTAAAGGTAAAAAAAATACCAGACAAAAGCATCACTATTAGGCCTTTATAAGAAAAGTATCCTAAACAAACTACATCGTGTGCATAAACAATCTATGGGAAGAGATGAAGCACATACAACCTAGTGAATGCTTTCTTTTATAACCAGTTATAACCCTATAACCAATTATAACCATTAAGAGAAGGACATATGATCATTTTATTTTAGCTTTTTTCTTAAAATGCATTAAATGGCTAAGAAACTTTATAAAGAGGACAAGGATGAACTAACTACTGTAGAATTCAAACAAGTGACAGTTGAGAGATAACAAAATTGAAAGAGCATTTAGATGTGAATCAGTTCTTACTTTAAAGTCAGTTAAACATTAAAGGATATATTCTGCACCTCACTATCAAATACTATAAAACAAGCCATAACCCACAGTAAGGGGTGTGTTTTGCTGAAGAAAAACAGTTGAAAGTTGTCAATGTGGAGATGGCTTCTACATTAATTACATATCAGTTCAATATATAGCTATAACGTAGGTTGCATGCATATAAGTGTTATTCAAAGCATTTGCTGCTTAAGAAACACACACACACACATATATATATATACACACACACACACACTATATACACACACGTGCATATATATGAAAATTGCCAGAGGTTGAGACATCTATTACAAAAAAATTTCAATGGTTAGGCTAGGTTCTAATATCATATGATAAAATTTATAAGGAAATCTGATTAATTACCTGAAATATGCTTGCTGATATATTTCTACCACAACACTTAAGCTGATTTTGCCTATTCATTCTTTAAAAGAAACACCTAAATGGAATACAGAGCTGTGATTTGCACCATGGCTGCAAAAATTCCAAATGGTTTTCTGTCTTTTGCACAAGCTAATCTGACATCCCTTATTTAGGTGCCACAACTTATTTACCATGAATGTCATCTTCAAGAGCAGACCAGATAAGTGGCTGCCCGCCTCACAACCATATTTCATATAAACAAGCACATATGACGCTTCCCCCACAACTCTCTCAACCTCCAGCAGTTTTCAGGTGAGGGGACTTCTTCAGCAAAATGTGGTTTTGTATATTTGGTAACCCTTAATGGATTTCTTTTCCAGGTACTTGCTCAATCTTTGGTAAAAAGAGCTTTGCAGCTCTACGACTGTAGAAGACATCATGAAAAATTACCTCCTGTTTGGTTTGAACCTGCTTATTACTGGGAGACATCACGAACAGTTAATCTCCATCCACTGCCCACTGTTTTACAGTTCTCTCCCTGAAGCAAAACCTTTTCCAGACAGGAGACCTAGTCCAGAGGACACCACTCTACACCTTTGATTATCCTTACTGCTTTTTCATGAACCTGCTGCAATTTTCCTGTATCATTTTTGAGATGAAGGGACAAAAGCTACACACGACTCAGAGTGGAATAAATCAGGGATTTATACAGTAACAAAGTTTCTATAGATAGATAAAGTTCTCCATTTCATTCTCTAACAATCACTGATATGTTTTGCTTTGCTAAAAAGATGCAGTGTCATATAATGCATAAGGAAATTAAGTTTTATTTTCAAGGCCTTGCAAACTGAGATGAGCTGAAAGACAACTGAAATTCTCATTTTAAAGACCAGATGCATAACAGAGCTCTGGTTCAATGCTCATTAGTACCCATGATCCTTTCATCCTTTTTTCCCCTGTGTGTGTGTTCATAAGATATTTTCAGTTTGTCTCTGTTTAATTTAAGAGGATTATTCATAAACACTTACAACCTCAGGGCATCCTCAGTCTCTCATGTGACAGAAAAAATATTTCATACAAAGGCAAGTTTTACAATAAGCAACACAATTACTACAGAATTTTCCTGAAGACAAATGTTGGTAGCTGAGGGAAAAAAACCTAATAAAACATAAGCCAAAATTAAATGTCTGAAGGCATTCTTCCTGCAGATCAGCATTACTGTCATACCTTACCTCTATAGTGCATAGTATACTACACATAATTAAGTATTCATATTTATCTTGAAAATGCTAAGCCAGTAACAAAGATCTCCAAGCGCTACTATTTGAACATAAAGAAAAATACAACCAAAAAAAAAAAATCAGATTGTCCATAGCTGTCAGTAAATAAAGCAAAACTGCATGGTCTGTGACAACTGTCTTAAGTAAAGTCAAGAAAAAAAAATTAGAAGAGGAAAAATAAATGAACAGAGAAAATATTAGGGAAAAATTATATGATGGGAGGGGAATAAAAAGGAAATACTAAAGACAGCAGCAGCTGAAAAAGTAAAGACAGCTACAAAAGATAAGCCTCCTGTACAGCATTAAAAGAAGAAACCCACCCAAAGATTTGAAATTAATTCCAAACCTTAGTTATGTGGATCTATACAGAACCTTCTGAACTATTTGAGCTCTTACAAGATTTCAGAAATGAGTCTTTGATTTGTCTGTCCCTTCACTCCCACTGTTATCAATTATACTATCCATGCAGTTGGAAAAAAGGAGTTGAGATAACTTTGCAAGAATATCCCTAGCTGTATTTAAAATGCAACGATTGCAAACAACTAAGACACAGCTATTTTATCTCTGCTGATATTGCATTTCTCCCTTTACATCAATGAGAAATTCAAATTTCATTCTTAAATACATTATTATTCCCCAACTCTCATTCTCTTTATTTATCACTACCTGGAACATATTATATTAATATTTTTCCTAATGCATTTCGTGATAGGAAAATAGTAGGACTATAGATAGATGTTGTTATACCTTGTAAGGTTTTATGTTATTTGGCCTGATAGTGAGTTTAGCTCAGTCAGTTCAAGGAATGCATAATACACTTGCATGAAACTACAGTGGAAAAAACAGAATTTGAGACTGAAAAAATCTTACATATTAATTATAGAGCCTTATTAATCACATATACCTATCTTTCTTGCTCTCTTTTTCCCTAAGAAAAAAGAAGTTCTATGAATAGTCCATCAGGCAACTGCTTATTTTTGTTCATGAAAATAAATTCATACTCAATTACATAATATCAGTCAACTAACAATATCAATGCAAAATACTATTAAATGATATTTTAACTGTTAGAGTCGGCAACGTTTTATAATTACTTGCAATAAACAGAACACACATAACTTGTTCCAAAACTACAGTGACATCAAAAATAAGTCGTCCAGAAGCCATTTATCAATAATTTAAATGGCTTCAGGTAAAAAAGCATGTAGAAGTCTACATACGTTTTATTATAGGATTTGAATAGAAGCACTTTGGACTACTGAGTAAAGTGGGAGGGAAAAACAAGACACCCACCCCAAAATCTGCAAACCTGCTTCCATCTGATTCCTCAAGATGCAGGGGCATGTCCTATTGCATAAGATTATATTTACAATATATAATGCAATATTGTCTAGTAACCGGCTGTATGTGCTTGCAAGACAAACAAACAATATAATCACAAGAGTGACTTTTTTTAATTCTGATATAAAAATAATATATTAATATTTTATAACCTTGTTACAGTCTTTCATAAATATCAAACTGAAAATAGGAAGGAAAATTTGGTTTCACAGACTGTTATGGACTAATATAATAGAGATTGAGAACAATTCAATTTTTCAGCATGCAAACAGAACTCAACTGTTAAAAAGTGATGACTTATGTCTTCTGAAAAATACATTAGACATAACATCTAATTAGTGATGCTGTGTCCTGTCTGGTTAAATGAAATTTCAAAATTAGTATTGTACATTTTATTTTAAAGTATAGCTTGTTTGAAACTTTGAGATTATAAGGAAGTGCTGAAATATAAAGTACTCCATTCTTCTTAATTTAAGAAACAACTCCTTAAAAATTTAAGGAATTAGTTTTCTCTCGGTATCTGATAAAATAACATACATTATCAATACCTAATTGCTGGATTAGGGTATGTAAATACATGACAAAACCCAAAATCTCTGAACAAGGACATAGAGCCCATAACCTCTGAACAAGGTAAAGCCATAATATGCTTGTGAATTATTATTTGTCATTTTTAGCACAATAGTGTGATTGTTTGCTCATAGAAGTGTGAAAAACTATAGGTCAAAGCCTGCTTCCCTTATAAACACAGAATTCTCATCAGCCACTTTACATAAATGTTCTGCTAAAATAAGCACGAATGCTTCCAGTGCAAGCAAAATCATAAGATAAAGCTTTCAAAGTATGCTATCCCTAGTATACAAGTATTAGGAACCTCCTTGACTCCTTTTGTTTCTTCCCTGTTCATCTTCAAATTTCGACCCAACTTTTAACCCAGAAGGCAAAGCAATAGCTGAGGGAAAACAAGAATAGCAGGGATATTCAACCATCAGTGTTTCCTAAGATAAAAGGAAGCTGAAAAAAAATTTAAAACACTCAAGGACCTGAAAACATATTTCACACATGCAACATTGTAAAGCTATTGCTGGCAGCCAGGCTGGCTAGTAGGACAGCTACCAGAAGGCTCCTCCCTCATTAGTTTTTGTTGAGAGAAAAGCCCCAAAGAAACTTCTGCTCTAATCTGTGTTCAATCAGGGAATCTGAAATGCTAAGGGTTACAGAATTCAGGATGGTAAGAAGGTTAAAGATCTACCTATCTGTCCCTCAGCATATTTAAGTTTATAAATGAATTTTAGCAACAGGAGAGAAATATTTTCAACAAAAATATTAAAAGTCTATAAAAAGAGGTTGCATAAGTTCCATTTCAAAATACTTAAAGGTTTTCAACTACCTTTTTCTAACACGCATAAAAAGAACCTCAAATCCCTGCAGCAGATTTTAAGGAAGTGTGGATCTCTTCCCCTTCCTTTCACTTTTATATTGAAGACCAACTACAGATCTCTCCAGATTTAGAGATCTCTCTAGATTTACAGATACAGATAACAATGTTTCGAAACCTGCCAATTATTAGTTGTGTGTTTTCCCAAACTTTCAATGTAAAAAGCCCAGAGGGGAAAAAAAAAAAAGTCTTAGAAAGCATTTGTGTAATTCTGATAATATTATTTTGACTCTAACATTCAATTCTGCTAAAGAGAATCAAAAAACACCAAAAATATCAAGTAAGGTATTCTTCAAAGGTGTGTTATTAGCTATTAATTCTTATAACCTAATATAAATATCATCTCCTAACGAGAAAAAGTTGTATTCCACAGGGCAACACACAAACCAGCCCTCTTAATACACTTACCGGCCCTCTCAAATCAATTAGTTCTTGTCTCATCTGGGACACAAGAGCTTCTTTAGCCATCAGAGCACGGTGCAGTCTCTCATTGAACTCAATCAGTTCCCCATGCATTTCAGCCACCTGAAAAACACAGTCAAAACAGAGGTAAATGTGTTCTAAATTGAAAAAGGAATTTCTTATATGTATACCAACTTTTACAACACCTTTCAACTAGTGCATAGTATTGTCAATGCGTTAGTTTGGACTGAACATTAGACTGTTACAATAATAACTTTCACTTGTGCCTTGAAATGTAGATCTGGATATTGAATTCAATCAGACAAAATACAACTTTAATTCTACGTCCAATTTCATTCCTATCAGAAGAGATCTCATGGCAACTGATACTAGAAAACACTAATTAACTTTTCTCATTTTAACCCTTTGATGAACATAGCACTCGAGTTACAAACTAATCACAATATTCTGAATTAGGAATAATATAAAATGCACAAACCGCATTCAACCTTGTCAATAATCCACGAGTACTGCATCCTTTAACAGGATTGCAGCTAGAAGTTCACTCATCCCAGACAAATCTGTGAGGGGACAAAGGAGCACAAATACACCAGTTCTTCTGCCACACGAGAAGCCCTGCATAGGTAAACAGCAGGCAGCACTGGCCTCAAGAAGGCCACTTTCGACACAAAGCCTAGCTATGTCTGCTCAGGTGAAAAACAGTAAAATTCAAACCAAGGCTGAAGACAACACTGAGCTCTTGAATTTTTCTGGCACAAAAGAAAAATGTAAGCTTGCAGCCTAACAGGAAAGAAGTCCAGAAGTACAAGAATTCCAGAACAGCCAAGGTACCTAAGCAGCAGCAGTACTCTCCTGGCATTGAGAGGGACAGAGAAACTAGCGGAGCCAAGAAGAAAGGCTAAACAAAAACAACATCTGTGTTTAACAACATTTTTAGCTATTCCTATTGGAACCAATATATTATACAACTGAATTAAAGTTTCAGTTCTGATGGATGACCCATCTGTACTCAATATACCTGGCATTTTTTGAATTCATTATTTTGAACAGAAGAGAATTTTCATTCATTATCTTGAATGGAAGAGAAAGACATCATTCAGAAGATCCCACTGTTAAAAGTTTCTGAGTAAATCATCCCTATATGACACCTATATGAAAGAAAGGGACGAGGGCCACTACAGGAGGTAGAGTACCAGGTGAGCAGTCACAGGGCTGAACAAGAAAAGCCAGAGTGGTTAGATGAAAACAAAATCAGTGACTGGTTGGCACCTACAGCAGGTATCACAGGCAACATTTTTTACTGTAACAATGTTAATAAACATCACGTTCCTCAGGTTACAGCAACTCTTGCAAGGCCTCCTTAGGCAGCTGTCCAAAGCTAGGAGGACAGCAGAGGCAATGGCATAACATTATGAGAGGCACAGCTGAATAAGATGAATAGCAATCAGCTACTTCAACAAGAGCACAGGGACTTGGACAACTGCCAAATCTCTTCAAGTTCATAGTTTTCCTTCTGGAGGCAGTTCACTACATTTCATGCTTCCCTTTTCTTCAATCACCACTCTTCCTTCTCCCTCTTCCCCAATAAAGTTTCCCAGTAAAGCTGTTGAATTCGTTTTATTTAATTTAGTGCTGGCAAATGGGAATGAATAGATTTGTTCCAGATGATCTGTATCCTTCACACAATCAAGGAAACAGAAAAAACAGCTCCAATTTGACAAGCCAGGAGCTTACATCGCTGATTAAAAATACATGTATATGAAGTTGAATTTCCAGTATTCTTTTCAAATTTCCTTTTATTTTGGAGGGAGTCCTTCAAATCCAGTAATTCATCAGTACGCTGTATATGCAAAAAGAGCTAAGCCCAGATATGATTTGTCTAGATATGGTTTGATTGAGGTGTCTACACTGACACTTCATACCCATTTTTAATTTACAAACAATTGTGAAATGCTTGACTAATTATAAGCTAAAGATCAGGAACAGTAATTGAACTAATCATTAACTTTCTTTGTAAAGGGAATATCAGTAAGTATAAAATCAAAAGCTTTCACAGAGTGACTATTTCAACCCAAACAGGCAAACATTTTTATTCTCGCTTGCCTGATTATATAATAGTTTTAAATTAATATTGACAGTTTACATGATGCATCACAATATAAAAAGTTTACAACATGTCTGACAGCACTGGGTTTTGCTCCTCCTCATTTTCCAAAGAGCAAAGGCTTAACATGGCATTAATGAACTTCAACATTCAAAAATATATTTTTTTAATTTAGTGTACTAAAGCAGTTTTAATTTACTGCTTTTAT
Source organism: Apteryx mantelli (assembly GCF_036417845.1). Classification (NCBI taxonomy): domain Eukaryota; kingdom Metazoa; phylum Chordata; class Aves; order Apterygiformes; family Apterygidae; genus Apteryx; species Apteryx mantelli. The sequence continues at coordinate 10,487,057 of NC_089993.1, forward strand.
TTTTTTTTCCCTTTGTCAAGCATTTCTGTTGCACTTAATCCCATTAGAAAAACTAACTTTGCAGGCTAACTTGATTTAATAATTAGATTATTTTCTGGCTCCTTCTGATAAAAGTCAGAACATCACAACTTCCACGCTAACAATTAATGACATTATGTATTCATAAATTATTAATTCAACAACAGCCTTGATGAAAAAGGTTATTTATCTTCAAACACTTGTTAGTAATTAGTAAGATTATTTTGTGAAAACAAAAAGTATGTAAATCCATATGAACTTCTACATTATAACTAACATAGTGGATGCCACTTAGCAAGCAGCTCACAAGATTGCCTTACAAAGTAAGCTTCACCAATTATGAACACTTACGCACAAAATAAAATTGCCAATGTTACTAGGTAAAATAACAGTATAATGCCATTAACTCTGGATAAATTATTTTCCATGGTAGCAAAACCATTCATTCCAATTCAAAGTGGCTGGCTTGATATTTATGAAAACTGCATGCCCCTCTCTGATTCAGGGTAACATTAGCAAGTACAGAGAGCGCGGGCTGGGACACAGAGCTTCCTTGCATTGCACACACACGTTTAAGCACACTACTGGAAGATGCAGCACGCTACTAGCTGCAAATGCTCAAAAACTGTACTATGAAAGGCTGGTTGGTTGGTTATCATGGTGATGTACAAATTTACAAATGGATGCAAATCCAAGTAGTTTGTGTATTTGAAATCTTGTTTTATTTTTCAGTGTCAGCTTCTATCAGAATAAAATACAAAATATCTGATGTAATATTTGACTTTTTTTTTCCTCTCTCTCTATATATATTGGATGTCCATGAAATAACTTTTCTACTTGCAGACTGGATTAACAGCTAAATTGAAAAGCTCTCAAAACAGTGGAAGTAGCACAAAAGTAGATACAACCCCCAGCAAAGTGAAATAATAATCAAGAGATACCCAGCAAATCAGAGAGCTGCATTACTTGTTATGTATCTTTACAAGGACAAATTGATAGGTATGTTGCTTGAGAAAATTACTTCTACTAGTAATTAAGTCCTTATTAAGTTGAATATCTGTTTGTGCAAGGAAAACTTATCATTATTCTAGTTCACCATGTTTGTAATGAGATGCACTTCTGAATAACATAATTTAGATTACTCTAATTTTTTTCTCTGGACAGTAAGATTTTAGCTCTTCAAAATAACTCTATCAAGGTCTGCCAAAAACAAACACAGAGCATGTCTTATAATTTTTATTATCCATTAGGAAATTATCACAAAATTCTAAATTATACCAAGCATTTTGCTTTGTCAGTCCATTACCAGCTGTATTTTTCTTTTAAGAATGATTTGGTCAATTCATTTTATTCATATCAGTGCATAAGTTATGTTTCATGGGAAAAATCATTTTTAAATCGTACTGTTTTTAAACAGATATTTTTAATTGGGTATCTCCATGTGTATGTCTGTGTACTATATAGTTACATGGATTCCTTTTTCCTTTGGCAATAAAACTTAAGCTACTGCGATTTAAAGTAAGAAGTCTTTAAAAAAATTCACACATGCCTAAAATATAGTATGCATTTTACAGTATAAACAATTACTACAACACCATGAGAAGGACAGACAATTTGAAGAACAGTTTTTTGTTTGCTTGTTTGATTTTTTTTTAAAACTATGCCCACTAATTTAAAACCCAGATACACTCGACTAGAAATGGTTTCCACCAATATTGGACTTTTTAGAACTTCATGGATTTTTACTACTGTCCTAAGACCTCTTCAGTATATTAATTTTGAAAACTGGATTTAATAGGTATTATTTATGTCTGCTAGGAGCACTACAGATTTTCCAAGATTTCTCCAAGAAATTTTTAAATTTTCATGGATGAAAAAAGCTGGTCACCAATGCTTCTTGTGTTCATAATAAAAAGCTGCCACCTCTTTTCATTAAGTGGTTTTCAATAATGCAGAATTATGTCTGCAATAAGATTACTTCACAAGCAACTATAAATGAGTATTTTCTTATACAAGTGGCTCTTTAAACCACAAGGTATTTATTTTCTTTAAAATAATAACAAAGTTGTAACCTTTTAGTTATATTTTATGTCATTGTATCTTCCTTTATTCATTCCACAGTGAAGCTTAAGCAGTAACTACCTTTTCCTACAGGAACTTCAATCATGTTCACAGTTGTTTTTCACCATGATAATATGTTTAAAGCAGAAAATTAATGTACAAATAAGCTAACTTTCCCTTGGTCAGGTGATCGTTCAGATTTGATCCTGGTCATACTAAGAACCATGTTTCAAGTGCCCAAATCTTTATCATGAAGGAGAAGTGAGGCTAATAAGTAAAACATTTGAAAGACTTCACACTAACAGAACTCCAAAGACCTGCTGTCAAAAGAGAGAAAGAAAATCCAAGTCTTCTCATGCAGTCTGACAACACTGTGGCTATCATGTCCTGCATGATCACAGTTAAGAACAGTCTCCAGAGAAATTACCGAGATGAGCACTGCTTAATGTTCCCCAGCAAAGGACTACGTGGTTAACTTAAAACATGCTGTCAATCACTATGCATATGAATAATGCAGTCAGTCTTAGAAGCACAGGACATGCTGTTAGAGTAGAGAAACAGACTTTTAAGAATTTGCAACAGAAAGCTATTAATGAGTTAAGGCTTTTTAAAAGTTTTAAAACTGTAATCATTTGCAGTTAAAAAAAAAAAAAAACATTTTTTGCACAATCCTTATTTGAATCATTTGAATTAATGGCTGTTTGTCAGGTATTCCCCCTGCAAATCATCATAAAAACAGGAACTTTTATTCAGTTAGAAATCCAAAGCAACGTATTTCCCAAGTAACTCTGCACAGAAGTGGAAGTTGTTTCCCTTTGTTCTCAGTAGAAGCAAGGCTGTATTTTCTCCATGAGAAGATGTCCTTTTTCAAAATAGAAATTCTCCTACATTTTTCCCCAATAGCAATAAAACCAAAGGTCATCAAAAAAGAGCAGGTGTCCTACTGGATATAATTCAGTTTTTCTACAACAAGTAAGAAACAGTAGAACTCAAAATGTCTGCTGCCTGATAGCATGCCAACATGCACATGCTCAAAAATATCTTCTCTGCTCAGTATTGTGAAAGCATTTCTAAGATTGTAGCAATCTTCTACACTATTTGAATATACCATTAAATTTTACTGTTACTTTTACCCTCACTGTCAGGTTAAAAGCGATTACTCGAGAAAACATTAGGTGTCAAACAAATGAAATCAAATACTGCACAATAATCCCTAAAGGCATAATACATCAGTAGTAGTTGTATCATTTGGCTAGCATCAAGTAATTAAAATAAAACTTCCAGTTCCAGCCTGAGGATAATTCCGTCATAAAGACTGCAGCCGACATTCAAAGAATTATTTCAATTCTGCACTAAACTGCACTATAACCCAGGCAGAATCCTCTACTTAATAATTCAGATGACTCTATTTATGTAACCATAAAATGATTAGTCATTGCTTTCTTCTTTGTTGCTTCATTTCCATTTTGTGTTGTTGACATTTCTATCTGCAGGCAAATTATTTGATTCGAGGCAGACTGAAAGATCCACTTAAAAAAAAAAATTAACTAAAGGTGTATTAGGTAAGCACTAGACTGTTCATCAAAACTAACAAGAAGAAAATAAACAGTAGCTTTCGACTCAAAATATACCGGGAACTGTGCAAGTTAGATGAACTACACATTAATGCTTGCAATATTTCAGTTTTTGTCAACTGCATACATACTATCAATGTTTACCAAGGTTAATTCTCATATACAAAAGAGAACTAACACATCGAACAGGAAAAACACTACTTTGGCAAGATCTATGCCTGGCCAGGGGAAATGAATGTAACCAGAACAACCAAAATCAGGTACACAGGATAGTAAGAGTTTAGAGTAAGTGTTAATAAGAGGAATAAAATAATACGTAATATGTCTCTAGCTGCTGCATCCTTCTATGCAACCTCGTAGCAAAAGCCAAAACCCAAGATGAGAGATATAAAAATCTCTGAGTGACACCATTCTTATGTTTCCCCAAAACCTTTTAACTTCTCATTTTGTATCTGCAGGAAGGCATATAGCTCTTCCGAATTGCAACTCATTAGCCCTTTGCTAGGATAATCTCCATGAGCTAGCATGATACATTTCAGCTAACGTAACAAAAAGACTATCCAAAAAAATGTGGATGAAATTAAGCAATCAGTATACGTAAGAATAAACTCACATAGTAAAGTACAAAGGCACAGCTACTATCAGGAGACCATTGTACATTAATGGTCCACCTCCCACCTCTAAGATGACAAGCCTTGGGACTAAACTCAACATTACTGGATACTAAAAATCATGGACTAAAATAAAAAATAAAAATAAAAAATAAAAAGGCAATTTTACATGGCACAAAAGATCAGCTAGTGTAAATCACTCTGTTGATTCAAAATTTAAAAAGCTGAAGGATTAACATTGACCATCAGGCTTTACACCGGATCAGGTATTATTTATCCTTCCATAAGTTGCATAGAGCCAACAAAAACACAAATGGCTGGCACAAAGTTTATATTTTATGTTCCAGCTACACAAATGCAACTGTGGTTCCATATCTGATCCAAACCAAATCCATGAGCCCGGCTGACCTGACAGTGTACAGATCCAGTATTAATGACTGTGGAACCGCAAAAGCGTAAGTGTTTCTTCTTTAGCTCATCAGTTTTCTCATTGTTATACGCATATGTCATGTTTGAACACCACCAAAAAAATACCACCCACACCATCGCCCACATCTTTAGGGTCCTGGTATTCTCTCCTGCATAGTAAACCAGATTAGGAAAGAGTGCTACTTAAATTCATGTCAATCTGTGGCTTTACTATTCCACAGATATTAAATTCCTGTCACCTATCCCCTTACTAGCAAGGCTGACTGCTCCTAAGGTGCTAACCTGCCCTTTTTCCTTAAATCATCTAACATGATATAAGAAGTAAATGGCTGCTTAAATTGATATTGCCACCAAAGACTCTACAACATCCAAACACAGCGCATTTAACCTAAAGAGCTTTGTCCATATTTTCCCAAGCGATTTGCTATAACAAAAGAGACTACCTCTCCCTGAAAATCTTGCCTTGATAAGTTACCTGTAACAGTTAAAATACAGTGCTTAAGACGAGAAATAGCCACAGTTCACAGTAAATGCCACTGTTCATGAACAGAATTTTTTCCTCAAAGAACTCACAGAAGAGACAGTTTAATACTTACCATAGTTATTTACTGTAAACCAAATATAAGCAGCAGTGACTCAGAATTAAGTTAGTGTGCAAAGAAAAGAACAAAATGGACCAGTGTACACATTAATGAACGGATCACTCATTAAGTGCATAGTGGCTCATGGGTGAATCATTCCTTTGCCTCAGAAAAGAAAACAGCTCATCTTACTCATCAGGGACTAGTCTGTCAATTAGAGAGACATTATACATATCATTTGGAGAACTACATGTTATATTTCAAAAGTTGCATAAAAATTAGCTCTTGTTAATTCACTTCTGGTACTATCGTATTTAGTAACTTTACCTGTGCGCTACACAACCTTAGGGGTGAACAGTTTATTCAGATCCTTAAATTTTATTTGGACCATAATTTCTTGCATATATTTTTCCCCAGTAACATTTTTCTTTATTGAAGGCAAATTCTTGAAAGAGATGCAAAAGAAGAATACCCTTGTGCCAAGGTGTACTGGCCAGATGAAATTACATCTTACGATATTTCAACACTGGCTTAACCGATAAAAGCTACAAAAAGGCTTGGAATTCCACACGGAAGTGCTGACCAATTTATTAATCTATGACTGTTTTCTACAGTGATTTCAAACACAAGCATACTGACATTTAATAGTAAGATTGCATACCGTGCTAAGACCTTTAAACAAGAAAATAAAATTATAATTTGCAAAGGTATCACTGTCCATTGATGGACCAATCTCATTTACCTGCTGAATGAAAACTTATGCTGAATGCAAATACACTAATACAGCAGCTGATAATGTCAGTAAATAATATGATTCACCAAACAGAACTGTTTATACAATACTAACAAGCACTGAAGATTTTTAGTTTGTTTCACAAAATGTACTATTTTTCAATTTTCTCCAACGACAAAATGTTAAATCTAAGCAAACAAGTGCCATTATTTAATAATTGTATTTGTAGGTATTTTGTTTTAGTATCTAGGAAAAAAAAAACACAATTTAAGTCTTTACAGAATCCTGTCAAAGAATGCAAAATATCTTCAGTGCTTCAGTGAGTTTCAATAAAATGGGTCATGCAGTTCAATGAAATGGTGTGCAGGGAAGTTTTAAATCAAGTTATTAAATATTTCAGAGTTTATTTAAAAAAAATTTTATACTTGTCTTAGAATGTCATTAAGAGGTAAGAGCACGTACTGTCAATATAGTGAAAGATTCTAGATTTATCAAATAGTTTGCAGAATGAGTTGAGGACCTAAAGATACCAAAGAACAAGTCAAAATGATTTTTAGAGAAAACTGAAACTGAAAACTTCTTAAACACATTATGAGCAAAATCCTTTCCAATGGAAAAAACAGCCCCAAAAAAATCCCTAAGTAATAACTCGAACCTTTCCTTTATCCTCTCACCAGCTACTAATTTCTCTTTGAGGGGACTTCAATATTCCAATCAGCTACCGAGAATTTCAAATGTATCTTTGTCTTCAGTTGAAAAAGTCTACTAGGCACAAAATAACAGTCACTAAAACTGCTTAAATCTGAACAGTTTTCAGACCCAATTCTACCTGAACAGAACTGCCAGAACCGCTTTCAAGAGCATACAAGCGTATTGTTATAGACTAGTAAGTGAGACTGAGATGCAGACTACCTCCGGAAGAGATTTGAGCTAAAGTTTTCCTGTGGTTACATCCACTGCTGTGTCATCAGTGCTACTGGTAATGCTCTCTCCCACAAAATTCATAAGTGTTAGCAAAAAATCCAAACAATGAGGGAAGAACTTCAGTAGAACTAAGGAGGATTTCTTAAAACTGAAATAAATTTTATCTGTGTTCTTAATTAAGATATTCTTTTGATAGGTACAGAAGAGAAAGTGTCAGAAGGACCCAACCAAAGGTATGCATTAGGGAGAGAATTAGTTTGACACAGTCCTATGAGAAAGAGATAAGGAAGTAGGAATATTTTAGAAGAACTGTTATTAATCTTTGATGCATGATCTGCATTTTTAGTCATCTTTAGGTAAGTCAGTTAATATGAATACCCAATTTCAGAGTATTTGATGCAAGGGAAAGACAGAGTTGTTTTACTTTTTATAAAAATGTTCATTTAATAGGAGATATGGATAGATACTAAATTTCATTACTTTTGTCTAGGAAATCATTTGTATTTAAATTTAAGATGAATCCCTAATCTTTCTCTTTTTTTCTTTGTATAATAAAGCAATACAAAAATGAAACCCAGTTTGGCACAATCAGAAAACAGAAGGAAAACTACAGATTTCAGTATGACCTCAGGAAATTTTAAAGCTCAACTGCCAAAACAACAGAGATTGTAATTATGGACAGTAACTTACACAACACCTGAAGCCTTTTGCCTGTGATGCTTTCAAGTTCAAAAGTATCAATTGAAACCTTAAGGAACTGGTTTATTTACTGTACCTTCATGGAAGTTTTATGTCTTAATGCAGTAAAACAAGCTAGATCAAAATTAATAAATGAAACCACTGTTCATCTGAAAGATAACATGTAACTACACAAGTATTGTCCATTTTTCTTAATAATAACACGTGATGTTTTGAGACAAGTCAATTTCATGTGAAAGTATGAATGTATATGGTATATATCATTGTTAAGAAAAGTATTTGTAATTATTTGAATTGCTTTAAATAAACTTTGAAGTTGAATGAGCAAATTTTTAACCACAGAAGCTTGCAAATTAAATCTTTCCTTTTTCCTAAGGGAAAAATCAGACTTTTATTTTTAACTAAGGGAGAAATCAGAATTACACTGAAGCAGAGAAACTGTTTACAGCCTCAAGTGTTATACTACCATTATGATTCCATAAAATTTGAACAGTACAAGCTTTACCTCAATCAATTTTCTTTCATAAGAGCTGGCTAGTTCCTCGTTGTTTTCTACTTGCTTCTGCTCTGGAATAGTAAATTCAGCATCCGTGCTCCAAATATTTGGTAGAACTAAAACAAAGAGATACATAAAATTAAAATGTTAAATTACATAAACATTAAAAACATTCTGTTTAGAAGTAATAGCTCTAAAAGAACTAGTTATTTAAAGTATCAAAATAGGATGTAATATTACATCCTATTTATATTAATATGTAAAAAGCAATTTTACAAGTACAAAAATACAAATACAATAGGGAGCTTTCTTACAAGCAATATTTAGACAGGTTTTCTCATCTTGAGAGAAAAAAAATATACAAGCTAAAAGCATTTGGCTGTTTTGTGACTACAGTTCGCAAATATATACAAGCAGTGACTGTAATTGCTGGCCAAAGTCTTTGAAAATTAAGGCTATGCTTCTCTCGAGTCTTCTTTCTATTTCATACTACTTGCATGTGATGACTTAAACAGCATAGAAATTACAGAAAATAGGGCTGAGAATGCAGACTGCAGACATCACCTAGTATTTTGCATCTTTGCATAATAGCAGAATCAACTGTATTTATTTCATTCCTAACAGTTAATTGTCTAATTTATTCTTAGAAACTACCAATAATGAAGATTTCATGCTTCCCTGCACAATCTAAGTTTAAGTATTCTTCTCAGAAAGGTCTTCCTAGTAGCTAATCAAACTTTCTTCATCTGCCATGTAAGTCCATTACTTCTTTTCTTATCTACAGTAAATGAGAAATACCATTTATTCTGTTCCCATCCCTAGCTACTGTCTACCTCTTTGAAGATCACTGTAAGGCCTATTCTAAGTCTCTTCTTCCCCAGATTACGCAAACCCAAGTTCAACTTCTCCTCACAGATCATGAGTTTCTAGAAAAACAAATTAGAACATACAAAGTAAATAAGCCCTAGTGAAAAAGAAGTTTAACAAATGCATTCATCAATTTTTAAAATCTAAACTACATATACAACCACTATAATGTGGATAAAAAACACTATAATTCATCTGACTAAATACTCTCTAGGTTGGGAACTGATTGCTGCTTCAAGGAAGTATATATGCATTCAGAGGCTAGTTATTACTCAAAGTGAATTTTGAAAGCCATTTTAAGAACTGTTAGTTTTTGTAAATCTTGCTTCAATTTCGACAGCCAGAAACTTCTGAGATCAGCATTTCTATACAGATAAAGCTTAGCTACATACAGCACTTCTGCTCAAATAACAACAATTCTGCATGAAACTCTCACAAGTAAACTGATGAAAAGTCCTTCTCCACATGAGTACTCCCTATATAATTTTACATGTTTTACTTCCAAATACCACAATAAGACTACAGAAAAGACGTATCATAATTTATCATAGCCATTTTTGCACTCATGATATGCAAAGAAACCAAAAACTCAAGTCAGTAAGAAAGCAAAAATGACAGGGAAAGATAGGGAAAAAATGGCAGGACTCAGTAAGCACCCTGTATCTATTTTATCAAAGGAAACTTCTTACTAGTTCACAACACAGTCTTCATATTTATCATAGCTTCACAACATTAACATTTATTAACCACAATATGGGGGCTACAAAGAATACTGGCACATATTTCATGAAGGTTAGTGAATTAATGTGTTACCGTGAACTATGCTTTTCTTATTTTTCCACTGCCTACACAGATAGAACCTATAGGATAATTTTATTATAGAATAGTTTTTCCATAGAACAATTTATATTAACTAGCTCACCTACAAGATTTGTTCTTTACATCTTACTTAATACCTGGACTGCCATGCACAACTTTATGTTTTATTTTTATATTTTGACATACGGAAATAATCACAAAGCTCTAAAAGTCTCTAAACCGAAAACAAAATTTCAAGTTACACGAGGCAAGACATCATTGTGCTTTTACAGATTATTTTAAACTAAAAAACAGTCTGAAAAGTAAAAGTCAGGCGCCATTAATAACACAAGAATAAAACAGTCATATATTTAATACTTCTGTTACCCCCAGTAAATCAATACCTCATATTGCAATCAGAATTCCAATGATTTATGCTCAACTTCTTCAGAAAGGACAGGGCATCTAAAATGCTAGAAGCTTTAATCACTGTTTTGTCAACCAAATGGACATTCTAGAACATTCATTTCAACAGCAGTTGGTTACTAAAATAAGGTACTGAAATAGTTCTCCTTTTTAAAGATTAAAAAGGAGAAATTATTTAATGCAATGTAAGGTAATTAACCAATAGGGAATAATTAAGTTTTACTGATATCACCATCAGCTGCCATATAGAAATGTAACAGATGGAGACAAAGAAGTATGCAAAGCTTTTATGGGGTGTCTTACACCAAAGAGAAAAAAAAATAAAATAAATTCATAATGAATTAACCCAGTAAATTATGTGTTATGCAAACATGCAATAAGCAGTGTAATTTCATATTTATTCAAAGACTTAAATCCCAAATATTGGGTGCATCATGAAATGAATGTACTGAAAATTTTCTTTTTAATATGTTTTCATATAAAAAAACTTAAATGCCTAGAACTGGAAATAATCATTTTACATTACAGGTACCCACATTCACAACAGAAAAAGAATTCAGCCTGCCAAAACAGTTATCTAGTCTGTATAACTTGTTTTCCCTCACAAAGGCCTTGCAGCAATGGGAAATAGTAGGTATAAGCCACCAAGTAGATACACATGTACCTCTAATGACCAAGTTTAGGTCAACTTTCCTGTGACATATGTGCAAAACTAGAGGCTATTACTAGTCACATCCTATGGGATGCCTGCTTTTTAAACAGGTAACCGGAGAAAGAGTATAGAGATGCACTCAAGTTGGAGATAGTTGCATACATAGAATTGTATTTTGCATAATCAGAAAAATCACAACTCCAAGCACAGCCAGCTTTGATACTGGTTGTTATTGTAATATTACAAATGGTTGTTTGGAGGGAATTTATCTCAATTCAAAGTTCAAAACTTTTTCTGGAAGTTCAGTATTTGCCTATGGCATGAGACAATCATGTACTTTACCTTGCATGTGGTAAACAAAGCAAAAAGGGCTGTCATAGAGCTAGGTTATTTCCAGATGCGCACTCTTAACTTTGGGGAATTCTCTTGAGAATTCTACAGGACTTTTTGGCCATCTCTCCAGGACTTTCAAACACTCAGCGGGTAGTAAAAGCCGCCACCCCAGTCATGCCACTGGACATTAGCAAACTCCATGACTAACTCACTTTCCATTCTTTGTATAATGCATGAGCTCTTATCTCTGCCTGGATGACACTGTAAAAAAAAAAAAAATACTGCAACCCTAGAAATAACTTTTGCTGTAAATACAGCTTGTAAAACCACCCAATATCATATCTATCACTACACTCTTATAGTAGCTTATACAATTTGACTATTTCCAACCAAGACAATTTTTTTAGATAGATAGATAGATATAAAAGAAATCTTTTCATTAAAATATTTTTATGTTAATCCACATACCAATACGAAAAACATTGCAAAGAATGCTATCTGTAATGTGAGCTGCATAAACAAGCCATAAAAGTTTCCTACAAATGAAGATTACACTTCCCCCCGCCCCATCACCTGTACGCTAAAAGGAATATGGTATCCAAGTAGACTAGACAACTGGAGAGTAATCACCATTTCAATTCAATAGACCCTAAAGCTGATCTGAAAAATGGCTAACTGCCAGTTACGCCGAGTAGCCAGATGCTCCTCTTGTAGCAGGAGTTACATTACCTTTCACTGTTCATCATCCTGCAACAGCTATGTAATCAAGAGAAAAAGCATCATAGTTCTACCAATAAATGTGTTCTGCTCCCAGTTTAAGTATATAATAGACACAATTTAATGAATTTTATTATTTAATGTCTACAGTATGCTCTGAATAAGAAATATGCCATTAATTTTTTAAATAAGCAGCGAAAGAAAATTCAGTGCTGACACACTGAGCCGGTAAAACTACTCTATATAGGAATGCAGCAATCTTTAAAATAGCTAACTTCACAAACTATAAATTGGCTTCACTTTTTGAAATTTATGAATACAAATTGAAATTCAAGTATCATCAGAAATTGATGAAAAGATTATCATATAAAATTCAATTTTTCTCCTGCAGCTGTAATATACGTACATCTTTTGGTCAAATTCTAGAAGCTCTTAGGTATATCCTTAAGTTAGGCAATTCGTTAGGCACTGCTGATTAAAAGGATGCCTTCCCAATCTAGATTTTTAAACAGCATGTTCAGTTCTTAAGGGGCACATGAGCATATTTTAGTCCCATTATTGCACACCAATGTAAAAGGAAGAATTTGCAGCATCTTTCTAAGCAGTGAGAGAACTTCATCTGTACAAAATCAGAGACCATTTTCGTGTTTAATCTACTTGAAATTTCATAATGCTTGTTCACACTGGAACATGACATACAAGAAGAATTTCTAGAGAACAACAATAATTCACAGTTAACTGCATTATTTTCAAAAGACTTTTTGTTTTTAAAATGTTTCTGCCATTAATACAGCATAACTAGATTTAGTAAAGGTCCCATATGAAAATACAACTCTGCTAGTTGAAACAGTTTTTGCCAGATGCAAGAAACATACCAGATGGTATTGGATAACTCAAGATTAATTTTATTCTTTCATTGGACTGCACTTTCAAAAGCATGCTATTCCTTGTGTTCTTGCAAACACAATATTACTTGCAAGCTGTTGTGTGCCTGCAACTCCCAATTCACTCAGTGCCCTTTCGAACTTAAGATGATTACTATTGTTTTTAATTTACAATTCTTTTATTCCCCTAAATTCCACAATTTTTCTTTACCAAGTTATCATTTGATAAAACAAGTTATCATTTCCTAATTATTTTTTGTTCATCTTAATGAAACTTCAGAAACAAACAACTGGCAGCAAAAAAAGTTTCCATTCTTCCAGACATCATTTATTTGTGACAGTAGTAACTCAGGTTTGTGGTGAAATCTTAAAGTGCTTCTGTGAACAGTTGTGTTCACACTATTTAAAAAATAAAAAAAAGAAAAAAAGGTATTAATTCACTGAAAACAAAAACAGAGAACAACTTACTGATGTGACCAAGGTATGTTTTTCATACAGAACCCCTATGCTCAGAGTCACCTGGGGAAGGTGAAATTGAGGGATCTTCAGCTCCATAAGCATCCTATGCATATTCCTGCTGTTTCTATTTTGAAAAACCAGTAGTGATTAATCAGACTTTTAACATGCAGATTTAACAACCACATCTGAGTTCAGGAAATAAACAAATAAATCAGTCAATCAAATACTGTGTTCAAAGAAAATATTCCTTTTAAATAAATCAAGAACATAGAAAAAAGAGGTATATGTATGAATAATTCCTATGCAATTTTATTTAAGTTTAATAAATTTTATTTAACATCTCTGACAAATTTTTCTATCCAATAACGAACCAACAATAAACACTCATACACTAGCAATTCTAGATAATGCTACCTGGGCTACACAGTACAAGGACCTTAAAGACCACATGGCATTAATTTTACCAGTACAAACAATTTCGCATGTTCTTCTTATGAAGGACAAGATATTCACAGCATTTTAATTACTTTCTTCTTTTCATAAACTTGAAAAAGTTGTAATATATATTACAAGTTTCTAACTAGGTTGCAAAAGTCTTCTATCCTCAGAAACCACCTTTGATTTTAAAACTGATTTTTTTTTATGACTTGTACTGAAGGAACAGATACTTGCTTTGAACTCAGACTTTGAACAATGCTTTCTCCAAGAAGGTAAAAATAACTTTCCCCAAATGCATCTTTCATTACTTTAAGTTCTTTAAATTCCCCTACTACTTCTGTGAACATTTTAATCTTAATATAACTTTTTAAATTATTAACAAGTTATTAATAGTTATCTGTAATATTTGTGTACTATTAAAAATTAGAAGTTATTTCTACGTTTACTCCAGTGGCTGCAATCAGACATTTAATGGATTTAAAGACATCCTCAAGAGGGATGGCTATGAACAACACGCTGAAAGAAAAAATATAACCTTTAGTAAAAAATATATATATATATGTAGGTAGGTAGGTAGGTAGGTAGTAGGTGGAACACATTTAATTAAGGCATTTCAGAAAAAAAATTCCAAATAAATTTTGCCAAACCTTCTTAAGAAGGTTAGTCAGTTAACTTCAAGGGCCTGTTTGGACAAACTGGCATACAATTCCTTAAGTAAAAATGATCTAGAATTATTGTGTCTAAGCAGCTTTGAAAAATGATACACATCCAACTCCTACTGGTGGTTTAGAAATTAGGATGCCCATTTATTAAATATCTAAATATGAAAATCCAACTGTTCAGTCTGTGGCAGTGATCACTCATTTTGAAAGCTAATATTTTAGCTTGGGCAATTCACTTATAATCACGTTTGCTGAGTACTTTTTTAATTTTTTAAATTACCTCAAGGCAAACTATTACTCTGAGCTTCATTTATAATTTTAGGAAACTATTTAAAAGCTATACTCTATAGCATTTCGTCCAATTTACTGTAGTGACCACACAGATTCTCTTCTACTTGCAACAACATAAAAATAACTGTAGAAGTTTAATTTATTTTGAGCCTTTCAAAGTAGTTTCATGGAAACTCTAAACACACGGCTTTCCAAAATCTACAATGTATTTAACAAGACTTTTGTTTAGATACCACTGGGAAGAAGATTAAGCATCACTGAGATTACTCATTATGATAATGTAGGGGAGCAATGAAATTAGTTGTATGCACATTTTAGCATCCCTGATGAAGACAGCTTCCTATCATTCTAGCAAAAGATGAGGGCTAGGAGTCTTCCAAGTTTAAAGAACAGAATTCCAATTCCTCGTCTATAAGTAAGATTAGTTAAAAGTCTAGACAGCAGCCTTATGAAGCTTAATCTATAAGTGAATAAATTAATATGCAAGAAACAGATTAGAATTTTAACTTAAAATGACAGAAGCAGAGGAGAGTAGTTTCTTCATTCTATTGGCTTTACAAAATTGTCAAAATCTCAGAACACAGTAATAAGATGGTTCTTGCACACATACACTGTAATCCTGTCATGCAAGTAAGCTAATAAGAACAAAATGACTTATTCGAGTTGCATTCTGGTCACTTTTAGTTACACATAACTAGAGTTCAGTAACTTGCCTTAAGTCACACAATCATGGATGTACTGAAAAGTACAAATAGCTCTTTCCAATAATGCAAACTCTCGAGTATGAAGGCTTACATCTGGAAAAGCTGAATGTTTATGAGGAAAGACCACAAGGTATATACTTAAACCATGGATGCACTTAGTTTCTATAAATTTGATAAAAATTTTAAAGAAAAAACACATAATTTTTTGGATGAGAGGAGTGTATAACAAATTCACATTCACAAATGACAACCTTACTAACAGGCTATTTTTAGACAGAAGTTTTTTTTCATATTTCTCTCCTTCTTTAAATAGTGTGGGGTTTTTTGTTGCTGTTGTTAATTAGAGAATTCTACCATAGCAAGATGTATATATAAATATTCATATAATCTAATCAACACATTCTAATAATCAACTTCTCCTTCAGTAAGGAACATGGGCCAATTTAAGAGTGAGTAAAGCAGAAGCACACATGGAAGAGATGTTTTCTGGTGACCAACATCCGTTTGAATACAGCAAGATGGTGGGGAAATGCCTAAACCCCAAAGGTTCCAGGGAACCATTGAACCTAAACCCTGAACCTAAAACAAAAAACAAGAGGCTACAGGGACACAAAGATTCCCAAAAGAAACAAGCCTTGAGCATTGCTCCAAACTAAAAATGTGAGAGACTCAAACTATATATGCGATAGAAATAATGTCTACATTCACAGGATATTGTATGTCTCTGAAAAATCAGCAATCATAAAATACTTAATGCTGGCATTTAGTCCTTTTAAGTTTCAGAGTCATCATTTTAGTGAATTCCTACCAACTATCCGAATCATATCACAGTAGATGATAAACAGTGGATACTTTTAGAAATGTTCAAAATGACTGCCACAACCCAAACACTGCAAAGATAGAGATTACACCATGAATTTTACCTATCCCAGAAGATGCTTTCCTGCCTGGATCTCATTTGCCAACTCTATGAATAAGTTTTTTACAGCATAAGTAATTTCTAAAGAGACTGAGCTGATACAGAAGTCCTGTGATAACTGAATAAATCATAACATATTTAAATCCCTAAGTAGACTAAGGATTTTAGTCTATATTTAGATCTTGCTAGCTATGACCATCAGAGAACTGAGATGATTGACTTAAAATGGGACCCCTAGTCAGAGGAGGAAAAAACAGCAATCTACAGGCTTGTGTCTTGTTTCTTTTTGTTCTTCTAACTTCTTATCACCTTCCTCTCTCCACTCAGTCAAATGCACACCATTTTCTATTTTTCTTGTCTCAGAAGAAGAGCTTGTGATATGTATACTGTTCTTCAGTGATCAATATTCAAATTTCTTTCTCTAAGCATATCAGTAGTCAGGGACTATTGATATGATAAGTACTTTTCTGAATCAGAGGCCCCAATATTACTACAAGTTTCAAATAAATCACCAGTGGCAACTTAGAAAAATATTTCCTTCTGTACGAATAGGATATGTGAAGTCAAGAATGCAAGACAAATTACTACAAACAGTACATATGGCTGAAATTTATTCTGGTCATTAATGATAAATATTATAGGCAATTTAGCATAGATTGATTAAACACCCTTTGAACATAAAAGATATAGATTCATTTTTAGAAACATTGGTACTCTTCCACCCCTATTTTTCATCTATAAAATCTGACCATCCTACTCTGTTTCTATTCTTATCACTCCCTAATTTTCATAATTTTAAAATGACACAATATAGCTCGCCTAGAATTTTTTTCTTTTTTTTTTTTTTTTTTTATAATTATGCTCATCATGGAAACTGTCGGTATCTAATGAAGGATGATTTCCGCTATTATAAGAAGCTTAAGAGATGGTTTTCATGAATAATTCTTAATATGAATCTACATTCAGACAATGTCAGAAGTAAAAATGTATGTTATTACTAACAACAATCCTTTTTAAGGATGAATGAAGTTTTCCAATTACAGATTGGTACAGTAACTTGCCCTTAAGAGCGGAATTAAAGCAGTATTCATTTATGTGGCCACCTATAAGACCACAACATTGACAATTCCAGAAAAGACTGTGCCAATTTCTAAAAAGCCACCTAGTCCCTCAAAATTCCTTCTGTAGTCAGTGAGGATACAGGCACTACCAGAAGGTGATTCAAAATCAGGGCTCCGAACCACCCTGTCAAGGAGCACTTCTATCCCCCCAGACCACAGAAGAAATACAGAGAACATAGCCAATCGCTCAACTGCAAATTTAGGATGCAAAGTTTGTTCATTAGATTCAGAGCGCTTCTGAAAAGAAAGTGAAGTGTCTGGTCTTAATACAAAGTGTATTTCATGCAGAGCCTACAAATACTGATCTTCAAAACAGCACTAATAGTATACACCAAAGATGCTAAATTTCATCTCCTCAAAATAATTACTTTTATGATCCAGTATCATATTAATTGAAAGATCATTTTTAAATGAAATTTTCATCTGTTAACTTCTTCATGGAAAATGTCTTATTGAAAACAAGTAATAATACCTTCATAAAACTCTCATCAATCAGAAAAAATTCAGTAAAAATATGTAGTAAAAAAAAAAGTCTCTGTTACTCAAAAGGAAAACCTATCAAATATGTTATCTTCACTATTAGGAGATATTATTCTACCATGGCTGGAAGAAATGAAGAGGACTTAAAGTTATCTCTTGCTAATCCTACTCTCAAGTAGATGATTTTATTTACTTTGGTGAAGATTCAGCAAGAACATCAACCACCAAAAGTTGTTTCTACTGAGCAGTAATTTGATAGCATGCCATCACATAAAATTCCTTTTTGTCTAATATCAATCTGTATTACAAAACTATTCACACAATAATAAATAGCCCGGTCAGAGACGCATCAAGGATAGGGCTCATAGAAACAGAACTGCCTTCTTTTCAGAGCTGGTACTTTCAAAGGGGGTATATCAGGTTGCCTGGGGAAGCACAAACCATTCCCCCAGTCATACTAGGGTTGTTTCATGTGGCTGAAGTGGTGGCTATGGAGTTGGGGTGGCACAGGACTGCGAAGCTGGTTATCTATAGAGACCAGAGGCTGGTTATCTTCAGAATCAATCCAGAAACAATGCAGATTCCTGTAAATCAGAGATCTGGCTGTTCACTAGTTATTCTTTTACTATCAGTTTTTATACAAGTCCCAGAGTCACTTCCATCTTTTGGCTACGATATCTATGCCTTCAGTAAACTGTCTCAGTGGTAGCTTATAGGAAAAGAAAAGCTGCTCATGGATTTTCTTCCTTCATTTCATCCTTACCTTCCACTGTTTGACCTTCTCTTCTAAGCATCTGGACAGCTCCTACGTACTTCTTAAGCTGCACTTTAAGCACCTCATTTTCTCTGTTGATAAGAAGAACAGTATGAGCAAATATTAGTCTTTTCTCAAAATAACAGAAGCCCATCTTATTGAAAACAAACATGCTATCTGTGATGATAAGCTCTATCTAGATTGTGTCTTCAAGATGGAACAAATCATTACTTACACATTAAATTAAATGTTAACAGCAGACTAACAGGAAAACTAGTTTTCCAGGGCCACATAAACATACCAGGGCAACAGATATTATAAAGCTTTGAATTATAGGATTGCTTAATTTAAATTTTATATACTATGTTATGTTGATAGCAGGTAAGTGATATTGTCTATCTAAACCAAAAGTTGATTAAAAAATAAGGATAAGATACTAAATAAAGAAATTCAGATGGCCGATGTAAGATTAAGTAATTATTTTACTAGTTGTTGAAGTATTTAATGCCAAGCAAAGGAAAATTCAGCTTTAGAAATTGACTTCATCATTGTAAGGGAATGCCAGCTTTATTTGGTAACAATATGCAAGGCAACAGCTTTCCATGTACCATTCCAAATGAAAACAAGTATTCCTATCTGCCACTATCGTAGCTCCACCTAACAACACTAAGCAGCTTAGTTTGTATTTGGGGGGAAACAAAGGATTGTAACAGTTTGAATTTTAAACAAAGCTGACAAATCACATGACTGAAAAATCAATTACATGCCTGAGCCCATTCAACTCATCAAGTACTCATGACAGAAGTACTTATACAGAAGAAACTTAATTAAAACTTTTTGCAAGAGTGAAGAGAGAGAAGATACCAAGGTGGAAATACTTGGAATCACATTCTGCCACAGATGCAGCACATAATACACAGGACAGTCAGAACTTGTTACAGGAAGAACACGGACAGGTCAAAATCATGCCATAGGAGGCGTACAAGCTCCAATAATGATGAAACCCTAGACACATTACACATTACTGAAAGATGTAAACAGATTATACACAAGAAAAGAAGAAGAAGAAGAAAAAAAAAATCAGGGTACACAGAACAGAACAGATTAGAAGAACATCTTTGAAATGTTGTATTTTAAAGGATAAATAAATAAATATAAAATCATTTTGGCAATTTTTATCCTAAGACTATTATAAAGTTAGTTTTTGATTAGAACAGGTTTCCAATAACTCTTCATAAGTACAATTAGAGAAATACATACACATTTAAATATAACATCTTATAAATGCCACATATCTCTAACAGCAGGACAGATTTTGATTCCATTTGAAGATTTTTCAAGTGACTGTAGGAGTATCTCAATAGTTTTGTGACTATTCAAGATACCTCCTTCTATTTGGAGAAGTTCCAACAAGCTACTTATAAGCTAATGCAGCAGAGATCAACCTTCTAGCAGACTAAACCATATTCTATAGCACTTTTAAGCATGAAATAGCCTAAGACTCAGTTAAACTGCACAGTTAGTTTTTTGCTTTTACACTTTTCCTGAAGATATATCAAAATATTACAAGATTACATGTGTATCCACTATCAGCCATTGACAGTATTTTTGCTTAAAACCAGAAGAAAAAAATACAACACTAATTATCTTCATGAATCAGTACATAACAACAAAGAGGAACATAAGCATTAAAACCTAGATAGTGATACATGAGTAACATTTATCAATTTTATAAAGCACAAGAAGCTACCTCACAAGATCTCTAAAGGTAAGTAACATACATTAATATTCATTATGTATTTCTATTACATCAGATATATTTGAAAATTCACCAGAAAGCAGTATATGTATACACAAATTACAGGAAATATCTTAAGGATCCCACTAAATTTCTGTACTGAAACCAAGGTCAGAAAAAAGAAAAAATGCTCAGTAAACTTCTGTTAAGATTATATATATGTTAAGGCCTTGTTTGTACAGCAATTCCTGACTGGCATTACTAGTGTAAAATATACTTGTTTCTAAAACTATGAAATGAAACATAATAATAAAAGGCTTAATTTTCAATGGCATTATTTAGTCACTTTGTCTGATCAGCCAAAAAATCATGCTAATACAAAAATAAAATAGTTTTATTGAAAAGAAATTTTCTTAAACTGTTCATGAACGGTACAGTGCCAGAGAATATTTTGGCAACAAAGAATTTGTTTATGTACTATCTTTTCTGGAAGACTAACTCGAATGAAGAGGAATGAGTAAGTAAAGTCAAAACTACTCTAAGAATGATCTTTTAACAATACAGAGAAGTCAACATTTTGGGAAGTGCATACTTGATTTTTGTGTATATAATGACTGAAAAGATAGCATGTATTGTTACTGATCAAATGCATTTGCTCACTGACATGTTAATTCATGCTAGAAAAAATAGCAACTGTTCCCTAGGGTTTCTCTCATATTAACAGGATTAATGTAAGAGAACACCAAGCATCATGTTCTCGTATCAGAGGGAGGGCAGCGTGGAAGAGAGATGCTATTCATACAGGACACAGTAGCGGATTAACCTCCCTCCTGGGACTTCTGCTGTGTTCTTGGAGAAGGACCAAGCCCCACCGGATGAAGTCTCCCCCACCTCCTCTGTGCTATAACAGCTTTTGCAAAAACTGCCATTACTGTAGGGGAAAGGAGTGGAAAGAGGTTGGCTGTTTTCCAATAATGACCACAAAGTTTTTGTGATGAGCAGTTACACTCATTCAGGTGTGTCAGGATAAATAGATATACACAGTCAATTTATAATTTCACACTTTGTTTCGATAAAACTTTGTTTCGATAAAACTTTGTTTCGATAAAACTTTGTTTCGATAAAACTTTGTTTCGATAAAACTTTGTTTCGATAAAACTTTGTTTCGATAAAACTTTGTTTCGATAAAACTTTGTTTCGATAAAACTTTGTTTCGATAAAACTTTGTTTCGATAAAACTTTGTTTCGATAAAACTTTGTTTCGATAAAACTTTGTTTCGATAAAACTTTGTTTCGATAAAACTTTGTTTCGATAAAACTTTGTTTCGATAAAACTTTGTTTCGATAAAACTTTGTTTCGATAAAACTTTGTTTCGATAAAACTTTGTTTCGATAAAACTTTGTTTCGATAAAACTTTGTTTCGATAAAACTTTGTTTCGATAAAACTTTGTTTCGATAAAACTTTGTTTCGATAAAACTTTGTTTCGATAAAACTTTGTTTCGATAAAACTTTGTTTCGATAAAACTTTGTTTCGATAAAACTTTGTTTCGATAAAACTTTGTTTCGATAAAACTTTGTTTCGATAAAACTTTGTTTCGATAAAACTTTGAGGTGTTTCCTACACCTCAACAGTAAAAGAAAATAACTGTTTCCTGCAAAAGAGTAGAAAATTGCTTCAGGGCTTCTGTTAAATGAACATCTCAAGGAAAGAATTTGAAAAAGAAAAAGAGTAATTTCTCGTGTATCTCAACTATACCGGCCTGAAGAATAACATAATTACATTTCTGGCACTAACACCAGATGTTAACAAGTATTTTGTGTGGAACTTATTCTGAAAACATACATCTGTCTTCTAAATTCAGGCTTACAAAGAATCCAATAGATGACTGTCTCTTCTTAAGAACTCATTTTTTAACCAATATACACGTTCCAGATCCCCAAATAATCAAATAATTGCATGAATCCTGAGAATGAAATGAAACAGTTTACTGCAAGGATATCTAGTCTACATACAGATGTTAGACTAGATGACCTCCTGAGATCCCTTCCAACCTGAATTATCCTGTTAGTAGGATTACAAATAACTTATCAGAAAACAGCTAGGATTGTGTGTAAAACCTAAATGAAACATGAAATGTAAGTAGTATTACAATTAGAAGTGGAAGTTGAACTACATATAATATAAAAAACACAAAAAAATAAAAAAACCCACACTGTAAAGAGGCATAATGTGATAAACAACTGCTTCTCATGAAAGACAAACACCATATGCATAATAAAGTGAAATACTATTCTCACAATAGATTCATAACACAGACTGTGTTCAGGTCTATGATACAGCTCTGAGGAAGAAAAACACTGAAGAGGGAAGTTCTTTTTTTCTACAACAATTTTTTTCTTCCAGAACATTTTCAGCATTAGTATCACATCTGAAAAAGCAAAAAACATCTCTGCAGTTAAGACAACCAACTCCTTCATTTTTCTCATGAAATAATACATCTCACCTTTTTTAAAACTGACCTTATAACTTGTGGCATGTCACCAACTAACTAAACAGGAGGAAAAAAATTGTCACTGAACAAAGAAATACTAATATTAGTTTTTCAGAAACAGGGCAACATATTATTTTCCTCTATTTCCCCTATAAGAAGTTGCTTAAGTGATGCAACCATTTCAAGGTGCAGAACATGCATTTCTCCCATCACTGTATATTCTGCAATCTAATATGCTTGCCTCCTCTTAACAAGTATATGTATTACTTAAGCCACGTCATTTTGGGGTTTGGCATTTTATATTAATCTGTTATACAACGCTGTTCATTCAGAGGTAGCTGCATAGCACTTCAGCGATGTGCATTAATACAGGGGAATATGTAAAAATAAGGGGGTGAGTTGAGCTTGTTTTGAATGTAGTTTTTAATACACTAAGCTTATTTTGGATGTACCAGATGCACACATTTTCATTTATTTTTACAGTGAATAGATATTCCTTTTTATACTTAATTTACTGCAAAATAAAATCCTCATCGTGGAAAGCATCAGAACAAATGGTAAACATCCTATCCCAAACTTCAATTTTAAAATTTACTAATAAATACACTTCAATTGTATTTCAAATAACTGTTCAACATCTTTAAAAAAAATCATATAATTTTTAAAATTGCTAACAATTTTTCTGATGTTAATAAAACAGCACGACAACTTGGCTATTAATGATATCCTTTTACCTTTTCATTTCACAAAATGAATGATTTTTTGTTTATTCAGACACATCCAAAGAAGGAAAAAATTAAGTGTTCCAAAATTTACAGTTGGAGTAACTTCTGATCCTGAATAAGTAACAAATGTAACATTCTTCTCTTTCTTCTCCTTCCTATCACCAGAAAAACTGAAATTTGTGTTCTCAAAACCTTAAGATATTTATGACAAACTCTCCTCAAGAGCTTTTAAACACGGGACATGTTAAATTATAAATACCAGGTAAAGTAATCTGAAGTATATTTGTTCAAATTACAAAAGTCAGACTGTTTTTAAATGATTTTTCTTGCCCTAAGATGTTCAGAATATTGCAATTTAGAAAGTTTTGCTATTCTTGGCACGTGTTTAGTCATTTTCAAGGTTAATGGTGAGAATTTCACTATTACAAAATATCTGAAATTTAGCCTCCTCTCATTCACATGATGCTTCCAAAGCATTTCCACAACTTTTGTTGTTTCATTTTGACTTCAATAACAAAACTATTCGATTTTCCAAATTCCAGGTTTAAAATACTTTTAGTAAAAGTTCCTGAGTAATTTCAGTATTGCAGTAGCATCACCTGTAACTTACAAAGTGAACCAATGAAAAGATGTTAATAGAAAAACCCTAAGTCCTAAAATAACTGTCTGCAAAGTTCCTTGTGTGCTAGAAAATGGGTTCTAATGAATCCTTAATACATCCAAAGTCCAAAATAATTGGTGCCACAAGAATTTATTGCATGTAAGCATCCACCAACACTGTTTTGATCAAGTGACAGGTTAAACTGACTTTCAGAAAAACATTCAACACAACATACCTGATCTACCTCAAAACAGAAATTAAATAAACCTGTTAGAAAAAGACTACATGTTAGTTTAAGTGACTATCTCTTTAGCCCATGCAATAAAAGCTCTTTATCTATTCTTTAAAAGGGTATGTGCATGACAAATATCTGATTCACCCATATCAATGCAAATTCTAAAACTGTGGGGGGAAGTGAGTCAAAAGAAGTATGAATATACAAATCTTATTACCTAAAATGTGAATATTAAACAATAAAATATTTGCATTGTCCCAACTGCTGTACATCTTCTGAATGTCAAACCCATTTATGCATCTCTCTCCCTCTCTCAACGTGAGTAGTTAGGTTTGATGCGTCATCAAAAGCAGAATTAGTAGCATCCTAAATACGTATTTTTAAAAAGAAACTTTCATATTTGCTGTTTTCTGACACTAGTTCTGCTTTCCAATACAGAACTTAATCTCAGTGGTGGTAGCTCACCATGATTAACTCTAAGCACTATGCCTGTGTACGCACACAACGCACACCTCTCTGTGATAAGACATACATATTACTAGCCTTATTTAACATTTGGAATAGGTTTGTTGTTTACTATATATGTGAATCATTCCCAAGATGTTAGGCATCATAGGTTACACTACAGTTTAGAGCTAATTTAGAGTTGTAAGCAGAAGAAAATCATGCCATTATAACAGCATTTACCTAAAATATTCTCTCTCATCTAATTTTAAGGAATTCAGCTTAAAAGGGCTTCTAAATTCTCTTCTTTCAGCATACCTGCTGAATAGCATTACACATCAGGTTTGAAATCCAAATAAGAAAAGCAACCTTGTGGATTACATTTATGTTACATAACCCAGGTCTTGCAAGCAGACAAAGAAAGTACTTGGAAAAAATAGACATGGCGGTCTAAAATTAAATCCCCAAAGTTAGCGGCAGTCTCACAGAAACAATTTAGGAAGACTGGTCAAGATTTTGCCTCAGGTCAGTCTTAGCAAAGAAGTAAGTTATATTAGATTTGAATGCTTGGCAAACAAATTTTCTAGCACACTAGTGTTACTGATGATACGTGAAGAGTACCGGAAAGGAGACAGGATACTCAAGAAGTCACTTTTTACTCTAAAAGGAAGGATGTGGCAGCACAAGGGATCTCTTTTTGGGCTGAGCAACCCATGCGCCATATGCTTATGGCTTTAAACCATGCTCTCTTCTCTGGAACCAATACAAATACTGATAGCAAAACACCTTGTAGTGCTTTATTTATTCTGCATTTATTGATCTTTCAGGGACTAGAGCATGCCCGACTTTGCTGCAGACATGTAGTTTGGTCTAAACCAGACCAAAAGAATGACATAGTCATATGCTTCATCATTTCCTCCCTTCTCCCTTTCTTCTTTCAAGAGCTCATTTAATTTCAAGGCCAATTAAGTTGCAAAATGTCAACCTTTCCTCATAACAGTGCTTACAAAGCCTTATAAAACAAACTGTAGAGACAATTAAGCTTTTGTTCTAGATCACAGTGAGCAATCAACAAACTTAGGACAATAGGATGGCTTTTGTTTCCTGGGGTTATTTTTGCAAATAATACTAGAAAGGTAAATAACTGATTATAACAGAAGTAAATATGTATAATCTACATCTGAACAGCTTTGAAAAACAGAGTCATCTGAAGACAGACATTAAATTACAAATATTCTTCAGTATTCAACATCATATTCAAGTCCAAAAAAATTCAACATCTATGTATTCCCTTCCATGGGTTTGGAATAACATTCATATTCCAAATCAAGAACCACTGTCCACAGAATGATCCAAGTTTAATTTGGGCAGTGAAGCTATTATTTTGTAAATATTATCTAGACAGCTTCCAGCATCTTTGCTTGAAGAAACAGGCATTGGTCAATATAACCCTTCTATTTTATTCAGAGATACACAAATCCATTGGCAATGCATTCTGGAGAATTTTTTTTTTTAATTTTTACAGCAGTGGATATAACCTCCTATGAGTAGAATATTTTCACTGCCAGATACAGCAGTATTTGGGTTACTTTGTCTTCCAGGTATGCTCCCTGCTGCGTGGCTTGCACTTACAATGAGCAAATAAGGGTCTGCACCAAAAATTAGATTTGTTTCTAGTCCCACCAAAGAATATTAAAGTGAGCTCAAATAACAGAAAATGAATTTTGCATTGCATTTACAAATGGTTCCAACATAAGGCATTTGTAGAAACCCAGTTTCAGAAATTTTGCACATGAAAGGATAACAGTTAGACAGAAACCTTCTCTCTTAAATACTGGAGGTAATTAAGTACAGATACACTACTGTCAGGAAAACAACTGATAAAGCTAAGAGACTCTCCACTAATTTTTAACATGATGGTAAAATAATAGAATTATACTTTCTTTTCCATTGGTAAGTTATTCTTTGCATTTGTAAGAGAGTTGTCTGATTTTAAAAAACTAATGGTATTGACTTTTATGGCACTAGATACGGAACAGATGAGTTTGTTCCCATCCGAAATCTATGCCTAATGAATTCACCGAAAATTCAAGAATAACCCTGTTTTATATTACAATGCAAAAACTTGCTTCCTAAACAAATCACAACACTACCTTAATTTTGAAATGGTTCAAAGACACAGTGCCATAGGAGTACTGAAAGCTGGATTTTTCACCATTCAAAGAAAATTAAGCTCCTAATTTGGGGGAAGGGGAAAGTCTTGGGATCCTTCTTTCACACATTGCCTATTATCCACAAAATCAGCATTATACACGGTTAAAAAACAAAACAAAACAAAACACTGAAAAGCATCCCAGAAGCTTTCCCACATTCATGCCGCCAAGGGAAGAGAGGCATGCTTGATCCTTTCAGCTTTCTTTCACTCTACTTCCTCTTGCTTTTGTATTTTTTTTACTTAGTAGCCATATGACTTAACCCTTATAGAAGGAAGCAACCAAGAAGACAGTATCACTTAACTGACCCACTATCAATATCCTACCATCTGCCTAAAGTACTTGGTCACCTAGTAACAGGGAGAATCTCCACCTAGACTGCCGCTTGAAGATTCCCAAGCCTTTCACCTCAGTGAGCAGTACTGGCTAATATTCAAACAAAACAAAGACAGTATATACCCTTTCAAGTGCTGATCTGTTTTCTTTGCAAAAAAATCAGATTTAAGCAATGATACCTACAAACAACATGAAACTTCTTATAATATGGAAAAAATTCACGTTCTGAAGATGGATACAACCAAACTTGCCAGTCACATTGCACAAGCCAGTTGTGTAAGGCTTTACAAATAATATGATGGAAACAAAAACATTTTTACCTATATAATTTTTGCTCTATCTGTACAGCTACACTGTATGCTCTAAAACTACACCATTTGCTAAAGCAGCAAGACTCATTCTGTGACTTTCAAAAAAGCTCAGATAACTGCAATCCAACTTCAAAATGAAGGAGTCAACAGCAGATCCAGGACATCTCTTGGGCTTCCTCCCAAGATCAGAACATCATACCCACAACATATTCACACTTCCTGTAGCCTGTAGCTATTTATGATCTATAAAAATCAAGAAAGTTATAGAATAGGATAATACATCCCTCATTTAATACTTTAAATAAGTTGTTTACTTCTAGTTTATTTTGTTAATACTGAAAAATGATGAGGAAGACTAAATCATAGGTCTCTTCATGAAGTTTCATTGTGTTATTATTATTTTTTTTTTAAAGTCTTCAATATTTCTAAAATGATGGCAAAACATAAATTTACATACTATTTGGAATCTAAAAGTTCTAGGGAGTCCTTACATATTTCTTGTTTATCAGGTACACCTGTGATTAATTTTTTTTTAATCTGTTGGCTTCTGAAATTAGCAGGACTGCCAGGAAATCTATACAAACTGGAAAAGCATTCTAGATCTTGTTAAAGCTTAAAGCACACTAGATGTTCATCCTTGTTCCAAATTATTCATTACGACATAGAGATTTTATTGGAAACAAAATAAAACAATGAAAGACAAAACAAGAAGTCTAACATGCATGTAGGCACGTATATCTAATACCAAACGTAACAGAAATCCTATGATAGCATAACGTTGACAGGATGAATTAGCAAGATAAAACAATTTTGGATTTAGGAGTTGTGGTTACCTTTATTATACACACAAGATTTGATGGAAAAAAGTAATAAATATAATTTGTTGAAAGGAAAGACTCCTGAGTTCCCTGGCCATCTCATATTCCTCCCTTTTGAAACTGATATCAGTAAAGGGAATACCTGAAAGATTTAAAATTTAATGCAAAAATTCCTTTAAACAACTTTTTTCCCCTATTAAATCATCTCAGAACTGAGGTTTGGGAAACACTGTCTGCAGACAGAGCTAGGTACTTTAATAACATTAAGAATATTGTATATCCAAAAGGATCAAAAAAAAGTCCCAAAAATCTAGGACCCTGGTATTGTAATTTGCTTCAAATTGGGAAGACACCTCTACTGATAATCTCTCATAAATCAATTAAAAAAAAAAAGGAGGGGAAAGGTTAAAACTGGACAAAATGGAGATGCATGAAGAGAGAAAAGTCTCCTTCTTACTTTTACCCCACACACATAAGTATTTTTTTCTAGTCTCATTACCTAATTGCCACTATTTTTATTGCTTATATTGCTTAGTCTTCGTCTAATTACTTTTTAAAATTAAACTTCATGTTGTCATAACTTCTGCTGACGATTCTTTCCTCTGGAGCTGTGATTTTACTAAAATTTTAACTTTCAATTATTGTTAACACTTAACAAACAAAAAAAATACAAAGCCACTAAACTTGTCAGTCATTCAAAAATCTTCCAGAAGTTAAGCCTAAATCCAAGCAGAAGTCAATAAAATTTTTAAACCTAAATCACTTAAGGGCTCCTGAAAACTACTTGAAAATTATTTTTTGTCTTGTACGCAGAAGGTTTTTTGTTTGTTTGTTTAATTTCCCCTCTTCCACTGCTGTTACTTTTTATGACTGTTTCTGTGTCTCTTACCTGGCCAAGGCTTGGACTTTTGTGGCATGTCGCTCTTCCTGTTCTGCTACTTTCCTTCTCCAACTGTCCATTTCCTGCCTAAGTACTGCAGAATGCTCCATCTCGCCATCAAGCAAGTTCCTCAGAGATCTGGAAAAGGCAGCAGCATCTGTTAAGACACTGCAAATGCTACCCAGTAATCGCAAAATAGTTTGCCTACATTATACTATTAATGTCATCCTAAAATTTCATTATTCAATGTAATAAATGCACCTGATTTGATTATATAAAGATATGAAAAGCTACAAGGAAAAAGGACCCATTCAAAAACAGCTTTAAGTGAAATAGTGAATACTAATAATTTGTATTACAATCTCATCAACATGCCCAGAACACAACCAATTATGTTATCTGCTGTACCAGCACGCAA
This sequence comes from Apteryx mantelli, assembly GCF_036417845.1. NCBI lineage: Eukaryota > Metazoa > Chordata > Aves > Apterygiformes > Apterygidae > Apteryx > Apteryx mantelli. The sequence continues at coordinate 10,516,901 of NC_089993.1, forward strand.
CAGAAAATTACTACTATGGAAAATAGCTTATAATCTGGTTTCACTGCTTCAGTTCAAATGACAGAAATTTTCTTACATTTCAAGAATAATCTATAAGCAATATGTTTATTAGCCGGAGCAGGAGACAAGCTTTCAGTAGAGACTCTGTCTCTACTAAAAGCACTGTCATAGACCTCTGTATAGAACCTTCGATGAGCTAGCAAAGGTCAGCATGACATGTAACCGTAACACCCAAAGCAACCTGTTCCTTCTGCCAAACAAAAAAAGCTGAATGGGGCTAAAACACGCAATTATGGGAGCTGGGAGGTAGGAGGCAGGAAAACAGCATCAGTTGGTAGTTTAACATTAAAAAAATTTTTTTTCAAAAATGAAAGTCTCCATGAAAAACATAAAATATTAAAAAGCCCTATTTAAGGTTAGTACATGTCTTAAACAGATTTATGTTTTCATTCTTCTAATCATGTGTCCCAATTAGACTAAATAAACACTAAGTAGGTTTGTTAGCATTTTAAATAGATGACTGTATACACCATTATGTTGCCCCAAATGAACATAAAAGCATTCACAAATGATAGCCACTTTCAGTGTAATATGTCAAGCTGATTTTTAGTGTACCTACACCATTTCTGCACCAGAAGAGGAAGAAAGGAAACCTTCTGAACATTTGCACAAAGACAAACTTGTATTCATTTGGACAGCTGTCTTAAGACTCTTTTGGCTAACAGTTTTGGTTTTGAAAAAACAATGACTGGCAGAAGATCCCAAGGACAAACAGTTATATGTGATTTAAACGCAAAGGAAAAAGCGGTCTGCAAACATTACTCTTCAGTACCTACAGCTGAATATTGAAGTATTAAGCTTAACTTTCACAGAAAAATAATACAGACATCAAAAATATCATTATCACAGCTTTTCACAAAGGAGAGCTCGTATTAGAGAAGTTAAATGACAACAGATTGTCGAAATTATACAGTGCCTCTCCTCAAAAAAAAAAAAAAAAAAAAAAAGTTACCTATTCTGTTCTTCCAGTTCATCCTTTCTATTCATCATGGCCACAATAGCCTGTCGAAGTTCATCTAAAGAGAAGGGACAAAAAAAAATTGAGTTTCTGTGAGCATTTTTGCTTGTTTCAGATCTAAGTCATGTACACAGTGACACTAATTCAGCAACACACTTAAAATGATGCAAACATCACTTCCTATTCAGCAAAGCACCTAAAAATACTCATAATGTGACTAATTTAAGCGATGTTTCAACAGCGGTATTTATCTCATGGTACAACAATGGTATTAGTATCAGTAGTACTGATCAAATCAAATTAGTTTGCATCTGGCTTTAATAAAAATGCTGACAAGTTTGCCTATAACTGCAGCTGCTTGGGGTTTTTTTTGGTTTTTGGTTTTTTGTTTGTTTCTTTTTTTTTTTTTTTTTAAATCACAGCCCCATGATACATCTTAGGGTACAAAGCATCTCTTCAGCATAAGGATATTAACAAAATACACTAACTCATTTACCTCCTTCAACTTGCTCATCATCCTAGCTATAAATTCTGACACAAGAAATATAATTATTACAGTGAGATCAGAGTACAGATGAAGACATTGCCTTTTCACGGAATTTCTTTTCTTGCTTAGTCTAATATCTTAAAGACAAAGAGATTTCTGTAGTTTAACTCAACGAGAATATTCTCAAGACAATAAAAGGAGACACACATAACTGTCAGTAACTCTAAATCTATCACTTAGGCAGCCTCTCAGAGTAGAATTTACATTGCTACTCAGAAACGCTAAGCTAGAGGAAATATATTTCTTCAGCACTCCAATAAAAGTGGTGAATCTAAAAACCATTCACACAACACTTCTAGTTATACTGTACTGCACAAGAAAAAAAAAACTTTATTAAATGTGTATATAAAACAGCTTTCACATTACATATAAGTGAATAAATATCCAGATGTAATTAAAGCATTACATTCACAATGAAAAAAATTTAACTACCAACTTTTGGCAGAGAAGTCAAAAAAAAAATTTTTTTTTCCATTTCCAACACTGAAGTGCTTCTACAACTCATTTTCAAAACTGACTTAAATAATCCTGTGTTTTTTCAGAAAAAATAACCCAGTCTGGAAAGTGAAAATATCTGCTGGGAACAGAATGTTAAAAAAATAAAAATAAATAAAATAAAAAAACCCAAACCACACTACAGGCTACAGTTCTCTCTTACTACTGTTGAATACAAGGACTGAGGACCACAGCAAAACAGTATATTGATATCAATACAGTAATAATTAAAATTGCTACCTTTTACAATCATGCTTTACCCTAGGAAAAAAGATGTATTGAAGCATCCAAGCTAGAGTTCTTTTTATCTGACATAGTAACAAGTGTAAACCAAACCTTGTTACTTCCTACAAATATCTTCATAAAATCCTTTTGTCATTATATCAAGAACGAAAAAAGAATCATGAGAGAATTTTAATGATCTTGTAAGAAATACAACCTTCAGTTGCACTGCCACCTGATTTTCAACAAAGATTTTCAGTAGCAGCAGGGCTCAAGTGAGGGGATGAGTTAAGGACCATCCATCTTCACGTAAGTCACCACATCCCTTGTCTTCTTTAGGGTTAGTTTTTACAATGATACCAGGGTAGCTCAGTACTATAAAGTGTCAGCTCAAAGCTCTGCCTCACCTAGAGTCCTGCTGCTATTACAAAGCTTTTACCACATATCTGTACAGCTGTACTATTACTACTCACTATAATTTTACAGAAAAATACAAAGCCTTAATGGTTTAATTTGAATTTTTGACTTTTAATTTTGACTTCCAGATCTTGCATGAATATATGAAATCCAGGAGATCTTTCAAGATTTGTATGACCTCTAGCAAACATCAGGATGTGTTCTAAACTAGAATCTTTTTGAAATCTTTATTAATAATTTCACCAAAGTTCATCAATAATTTTACAAGAGCAGGGACAGTTACATTAAAACATCCCTCCCAAAAGTTAAATGAAATGGTGCTATGTTTATAGCTATAATAAAACTGCCAACTCTTTTCTGCAAGTATTCAAAGCAGATGTCAGCAAATTTTTCATGCTTTTACTGAATCTAAACTAACAAAATTGGTTTCACTTAATTTATTCAAGCAAAGCTGCTAAACAACTTTTTTCTCTCTACATTCAGTTCACCAGTTAAATTATATCCTTCTTTATATTCTTTACAGTTATAGATGATTTTGCCATTTCAAAAAGGTTAGGTTTCTATTATGGACCAGATGATGTCCGCCAACCTCTAGTAGTGGATAAAATTAAGAAGTTCAATGTATCCATCTGTATGGATACCACAATTCAAGTCAGGCATTGTTAATCTCCTGGTACGTTCCCTCTTGTTCTGAAGGGTTCTCACATCACTTCAAATCCGCCGATCCTATTTGCTTTTGTTAAAGATTTTTTTTCAAACTATTTCTGATTCTTTGGTCTTGGAGAAAGCAGACAATTATTCTTCTACCCATTCCACATTACAGCGTGAGAACTAATAGACATTAGCAAGAAACATTTCAGTAGGTCATTAGAGGGATTTTGCACTCCATTAATTCAACACAGAAAGAATAATTATTCTTCTACAGCAATTGAGCATCTTTATAAGGGTTCTCCACAAAGCAATCCAAAAGAATCCAAATCTTGCAGGAAAGCCAAAAGGGAAGTTTGGGTGTATTAAATACTAACTTAAAAATACCCCCAAACTTTCTGGAGGCTCCTGCTTTCTCCTGCCATAGTATTAACCACACTTTTGGTTATGAATGTAGCTACTTTATGTGGCTACTTTAATCTGTCTTCCTAAGACTCTCAGCAAAAGGGACATTTCAGCCTGCCCCCCCATCATTCCTACCACCTGCCTTGTGCTGGAATGAGGGTTTACACAAGCACACAAAGTGTCCTCATTTTGAAGTGGATCAGTTCCTGTTAGATTTTTTTCTGCTGGGTTACTTTTAAGAAAAACACTGGTGCTCACACAAGGCACATAACAGAAAGCAGTCAGGGCAGAACAGAACACCTTTTTAATCATTAAAGGTGAGGAAAAATGGACAGAACCGCCTTTTTGGTAATAGAGTTAAAATTGCATTAGAGTGACCAGGTAACCATTGCAATTTAAGTAGCAATTGTAGAAAAAATTAAAACAGAAAGATTCCATATGACAAAATATGCTTTGCTCAATTATTTTGATGGCTATTTTTCAAAAGATAGTTTATAATAGCTTCTATTTACTGGTATTTTGGTGGGGGGGGAATACACTATACATTCTGAGACTTAAGTATTATATTCAGCTATTAAATCTCAAACTTGGTAATTATGAAACTCAACACACCATTAGTAGTCTTTTCATCATGATGAGACACTGCCACTTTGTGGGTGTTTGGAAAGAAGTCTCCCAGCCCCATCCCACCGTGGAAAACTGGTGGATTCTAACAGTCCTCAAACAAGTAATACTTAGTGTTGTGACAATAGCCCAGAGTCTGCCAGCCTATTTGTGAAATAAAAATATGTTCAAGGGATTAGGAAAATATAATAATCCAAGAATCATTCAAACCTTGTACAAGTGTACAACAGGTAAAAAACATACTTAATAAGCTTTTGGTACAATAACACTTTATAATAAATTAAAGATCTTTAACTATCAGCCCAGAGAAGAGAAGACTGAGGAGGAATCTTATCAATGTGTTTAAATATCTGAAGAGAGGGTGTAAATAGGATGGGGCCAGACTCTGTTCAGTGGTGCCCAGTGACAGGACAAGAGGCAATGGGCACAAACTGAAACACAGAAAGGTCCGTCTGAACATAAGGAAAAACTTCCTTACTGTGAGGGTGACTGAGCACTGGAACAGGTTGCCCGGAGAGGTTATGGAGTCTTCATCCCTGGAGATACTTAAAAGCCATCTCGACATGGTCCTGGGCAACCTGCTCTAGGCGACCCTACTGGAGCAGGGGCATTGGACTAGATGATCTCCATGGGTCCCTTCCAACCTCAACCATTCTGTGATTCTGTGAACTATACTGAGGAATTCAGAATCCTCCTCAAGAAAGCCTCAGGCCAATGGCATTTTGAATATTTCAAGAGCGTCATTAAAATATGATAATGCTGCAGTCAGAGTGAGTTGCTATTATTTCTCTGACTCTGAATAAATTAAAGCCACTGCTACTCAAACAAGTTACTGCAAGTCTGGCTCTGCACTATCACTGGGGTGACTTCTCTACAATAACTGATTGTATGCACAGTCTGTTTAAACATGTACTGGTTTACTACCATTTAATTGACAGTTAAGCTATTATAAATTGTCTCCAGTTTTCCAATTGTACCAGCCTATTCAAATTGTAACCTTAGCTTGCCTAATAACTTAATCTTCTTTCCCTTATTCCACCCAGAATCTTCTTCATGAACAGATAGTTGAAATCCCATCTTCTCTCACTTCCCTCTCCAACATACACATAAGCAGAGCATGAAAGCAAGTTTCTGTCAAAGACCATGGATTGCACAAAAAGAGAAGAAAAAAGTCTTTTGGAATAAAAGACATAAAGCTTTTTATTTACATTTGCCTCATTTTTTCTGAAAGTTATGGACTTGACAATACTGTAGATACACAGCAATACTTAAACTGCAAATCTCATTATCATACATATAGGAACAAAATTCAATGTTTAATTTAGGATCACAAAAGCAAACACACTCATACTCGGTATTTCTTACAAAAAGGCTGGTAATTTAGTTCAGCTACTGATAGTGAAGGTGCAGAAGGAAGCATCAACACAGACAACTAACACGGGCTAAGAACCGAGGGTTCCAAGAAGCCTGTACAGCTGGTGCTTCCTCCAGTACCAATACTGATTCATTGCTATACATATCTTATTTCTTCCTTAAGTAATGAATATTAAGCGGCAGTACTCTCTGTCAATTACTCAAAAAAATTATACTGTTTAATCAACACTTCTTTAACCTCTCCATCTACAGTAAATATAAAGGAATTAAACATTTATTTGTGGTATATAAAATTAAAATAAAGTTACTATGCAAAAAAATTGAGAAACAGTAAGAGATACACCACTATTACTAAGATGCAGCATTTTATATCAACTTCATCTAAAATTTAAGTAATAATCAGAGCTTCAAAAAGACAGATAGTAAGAGTTCAAAATGTTTAAGATTTCACAAGGTACCTTAACAGAAATTTTTGCAACAACTCCTTAAGAAAGGGACTCCCATGTACAAATCAGTCATTCCAAACCGGATCTTTCTTCAGTGGTAAAAATGATAACATAAAACTCAAAGAGCTCATTAACTTTTTAAACTTTTCAGATTAAATCTCTTTCTAAAACACCAACAACTGACTTCCATTGCTGAAATTAATCTATAGTGTCTAACAACTAGTAAAGCTAATACAGGTATCTGCTTTAAAATGTTTTTAATTCACTTGTACCTAATTCACTTGCATAATTCACATGCATAACAAAGAAATTGCTTGCTTCTGAACAGCTTTTATATGATCTCATTCAGAGTATGAAATTGAAAGAAAAAAAAATGACGTGCCTTGATACAAACATCAATTTGCTACCAATCTCCAGAAAAGTCAGAAGTTTCACAACTCTTGTGTTGTTTAGCCAAAGGCTGGATAGTATGATTTGCAGTCATCTGTTACGAAGAATGAGCTGCAAGTGAAACCATCTCTCAGTATACACAAGATCATGCAGCTCTCCTCTGTGATCCTGCAGATGGAATATTGCGGTGGAGTGGGGTAGCAGTCTACCAGAATGATTTCTTTATTATTATTATTATTATTTTCCTGAGTGCAGATTTACACAGATATTTTTGAGACAAATAAAACATCCGACAGATTTGTTGCATCTAAATCAGAAGTCTGACCTTTAAGGACATGCTCTCAAAGCCACCTGACTAACATTGGCTATTAAGGCCTTAGTGCTCCAATATCATGTAAATACTATCCTGTCATGCCACTATTAATAGGACAGATTTTAGTAGAGAACAATATGCTATCGGCCTTCCATTGTATAGAACAGAGTCCTGACAAAAGAAAAAATTCATAAAATGAATTGCAGCTTTTCTCTCAGTGTCAAAATTAATACATCCTCTTTCCTCAGCTGTACTTTCAGAGAAGTCATAAGAACTTAGCATCTTTCAGACCTCCACCCTTCTGACCAGTGGCAACCAAGTTACACAACAGATCAGAAGCTAATTAGAGGAAGACAGAAAGAGAACACATACGTGCCATTTTCTTACACAGCCAGGATAAAAATATAGTACTACATCTTCATTATTGTGTAAGATTTTTTTAAAGATCACGAAAAATCATAGGCTTTCCCAAGAATATATGAAAAAGACTATGGAATGAATAATGTACAATGCTACAACCTTTGCTAACCTTTGTGGTTAAGACCAAATTTTAAAACTAAGGAAAATTATAATGGAAAAACTAAGTTCCCAGATATTTACAAAAAATAGTACAATAATCAAAGATCCTTGTAAAGAAAACACAAGCAGTGCCCTTCTAAAATTAAAGTTTTGGAATTTACTTCATATTTTTCTAGAGCAAAAAGAAAAATGGGAAGACTTGTGCTGGAATGAGAACTTTTCTGGGTGTAAAACAAGGCAGAAAATATAATCTTCCAACGACAGTAACTGGAGCAGACATGATGTTTGTGATTCAAGTATGACAAGATAAATACAATTTAAAAAAAAATGAAGAACAACATGATGGAACAGGAATACGAATATAAAACTTGTGACAAACAATCCTTTATTAAATTGGTTATCAGATATAACTGTTTTTTAGTATAAAAGTAGTGTAAGCTTTCAAACAATGTGTAACATACAGAGAGAAACTAACCCTACAGATTACGATTTCTCTTGAATGATACAGTATATATATATATATATTTTTTAAAGATGTATCTGCTAACTTTACAGATGCAAGGGTCATATATTCAGGAAAACTATTGCAGATGGCAGAAATTTACATGACAGGGGTTGTCATAACATCATTTTTGAGCCTGCATGTCAAGAGGACTGAGAAAAGGTTAGTGTTATACTATCAAATTGAAAAGGAAGCAGGAAAAGAACAGGTTCAAAAAATTCATTTCAGGCTTTATCATCAGAAGCAAGAAGCAGAGAAATCCATAATCACTGGAGACCTCACAGCTTTTATCACTGCACTATTCTATTCCATTTTTCTTGCCTGATGTTTTAAAATTAGTTGCTATGCAACCAAGCTACAAGCCTCACCATTTAATAACTCTTCCACTAATTGCAACAGAGCAAAGGAGCTTCAGTGCCTGGCTTTGTCATAGCACTGAATTCTCCCTGTACGGAGAACCTATGACCAATAACAATCCCCCCCCCCCAAACATTTTTATTGAATGTTTCTGGCCTCATCTGTTCTAAAAGTATTAACATATAAAGCATAACCAAGCAATTTTGATTGCAATGACAATTAAAATATTTACTAATAGCTCTACTGGCTTCACAGATTATTTTGACATGCTTCACCCCCTCTAACCTGCCCACCACAAATATCTTGACTGGAATGGGAAACTAATGGCAGTGTGTATGCTTCTGTTGATCCTGACTTTTGTTTCATTTGGAAATTGCTAAGCATCAAGCACTGAAAATCTAAAGATTTACTTTCTATTTTACAGCTGCCTTAACTACACATCGGCACTATCTGAGCAACCGAAAAAGACCAATTGCGGCCCCTGCTGGTACCTAATACTCCTCTGAACCTATGAGTACCGCCAAAAGAGTTTAGGAGCAATAAATTCAGGAAGTTTCCTATTAGAATTCCATTACTGAAAAAATAAAATTTAAATATAACTGAAGGATTACATTATAGCAATAACATGAACAGAGAATACGCAGTGACCAAAAATCACAACTTTCAACAATAACTGCATCTAGACTTTTAACTATGTCACTTACTTTAAAACGTCTCAAGCTAGTTTTCCACTTTATAAAGCATTTTTCAGCTTTGTAAAGCTCACTCAGCAGATCAATGCCAGAGATGAAACAGAATCCAACGAAAATGCATGGCATTTTCTACCTCTTTTAACATATATAAATGCTGATATAATTTGATGATACATGACAGTGTAATAATTAATTTAATAAGACCAGAAATCACAGGGTATCTCATAACCTTGCCAGTGAACCATGAGATTAAAGTACCATACTGTTCATTCATTTGGATCATTTCATAAATCAACTTCACAAATGAACCTTGGCTGTATCATTTCTGTCTTCCTAAATGTTATCATTTAGAATTTATTAATACACACACACAAAAAAAGTACACACACCAAAAAAAGCCCCCACACGCACAACACACACCACCACCCCAGAGTTTTGGGCTAAAGCCATATCCATCAGCTCAGTTACAAAACTTTATGTAGGGTCAGGCAAATAAAAGCATACTGGCTTACATATTTAAATAGCTAGTCAGTTTAGGAATAAAGTCTTCATCCTCCAAGCTTATGTGAAGATAAAGGATTAAAAATGAGACAAATATACTGCCCATACCTCTACTAATCTCATTCCCACAACAAAAGCTATTTTATCCCTTCCAACTCCATTCTTAACACAGCTGAACATAACACTGTCCTCCACCTTACCCCTAAGTAACGGTTTTGTTTATGAAAGCCCATATTTATGTTTGGAACACTTTTTCCAGTATCAAAAGCACAGACTGAGTGTACATACAATGAGTTTTGGTTCGGTGTTTTTTTTCTTCCTAGGCATTAAGAAAGAGGAAAAATAATAAGGATCACACCAGAACCTACCGTTAGCATTTTCACAGCTTGCAGGGGTTTGAAGATGTTAATCAAAATTAAATCATTACTGTTCATTTAACTGCTAAAGCCACATATAGCATAAGAGTATCTCTAGCAGTTCTATGGAAAAAAAGGCTAATGTCTATCACCTGGGATCTGCCAATTAAAAAAAATTTTAGAGCAGTCATTTCTAATGGTAGCCAGAATATCAGAAATGAAGTGTTGTATGCTTGTCTAAACAGATCTTATTGGATAAATTAAATTAAAAGGATAAATTAAAAGTTATAGGACTTGAAAAAGCTAATTCTGAAAAGTATACTCCATCAATCTAAATACATCAAGAACGTACTTACTAATTGTCATGGATTCTGGCACAGTGGCTGAAGGCAACATACTGCTTAAATTGTTCACTTGAGCAGGAGGACTGACTTCCCTTCTAGTTAAAGGGGGAAAATATCATCAGTAAATGAAAAAAAAAAAAATCCTGAATCCAAAAGTTTAAGCAAGCATTGCAGAAACTGGAACAGAAGTGTCACTATCTATTCAAAACATGTAGTTACACACAGAAAACAACCCATATTCAACCAACTTAAACTTAATTATCCTTTAATGTATTTGTTGTGAGTCTGATCTAAGGATATACATAAAAAGATTCAAATCAACAAGCCATGGGGAGAGTATGATAAAAAACAACATAAAATCTATTTTCAAAACCTAGAGGCTATGTCTGCATATTATTTGACATGACTGCTTGACTCCATTAAGATAATTAGGAAAAGTTCAATATACAAGAAAACTATATAAAAGGGGAAGTGTAGGCTTTGTATTCGTCCTTCCAAACACTTGTAAGATTAGCCTGATTAACAGCTTGTTTTCCCGTACTGAGCATACGTGTTGTGTATGTGATAGGCAACAATAACAAGCTGGTAGCTATAGGGTGAAGGGGTTTTGTTTCCTTTTAAGAAAACATATTTGACATGTACCTGTAAGGAAGATCAGATCTTCTTTGAACCAGTTCTACTGCAAGAACACTTTCATGCCCCTCTCCATTCTCCAAGTTATCTAAAGTAGAATGCATAGCATAAACTTTCTTTAGTTAACAGTATTTTAAAAGAAGAAATCCAAAAGAGAAACAGAAGCAAGACAGTTACATTCGCAACTATATACACTCATCTTTACTATCAGTTTTAAACATTTTGAATTCTTTCTCCAAAACTGAGTTTATATACTGATATTTTACACCAATAACAACTTTACAGAGCTGTGAAGAGACCTCTTATTGAAGTTCTTTTTGCAAGACCCAGGAGTTTAATAAAAACATGACAATTGTAACTCATTACAAATCTATTTGCCACTTGCAGGGAGAGAATTTGTAGTTAGTCCCCAGTTGAACCCTGGCAAAGGCACTAGTCCCTTACGCATTCCCAGTGGAGCATGATGGCTTTTCCCGGCTCCTTACACCTGTGTACCAAATATAAAAAAATCAGATAGATTATGAGATACTTTTCAAAGAAAGCATGGATAATATGCACCCATACACAGATCCACAGCCCACAGGAGCAAAATATACACACAGGGCCTGTCATGATACTAGCTCAGGTGAAAGGAAGTGAACAAAAACCCTTCTGTAACTGTAACAAGAAAAAACAAAAAAACACATTTAAACACACTTACTGATGTTTTCTGCATGTCATTATGTAAGACCTAAAGTCACTATAAAACAATCATAAAAGCATGTGCTAAAATAACGCAAAGTTTAAAAAGCAGGAAATCTAGAAGAAAAAGTTGATGGGAATTACAGTCACGTAAGGATGATCACGGAGGGGAAAGTTTGTTTTGCAAGCCATAGAGCTGTAGAGTTTACTGAAGCTCAGCTCCTAACTGCATACTACATTTTTCTTCCAGGCAACTGAATTTTTACTCAGGCTTTCTCATCTCCAGGTACATGGAGATATGATATGTCCTGACACATCCCTGAAGCACTGCAACAGACTAGAACCGAAAATGCTCATATTGGCATACAACACTCTATATTGCAATCTATTTCAATGTATATGTCTTGTCATTTATCTGTATAAACCAAAACAATAGGTTAAATTATATGCTTTACAAGAGCACATTAAGTATGTTATTATGACACTGTTGTTGCTAAAATGATCAACTTTTCAGTTATTGGGCTGAACTGCCCTCAGAAAAAGCCCACATTCCCTCTTACATCATTCATCTAGCAAAAGTGTATCTTCCAAAGTCAAGCACACAGCTGCTTAAGGCAGCTTTCAATCTCATTAAATTATTATGTCTAGGGAGAGGGCAACCGTACCTGTGTGTATCATTGTCCCTATGGGTCGCTATTGCCATTTGGGTTGCATGACAGTTATTAGTGAAAACTGCCTGCAACTGATCTCCATCAGTCCAGGACTGTTCAGAAGAGCATGGAAAGTTGAAACCAGGAAACCAGGTAGCAGAATCAGTGGTGTTGTTTATTAACACTGTTGAAGACAATTCCTTTCACCAGCACAATACCATGGTGTTCTGGGTTGCATGTTGGGCCATAGGGGTTACCACAAAGACAAGACGACAGAAAGAGCTGAAAAGATCTGTACAGCATGCCAGAACAGGCCCAGCATTGCTCATCTCTAGTACCTGAGCACTGTCTTCAAAACAGGTCTGAGATGAAGCAATGTTACACCAGGTAGGACAATAACAGAGTAGAAGGCAATAATCCTGATGGTACATGGAAACATAACTGAACATCATTGAATTGTGAACAGCACAGAACTGATGCACAAAACTCTGCAGTTGAGTAGCAGATGGCTAAGTTAGAGTGCTCTGAGCATATAAGCACATGAGCCCCATCACGGGACAGGTATTGTATTGAGAATGTTATTAACCATTTTACCTTTGCAATGTTTTCTAAGTGTATATGAAAGGTCATTCTCACGTGGTACCTCAATGAGTTGATTCAGATATGGCCTACTTCAAGTTCTGCCTATTTTGATTCATATTTCACTCACAGTTCAAGTATCACTTAACTGAAAAGTCCTCTTTACTGTTCAGGCTGCACTCAATTAAAACACTATCTGCAGCAGTAATTAGCCAGGCTGGCAATGCTATTAGTCAAGACATCCTGCTGAAAATAACTCAGCTTAAGACCTGAAGCACATATAATCTACATAGGTAAGCTTTCATGAATGAATGAAAGCACAGACTGGATAATTAAAGTTCTACCAAAAGCTACCTGGAAGTCAACAGAACCATGATGCTACTGTGTAGATCTACTTGGTACTCCAGTGTTATACACTCCAAACTCAAAAGTGCAGCAGAACTAGAACAGATACAATGAAGGGCAACCAGAACTAACAGAACAGAGAGAGCTTTCAGACAAGGAGTGAACAAGGAGGCTAAGACTCTTCAGTTTGGAAGAGTCAATGGTGTTTGAGATACAAACTGCTGATGGCATGAAATAGATAAACAGTGCATTATTATTCTTTACTTTTTCTCCCTGTAACACAAGAACTGGAGAACAACCACTGAAATTATCAGAAGGCAACAGATTTTTTTTTTTTTTTAATCCAAAAGCTTAAGTAAATTATCACAGCATACTGTGGAGCTAGAGTCAGTTTAAAAGGTGATTAGCTGCGATGTTACATCCACTTCCACATACTGAAAAACCAAATGATCTAAAGCAAAAAGAAGTCCCTGAATGGCTAGAAGCCAGCAGGGTATACTAAGAAAAGGATCATTCAGTATATATCCTGTTTATTGTATTCTTTATCTAAGTGTCTATTACTGGACTAAACAGTACTTTTATTTTTAAAACTCTTAAATAAGCCTGTACACCTGGAACTAGAAATCAGTATACACCTGTGCATTAACTTAGAAAGAACTGAACTATTACAGTAATAGATGTGTAGTGATAAATATTCTAACCACTGTCATACACATAGCAACTTGCAATCTCATACTGCCTGTTCTACGTATCCATTTTTTACAGATAAGTCAGATTACCAGCAAGGACAAACATCCAGTACCTGTTTCAGATCTTTGCCTTGTTAAAACCAGAAAAAGGGCCATATACTACGAACAAAAACTCTTTGCCATCTCCTTCACAAAAGTAAGTCTGTGTGACATTTATTGCTGGCTTCTCTGGTAATCCCTTTCCAGGACAGAATCTTAACTTGGTCTCCTGACTTTTGATTCCAGCTATAGACTGATCCCTCCTGATCCCATGCTTGTATTGTGACATCTGAGTGGCTATTAACTCCCTAATTCAACTGCAGGCTCTCCATTTTTTCCCTTCAATATAAACAGGAACATGTGCTTGTCTTCCAGGTTTTCAATCTGTAGTAGCCCGTGAATATTTATAATTCTATGGTCTATTTCTAATGGTGTCTGTATAAACTCCTATAAGAGAACAAGTTCATACGCACTATGCCACAAACTACATAATGCTTTCTAAATACATCCCTTTCTAAATTGGATAATGTGGGAGGACAAGGAAAAAAAAAATAAAAGCCACTTCTTATTTTTCTGAAATACTGGCATTTCTTCATATATACAATATACAAAAATACAGCAGAGGGCAGTATAACATTACTGTATGATTCATGTTATTCTTATCACCTTAATTATGGAATTTTAAAAAGTGAATCCCATTTTTTCACAGCCCTTCAATTAATGGTCCATTGAAACTCTTGGAATGTTTACTGTACAACCAAAAATCAGAAAATATTTTTACCATTAAAACAAATTATTTGAATGTTGCTGAGATTTTTAAGTGGTCACTGAAATAAGAACACCTATCTAAGGTTTTATATAAGCAGGGCTTTATAAACAACTAGAAAAATACTAACTCTCTGCTCCAGATTTTATTGCTCCTGCTCTTATGTCTTTGATTTCAACAATTTAACGGACAATAATAATAGTAAGTTTTAGCAGGGTCTTCCAGTTTATTTCCCCAAATACATCCAGTTAACCCTGCCTCAAGAGCTAAGCAAACCTTTTTCAAAGCCAATTTTTTGTAAGAATTTTTTGTTTTTAATACCAGTACTGATAATGGAGAAACACTAAATAAAAATTAACAAACACCTTTCAATATTCAGCTAAAGCTGGTAGACACCAAACCTAGTACATTAAAATCCACACTACGCTAAGCTAAATCTCTGTTAGCTTGTTATACCAAGCAGACGTACTGGGGGTTAGGGTAACTATGCCATCCATATATTTTATGCAACAAGAAGAAAACAGCACTCATATCTAACATCAATGTACAAGAAAGTTCCACAGCTGCTTTTTACATACAGGAAAGCCAGTATCATCTCTGCCTTTCTCAAGACCAATCACTATCAGTTCCTTTCGCTTTTCTTTGTGGATCCTGTTTTCCTACCTCTGATCCTTCTCACTGCTTTCTTCAATAACTTCTCCAATTGGTCCACGTCATCCTTGAAGTGCAGTACCCAAAACAGCATGCAGTATTGCAGCTGAGGCCTCATCAGAGCCAAATGAGCATAATCTTACAAGTGACACTTTCATTTAGGCATCTCAGTACAAAGTGTGCTTCTACTGCTGAAGCACAGCATTGCTGACTCACTACCAGCTTGTGACCCACTCTAATTCTCATATCCTTTTCTGAACAAGTATTTCCTAGCCAATCACTCCTCATCTTGTATTTAAGCAAATAATGGCTTCTATTGAACTGCATCCAATATTTGATAGTTTCTCCAATCTGCCAAAATTAATTTTAAATCAAATCTCTAACACACTTGCAGCTTCTTCCAACTTAATGGTGTCTACAAATTGGATTCAAAACTCTACTCTGACATTGATAAATCCTCTTCAAGTAGATAGCTTAAAGATGAGCTAAGTGCAAGACTACTCAAATGGAGAACTTTAATCCAGGGCCAGAATTAATTTTATTAAAATCCCCAGCCTAGTCCCAACGGCGCAATACCTCCTATATTCTTACAATCCTGTATTTCTTAGCATTGTCTCATGCTAGAAATTCTGTTACAAAACTTGCTGAAATCAGGTAGAATTACAATACCTACCAGTTTGTGAGTAAGAGCCAACAGCACTGACAGGAAACAGAACATCTGAGTCATCATTCAGGACCTGTAGAGGAGTCCAACTGCATATCTGAGAATTGCATGCACTTTTTTCATGAGGCCTAGAGTTAAAGAAGAAAAAAAGAAGCTATTTTTATAGTCAACATTAATTTTTGCAACACTTTCATTTCTTTCAGGCATACTGCTGCAAGAAAAAAAGAACCCTGCATTTCAGTCTCCCTGCCAGTTTCTTGGTTCAGACATCACAAATTCACAGGATATCAGACTATCGCAAAGCAGACAAGAAGCAGTGCTTTCCTCTTCCCCCCTACTCTGCAAAGGGATCTCAGTCAGAGATGAAGAGGGGATATCAGTATCTAAAGTTACTCTTTTTCTCTTAATTTTATGAGTTTGTCTTGTTTAATTACATACTCTGATACTAGTAGGCTTCCTCTGTTTAAGAGATGTTGTTTTACTGTGAAGCCAAAATCTAGCTGATATCATACTAAGAAAACTTCAGTTAAGTCAGAATTAGCCTGGCTTTATCATTCAACACTTGCAGCAATTGAGAACTTCACGAAGAACAAACTTGAAATCTCAAAATTCTGATTTTCAGCAGAACTTAGAAACAAACTACCACCACCACACTGGTCCAGATGCTTCAGGGATTTTTGTTAGCTAAATGAACTTGCCAGTACCCATGAAGTACAAAAAGGCAGCATGGGGGGAGGGGGCATGAAAAAAATTGTATTACTGGCTCCTTCACTAAAATTACATACTTTTCAGAAGCTTCAACTTCATCTTCTGTGCCTTTATTTCCTGATGTTTTTCCATACAGCTCATCTTCATTTTCATCTATATCTTCATCATCAATGCTCTTCACATCTAGTTTCTGGTATTCACATTCTCCATTCATAAACACTGAATTGCTTTTCCACAAATGGTTACTTTCATTCCCGTTCATTTTTTTTCCAAGATTGCTTTCAGATGAGGGTAACACAAAAACTGAAGATATGTCTGAATTCTCCTCTGAACTTTCTCCTGTGACCAGAGTCTTTATGGCATCCCCGAAGTTTTGCTCATCTTCCTCTTCATCAAATGAGATAATATTTGTCACTCTCTTCTTCTTTTTTCGATCTTTTTTTGATTTTAAATCTGGTAGCAACAGAAAGGTGTGCATATTTTAAAAAAAGATAAACAACGTAATACACTTAATTTTTTTCCTTAAAAGAACTTAAGTTCTAAAAGAAAAAGAGTTGATACTTATAGAGCAATAAAAAGTGAACAGTTACGATTTTCAGACATTGATTAGATAAAACTGTTAATGCATTGCTGAAAAAACATCTGAAATATGAAAATAGTGAATAGCAGAGGTTTTTTTTTAATCATGGCTTATTGAAAGTTTATTGAGTTGTTTTAGATCAGAAAATTCTGGGGACATTTTAGAACAAATATCTCAAGTCTGAGTAATTATTTGAGTAAAAAGGGGTTAAAACATCAAAAAGAATAACAGAAGGTAAGATGGGAAACAAAAGGAAAGACACTTAAATCCACAAGGCATTTTATCATCTTTTCATACACACGAACTTTTAAATCTTTAACACTTATTTTATATGCCTTACATAATTCAGATTTTGAAAAGATATTTTGGAGGTGCATTTATGATAGTATTTTATTGGAAAGGGAAAAAAAGATCAACAATCTTATAAAACAAAATTTTTAAAAGGTTAGCCTTCCAGCCACCCTATCCTATGGACTATGGCTACTGTTTATTGAAGAATATGCCTACACAACAAAGGCAACATGAAACATTTCTGGAAATAAATAAATACTTGCAAGCAACTAGAGGTAGTTTTGTTTATATTCTGGAAAGAGAATAGTCAGTTTTCAGAAAAAAAAACAAAACAAAACTCGCTTACTTCCTCTGCTAATTAATTCTTAGTCTTGAAATACAATGAAATCCTTTCCAATTACAGTACATCTATCCTGTGACAGTAGTTATTTTTAAATAATAACCCCTTCTCACCAGTTCTAATGTGTATATGAAGCTAAGTGTTCTTGGAAATTTGGAGCACTCCAAGAAGCATCAGAAACTCATTCACCCAGACAAACAAAACAGTTTAGTTGCAATGTAAGTTAAGTCAAGTCCCACTGTTATATACACACAGGAGACATTAATGAATTTTTAAGAGCAAGAGGAAGCCGGAACCCCTTCTGAACGTACATGGAATACTAGCAAAGAGCACCGACCTTAATGGAAACATTTGACTTACTCTAATATTCTGCATACTATGGCATTTGAACATACCTATTTTTTAAGCGAAGTTTTATTGTACATTGTACAGTCTACGCAAGTATGTACTGCATGTGTATACACATACCATAAACGATGTCACAGAGGCATGTGTAACATACGGTCAACTATCACGTTATTCCTTCTTGAAAATCTATTCTGTACAAACAAAGTTACCCCAATTCAAGTATTATTTTAGTCTCGTCTATAGCCCTAAACAACAAAAGCTTTACTTCCGTTTGGTTTAGAAGACTTTGCTTTAAGACAACAGGCCACTTTAAAAGCCAATAGGAAAAGCAGATCTGATCTCTACTTCTATTCCTACCAGGTAATATTTACATCTTTTTTTCCTCCCTCTTTTTTTCCTTTTTGTCATAATCAAACCAATTTAAATTTTAAAACCTTAAAGAAAACCTTGTCTTTTAATTGAAAAGATACAGAAATCCCAGTGTCTTGCTGTGCTTGTGCACCTTTACAAAAGCAAAGCATTCTCTCAGTTTAGTTTCTGGAAACAAAGATGATAATATATTCCTTTGTTATTTTCAGAGTTGAAAATGTGTAATGAATATCACATTTTGCTTAATTAATTTCAAATTACAGCAAATTAATACTTCATATACTTGTTAGCAACTAATATCCTACAAGCTGGTTGCAATGCTAACACATTTAAAGGTAGAAAGAATGTATGAGTAAAATTTCATTTGTGGTAATTATTTATTTCATATGAGAATTCAGACTATAAACATGGGTACTGCTTCAAGAGGCTTACAAACTAGCTTTTAATCTGATATGTAACAACAGATACATGGTAGCATAGTTCTTTACTGATAAAGATTAAGTGCCAAATGTGAGCATATTGAAAATGACAAATCATTACATTAGAAATTGCAGGGCATAATGTTATGAATTAGAAATCTGTCTTAACAAGTCACAAGTAAAACACCTTAACAGGAAATTAAAATACACATTTATTATCCATTATTCATACCAGTATTTCCAAAAAGCTTCTTATTTTTATCTTGCATTCACCTGTTTCATATGTGTATTACATTCTTTTTAAGGGTTTTTTTCCCCCTCTATAATAGTGTATTAAAGTTGTATTTAATTGAAAAAAGGATTTAAACACATTTGAGGATTTTATAGTGTTCTGAATGACATTCACATTGCAAAAATGCTTACCAGCATTTACATTCTTTGACAGAACAGGAAGTGGGTCAATGTCTTGGTCAGATTTGATTAGAATGGAGACAGCAGACGATGCAGTTATCTCTCTAAGAAGGCTGCTAACACCTTGAGTGGATTCTTTCAATAATGAGGTGACATTTTGCGTTGATTCCTTTAACAGATCAGACACTGTGGGTATGCATTTGCTCTGCCCATTTAAATCCTTATTATCAATGTTGATTGCAAAAAGAATGGAGTTCAGACCTTCAGATAAAAGAAAGGAAAAAAGTAGACCGAAAAACCCACTATATACTTCATACAAAAGTTACACAAGTAAAGTTTGAGGATGCAATATAAACATATGACATGTAAAAACATTTTCCCCAAAATTTTCCCAGTTCTCCATACATGAATTTTTATTCTTTCATGTACCATTCTTTCTTTGCTAGATAGTATTCAAGCTGATGCAATCAGTTCTGAATTTATTTTGACATCTGTACGGCTGACTAACATTAAATAAGCAATAAGGACTGTGAACTGATTTATTTATAACCTGATATTTAAATCCATTTCACTGCAACTTTGTCAGTTCTTTATACCCTATAAAATATTTTTAAAAATTTGTCAGTTCTTAAATACTATTTAAAAAAAAAGGAAAAAACCTCCTGTGAATCCTATCTTTCAAAACAAACCATGTGACCATGCATCTGAGAAACCCAGATGTAAACAGTAATACTGAACTACTTGTGTGGTCAAACTCCAGAAAAATAAGTCATCTCTGTTACCATTCCTGACTCTTAATTTTCCTCCCACATATTTACTTTTAATGTTCTTCTCTAGTTAGGAACAACGCTATTTATTTATTTATTTATTTTAATTGACATAGTTCAAAAAAGAAAAGTTAGCCTGGACTGATGAAGAGTTAGAACTTTTATCTGCAAAAGACTTCAGCAGCAGTGGACAGGCAAGATCAGTATTTTAACAGTACACCAATTCATAACACTAACTGGTATAATATCCTAGACTTTGTACCCCCAAAAACCTGACATTTAATGCACACTGTCTACATAAACTAACAGCGTATTTAAGAAGTTCTCCACAACCAAAAACAGAAATAACATCTCAAAGTAGTTTTCCAAGAACAGTAGCATTTAAGTCAGTCCTACCAGCTGCCATTGTAGGGATCATACTAGAACGTTCTTCATCCATCAAAAAAGACCAGTCTTCATAGAAGACACTATAATTTGAAAGGTAAAAACAAAAAATATACAGCCTATATTAACATATATTTCATTTTAAATGACTTCAAATGAAGACTGAAAAATAAGATTTAGGACACCAATGGATATGACTCTGAAGCCCTGCAATATATGGAAAGTCTGAATAGTCATGTCAGACAAGCTAAAATAGCAGAACCTATTTAAATAAACAAAAAATTCTTTAAGTGAAAAAGTGTATGAGAATTACTAATGTAGTAATTTATCTTCAGTTGTGCACTCTCCATTTTTCTACTGAGAAAAAAGTCACTCAGGCAATGAGGGCCATATCACAAAAACAGTCACAGTTACTTCTCTGTAGTTACTGCTATATTGTACATAATTTTAAATGACTATATTTGACCATAATTACCAAGCCATTTTACAAAATATTAGAATGCATGGCTACAAACAAAAAAAGATCCACTTGTTATAGTGACCTATTTCAATACTCAAAAGCAAATCATTAATTACCTTAAGTAATTAAAGTCAGTTAGGAATCTGGATGCAAGTCAGTAAAAAAAATAAAAGATCAGAAAATTAACATGAAGTTTGGGGTGAACATGTGAATTGATTTGTTCTAAACAAATTCTATGTGATTCTTTTATGATTCTTACATGATTCGTTTCATAAGCAGGATGCTGTATTTTTACTATCAGCACTCAATTAAAAAAAGTATTAAAACACATAGCAAGAAAAAAAACAACCTTTGTTAAACAAATTTGACTAATTCATTTGAAAGCAGACAAAAGAGACAAGAGTTCGGGATGTAAACTGATTCTGTAAATCCCATCTGAAAATGGATAACATTTAAATCTTCTGTATTTCAAAATAAGTTTTTTTAGAACTTGAGAGTACGTAGAATGCCCAAGAGAGTGTTGACAAAGCTGATACAGCATCTACAAGCATGAGAGTAATAGTGACTTAGCAATCCAAGTCATTGATCTCTCACGTGAGTTTTCAGATTTTTTTCCTTGTTATTTCTTTTGTCTTTATTTAACTTTGTATCAAACATTTATCTTTCAAGAAAGCCATGGAAGGCTGGAACAGACTGAAAATGAAAAGGAGGTACCGAAGAGCTCAGTACTGGCAATAGTCTTATCTAACATATCCATTAACTGACACAAATAGAAAGAATGCCTTTCTGTTCAATTCATTGGGCTGGATCAAGCGCAGGTTATTAATAGAATACTACAAATTTCCAAAAAGAAAAGGATCTGAACATGTATGGGGAAAAGGGTAGGGCAGTATCGAATGGAATTGAACTCAGGAAAGTATGAACTTAAGTGTATTTTACATTTCCAAAGTACCTTAGGACTTCACAAAGCATAGTAAGTTATTCTGATAGTAACTGTAGCAACGAGGTTCACAAACTGCTACAAAGCCACCTTCAAGTGATATGCAATAGCAGTTACCTATTGCCTGAGTGACAGGGCTTTTTTACATTCCAGGGCGAGCCTCTCCGTACAGGCAATTACCACTGATGGATTCATCAGACAGAGACAGAGGCTGCAATAGTACGCTATTTTGTGGGAATGAGAGAGGCACCTCAAAGCATAGTGTCAAGGTCTCAGCGAGGAAAACTCTTGAAAGAGTAGGGAAGGGAATTGGGGAAGAGGATGGAAATGAATAGGAGGATAGAAGTCAATATCTTCACATGCAAGAATGTGAAGCTTCAGCTCAAATGCTGAAGTAGGCTATCTCAGAGGCTATCAAAATTTAAAAAAATAAACGAAAGCAGGATGTTATGCAGCTTCACTAGAATACTGATTAATGTGGTGTTTTGTTACAGTTGCATATATATTCTGTCTTAATACTTCGTTTGTCAATATATGCACATTTCCTACATTACAAAGATACCAAATACAGTACCTCAGCCGATTCTTATCTGCAAGCAGCATGTGAACATATCTTTCCAGAGAATGTTCATTCAATGCACAGCGCAACCAAGCCCGGCCTCTACCAATATCTGTAGTAATTGCCTTCAGGGAATAAAAGCGCTGCAGTTCATGTTTATTCAGAACTTCTTTCACATAATACCAAAACACTGGTTCTGGAAAAAACAAAAATAAACCCTCAATGCTCATGTTTTTTTCTATCTTACTTTCTTCTACTGAAGTTTATTTTACAAGTTTCATCCAGTCTTACTTCAAAATCAACATAAATAGTGTTTCATACTTGATAAATTACCTCCAATTCCTTCCATTTGAGTGCATCTATTATGCAATTTTACAAAACAAAAAGCTAATTGGATACAACACTGAACAAAGATGAATTAGTTACCGTCTTCTTGTAACTCTCCAGTTAAGTAGGTTGTTTACTTCTAGAGAATTTAGGCTATTTAAGCACTTGGAACATTTTAGTTCATTAAAAAAAAAAAAAAAATCCAAACACACACATTCTACCTTACATTTTTAAAGAGAATTCACATTTTAAAGTGCATTTAAACAGTATTTCACCCATACACATGTTTAGCTGGGAACATACTATTAAAAGAAAAGAAAACATTCTAGAACTCTATTTTACTGCTGACTGCCAAATGTTAAAAGCCAGTTCCAAGGGAACCGGTGGCTCCAGAATCTTCAGAGAATTACTATTTAAAATGATGAAAAAAAGTTAAATTTAATGGCAACAATTCATCTTTCCTCTAAATACTTTCCTTGCCCTGCCTCCAAACATTGATAAAACTATTTTTTATAAGTGCTTATATAATTGTATAATTGCTTCAAATTTCTCAATTGGATGTAACAAAAATCTACATGTCAGTAATTGTGCTTGTACAATTTTTAAAAAATGGTATTTTACAAGGTCCTGTTTCTTAACTGAATAAAAGCATATATTTTAAGGACATATTTATTCCAAATCACATCTTCCCATTTTCTCAGGGTGAAAAGAATAACCAAACATCACATAATTTATTCTGTAAGCCTTTTGAATCATTATTATATGGTAAAGTTTGGCAATCATTAGCCATTAATGTTGCATAAAATACTTCTTGAAAGTACATTAAAAACTAATATTAACAATAGGTTTCATGTGGTTTTGCTTTTGTATAACCAGAATTGTCAGATAACTAGAACAGTTAGAAGGCTGTTAATGTATGCAATTAGTAACATATTAACAGATTCAACCAAAGGCAGACAGGCCTTGAAGGAGGAAAAAGGAGGAAAAACAGATTTGAGAAACTCGGACATTCTACAGAAAATTTAAAACACATCTATCTTTCAGGGAAAAAATGCAGGTGCTCCTTTTGACAGTTTAATGAATGTCTTTGGTCAACATTTTTTAAGGTAACAAAGGGAAAAATAATTCTGTTGTAGGAATGAGTGGTACAACATCAGTTCAAATATTATGCTGACTTTCGATCATAACCTCCATGCAGATGGCATAAAAGTTTAAAGAAGGGTATCAAATTTCCTCAAAGAGGCATGGAAAAATTCACATGTGACAGCTAAGAAGAGATTGAGCCTGTCTCTCCATGTTTATCACCTAAGATTTTTATTTTTTAATGCAGTTAAAAGTTTTAAGAAAAGGCCATCCATGACGCTTCTCCTTCTCTCCACTAAATAAAAGTGCACACGGTCAGGCTTTGAATAGGTTTTCACTACAGATCATGTCTTCTCTTGGTGAAATAGGATCATTTGGGGATATGGCTTTGTTTCTTAATCTCTGCTGAAAGTCACATACAGGTTAGAAAAGCTATTTTAGAAACCTAAACATATAAAACCAAATTAGAACCACTATCTAAAATTTTTGCCAAACAGGTCTGACAGTAATATAAGAATACCCCATAGTTCTTCTAAATGGAATAACCTGTGCAAAATACAGCAACCACATAAAAGGGTGAGAAAAAATTTCCACGCAGTCACATAGCTCTCAAGTTTCCACTTCAAGGGACTTTATGTTTCTCTAAAATGCTAAAGTATTGGACTCAAAGGATCATTGGTTTAATCCAGCATTATCTTAGATTTCAGTAAACATCATGCAAATTATTGCACAATTGCAATACTTTACTAACAATGTAGAGTTACTCACGCAAAACCAGAAGTATAATTTGCTGAACTAAGACTAGTCAGATTGACATGGAAAGGATAAGGAGGTCCATAGAATATATAAGAACATTCAAATATCATATGTTCTACCCATTTGATTTCAATTTATTTGCATCTGCATTACAAAAATAAAATGTGTGCATATCTAAAAATAAAAAATTCTTTAAGATGCTGCATTTGTATCAAGACTACAGTGATTTAACGATTTTGGTTTTGGGGACCAATGAAGTTCATTCTTCTGTCTTACTAAAACTTAAAACAATGCTAAAGAAGGAAGTGAAAATATTACAGGAATAGAGAAAACAAGCAGATTTCCCCTTGTGCTTAGAGTGAAACTCAGTGTTTCCTAGCACCGTGATTATTTACAGATATCTAGGATTTTGAAAATCTTCAAACTTTGGATCATCATCAGTTTTTAATCAAAATCTATCCAATGGAAACTGGGTAGAGACATTCCATACTTCAGATCCCTCCATGACATACACTACAAAAACAGTAGTGTAACTGGGATTTTCAAATCACTACGTCATTCTCCTCTCTGAGAGCAGAGTTAAACCAAAAAATCAGAATCTTAACAGGTGATATTATTTTTCATAGCAAATAATTCAATACATGGTATTCAGAAGTAAGATCTATTTTCGGTCCAATACAGTTTGTACCACTGTATTGTAGGCAGACAAAACACTGAAGTTACACAATTCACCGAAGTATTAATCATTTTGTAAAAAAAAAAAAAAAAAAAGTGCAATTTTAATAATATCACAGTTCCAACAAATACAATGCCACATATTATATCATTAAGCAGATATATATCAAATAGTAGTAATGTCTGAAGCTATGCACAGAGCATAGAAATCAGTTCTGAAGGCAGATTCAGTGCCTTCTGATGCAAAAAGAATAAAGATGGCATTTTACACTGTGTAGCCATTGTACATTTAAGTGATTGTTTTGTCAATTGATTAGAAAACAGTTTTGTATTTCTCATGAGTGTCTTGTGGTACAACATTCTTTGCTATGGCTGGAAATACTAGTTCTTTTTGCTTTAATTCAGAGTATCAATAAGTTAATTTTATATTACATATGCCTTAGTCATTCTCATTTCTAACAACAGCAACTAATATTTTTATTACTATATTAGCCCTCAGTGTCATTCTACAATGCCCCACCATTCATAATTAATCTATGATATATAAAGACGTAAATCTAGGAGCCCTCCAATACCTAGAAAGTCATCAAGAAGCAGGATTCAGGCCCTTTACAGCAGCACATAGTGGGAAGACAAGAGACAACAGGCATAACTTGAAACAAGAAAGGTTCGGATGGGATATAAGAAAAACCTTTTTCACCATGAGGACAGTCAAATGTTGGAAAAGGTTACCCAAAGAGGTTGAGCAGTCCTTGGAGGTTTTCAAGGCCCAAATGGAAAAAGCCCTGAGCAACCTGGTCAATGATCCTTGCATCAAGCAGAAGGTTGAACTAGAGATCTGAGGATCCTTCCAACACGAGTTAGTCTATCATCTTCCGATTCAGTGCAGAAACAACACTGTTATAAAAATTTCACTGACAGAAAGGTTTCAGAGAGTCTGGAACCTCTAATAAAGCCACTGTAGTATTAACAGAGTGGCTGGAGATGATGGGAGAGAATGAGTTCAGTTATTTAGAACCTTTCAACAATATTGTCCTAATATGAATAAAAAAAGTGAATACTGCAAGGAATGCAACCATTTTTTGACATCAGCTATAGTAGTCTCACATAACTTTAACTGGAGTTAAATGAAGGGACTCTCACATTGCTGCAAATCAAAGATGAAATCCAGTTTTGTTGTTTGCTGTTTTTGTTTTGATTGTTTAATTTATGAGAATAAAAGAGTTGTATGTGCCTGTCATGACCATGACACTCATTGATATCAAATCGGATTGCTGTCAGAATTCGTCAATATTAAATAAATAAAAAAAGTAGGTTTTTTAAGTGATAATTCTAGTTAATTTCTTCTGGAGTTTCTATTTAAAACTTTTATTTTCAAATAAGAAAGACAAAGTAAAATTTTAAAAATATTGGATGCAAAAAGGACAACTATACTTTTTTTTATAACCTTCTGAATGTCAGATTTGTTAATAAGTATTTGTTAATTCCAAATGAAAAGTGCTACTGAATAATTTTTCTACTGTGAAAGCCTGGATGTGCAGCCTAAACACCAGTATTCCACTGTGTTAAAGAAAAAGATGATACCTGTGATCATGCGAGACAGAACCAAACATAGATCATACCAGAATCATCTGCCTGAAAGTGACAAAGAGGTACTTTGTTAACTGTTTTCAAAAAAAAAACAAAAAAAACCCCCTATAATTCAGAAAAATAAATACAGTGGTACTCAGTAATTTCCATTAAAAAAAACACTACTACTCTTTGTCATTATACAATGCTCAGTTTGATTGCCGCAAAGCAGCCACATTCTTATTCTTGAACTTCCATATGTTGCTCACTCTTAAAACTTCAAGCAGTAAAAATGTTTCCTCCTTCTTCTTCTATTCGCCAACCATAAATCACTTTCCTGATTTTCTCCTCTACCTCCACGTCATCTCATTTACAAGCCCACAAATAAGAGACTGTATATATACGCAAATACATAGCTAAATTGCTATAAAGTTCCCAAATAGCAGAGATGCAGCTTCCTACATTTGAAGACTAAAAGATCTCAAAAGACAGAACCAGGAATTTCATACATCCTTGACATTAATAATAGACAGGAGAGAAATCATAAGGATCATAGGAAATTATTCAAATTCAACGTAGAACAATTTGCATAAATCATAGAGAGCATAAGAGGGCAAAGCGTTCTCTGCACCAAAGCACAAGACTCAACAACAAGCTGAGAAAAAAAAAAAGTAGATAACCAAATCTCTACCCATTAAAGAGGTAACGAAACAGAATGGAAACTACCCAGAGACTGAAAGAGACCACAGAGTACCCAATCCACTCACTGCACACACATAAGGGGAAAAAGGCATATAAAGCTGAAATGCTGTAACAGTTGTATAAACATCTGAATTTTCCTTACTTGTTCATTCAGAACCTACAAGTGTTGCATCCCACCCACTACTAGGTAAAGGAGTTGAACATGGGAAGCTCAAAAACTTCTCTAAAAGCGTAACTATTTTATCTCCTCAAGAAAGCTAAGTCTGTAGGCTCAAACACATTAACAGGAAAGTCAGCACACAAGATCCAACATTTCGCCCCATCATCAACGGGGAACAAATATATTGATATAGCAATTAAAAAAAAACAAACAATATATCAATCTATGCAGTTGTGTAGTATAACGGGTTATAAGTTAGAGATCACAGTGCATTAATAATTTTAGTACCACGGAAACAATTCTGATACATGTTACACTCAAGGGATTTTGAAAAGCCAAAAAGAAATGCCTTACTATAAAATGTGTATCCAGTTTAAGTTGAAAGACCCCTTATATGCCAAACTTCACAGCAAAACTGATGAAGATGAAACAACTGCACATATTTTTGATGAGAAAATAAGGGGAACTTAAAGGTGATGAGAAGGCAACAAAAAGAAAGGAATCAATTTAAAAAGAAGTGGAGAAAGTAATAAAAAACAACCCCTCCAACATAAGCAATCTAAGTTTTGTTTTTAAAAATGACATCAGTACTTAAAGGTTAAACATTCCTGATGCTATGGTGAAATGAAACGGCAATCAAAGAACAGAGTAAAATACAGTTAAGAATGAAACTGTAACAGTATAAATGTAAAAAGCACAGTTACGCAATGCTTATCCCTATCAGATGTCAAGATAAAATTGCCAATGATATTTTTCATGATGGAACTGTAGGAACCGCAGATTTCCAAATATCGAAATTTCTAGCGAAACTTGGTATGAAAGTTAAATTAGATTAAAAGAGCAATAACTGTTTTCACAACATAATGAGACTCCAAGTACCAACTATGCTAACAACAGCCTGCAGTTTGGTTCGTTTCTTACAACTCCCATTAGAAATTATATCAATTGCTTATACTTCTTAACATTTTAAAATAGAATGGTTATGATTAATGAATTACCTGTTTCAGTTTTACTGGAGAAACCTGCTGCCTGTTTGATTGCTGCTGCTGTCAATGCTAATCCTCGGCTCCTCTTCAGACCATGCTGTAACACGGCTTCAAACTGAGCACACAAGCAAGTGACTCTGCAACGTAATTATTACAGAAATCATGTGGAAGGAACAGTCAACTACATTTCAATATAGTCGGTTTATTCCAAATCTCTGAATAGAGAATGTACGGGTGAGCCATTATTTTATAGAGAGAGAAAAAGATCTTTTGTTTGCGCTAATCTCATTATTTGCAAGCAGCTACCTACCGATACCCACAGTCTCATCATGACTATTCAAAATTGGTGCACAAATTACGTATTTGGAAGAATTAGCAACCAATTTGAAAAGTCATCATCAACTTTTAGAGTGCTTGTTAATCATGTTATTTTAGCTTCAGCTTATCTACTTTTCATGAAATGCAGTTATATTTTCATAAATATACTCGGTACTATACCAACAATGATTTTCTGAAAACATGCTAAAACTTTCTATACAATTTCTATAAAATTTTATTATTGGCATTATCACATCATAATCCATCAGGTTTCAAGCCAAGGAAAACAAATTCAAACATACATTTTAATGCCCCTCAGAAGTCTTAGGCCTAGCAAAATAAGCAAGATTTTTCTAAAGATCTGTTTAATCTTCATCTTTTTATGCTGCTCTCTACAATACTATTTGAAAATTTACTGAAGTATGAATTTTTAACATAATCCAGTTAGTAAATAAATTTTTTCATAGGTAACAACACTGTGACAAAAGCACAGTTTTAAAACTCAGCCTGCCAAAACAAGGAGTATTATTGTAACCTTCAGAGAACAGTAAGGCTTAAGGTATAATGCACATGGATGCAAACTGTCTATTTGAAATTTTACTTTCTCTAATTCTTATTTGCCGTTAAATAAAAAATACTTAAATTATAAGTTTTAAGAAAGCTGTCACCTGGCTGCTAAAGCTGATTACTAAAACAAAGAACTGTAGATACTTCAACTAAGTCAAAGCAGTTGGACACAAACAGTTGACAAAGTGGCTCAGGACTCTTTCCAAGCATTCCAGAACTGTAAAATTTTATTCTGGGACACAAAAAAATGACAAAGTCTGAGGAGGAAGACTTAAGGAGGAGAGAAAAATAGGCTTATCTAGCGTAGTCACATGAACAAAAGAACTTTTAAAACAAAATGCTTTCCAGTACATTTATGTTAGGAAAACTTTTCTTCAAAATACTAATAAAGTTGAGTATCATTCAAACAGTACTCAAGATGATTGTTGAAGAGTTGTGATTAATTATTGCTAAAAATAAATGGTGCTGTTAAAAATGGAAATTCCAGCAGATGCATGACCAAAAAAATCCACTTGATTTTTAAATTCAGAAAAAGCAGAATGGAAACTTGTTCTGTGAAAGAGTTCGTATTATTAAAAATCTATGTGCACTACAAATGAAAGCAGCAGTTTACAAGAAAATTTAGCCACTAATTAAAAAAAATTTGAGTATTCTACAATGCCCAATGTACATAGTGTATTTAATAGATTGCACCATGAGAGTCTGCTAAATAAACAAAGGCAGAAAAACAGGAAGATGTCGCCTGTTATATAGACACAGCAGAACTCTGAACAGTTATAATCTCAAAGACAAAATAAAGTGCTGGAGGAGTAAAATTTGGATTTTACTAGATTTTGATCCAAATTCTCAGACTATCCTCATTTATAAAATTATCTCACAACATTTAGCATAGTTCCAATCCAAAACACCATAAAAATAAAAATCTATTCACATGATTTCCACTTCCTTTTTAAGTTTGAAACTGCCTAGCTATAATCCATTATTCAGCATGTCTACTAAATTCTATGGAAGATATTTACAAGTAAAATTTGACCAGCATTATATTTTTCAAATCCTAATTTCCCCTGCTTATCAGAAGATAAATACTAAAGGTCATCCTTCAAGTTCTTAAACAACTTCAATAAAGCAGTTCTTCAAGCAAACTTAGCAACAAGGCAGAAGTTCTAGAGCTGGAGAAAATGTTCTACATTGTAGGTGTTTGTTCTCACTGAGTTTACATAACCTACTACAAAGGCAACATCATTTCATTGCCCCATATAAAATAAATAATTTAAAAAAACTATTTCTAGCTGATGCTTTTCTGCCAATGGCTATACCTCTAACCGCTAACTGCAAGGTGCTTAGTCCCATCGTCCCTTTACCCCAGCTACCCCTTCCCTTTTCCTCCCTTGCACCAGCTTCTGTCCAACAAAACCTGCACTGAACTGTTTCCGTTATGCCAGTCCAATAGAAAACTATTAACTTTTTTCATTAAATTAGTTTCCCAACAACACAGTAGGTGAAACAGCTAAGGGCAGGACAAGAGGACATTAGTAACCAGAAGTCAGACAGACTTAAGCAGTCAAGGAGCAGCTTTAGCACATAGTCCCACATGCAGCTGTATTACAAGCTGCTCCTGGAAGTAGGTAGGTTTGCCTTCTCAGCCCTTTGCGCTTCTTCCTTTTCTTCCACATCTCCCACTGCTCCCAGCAGCACAATCTTCCCTTCCTTGGAACAACTCTAGCATTCACCAGACATTTTACTGAAATTATTTAACTCACTGAAATGGCAGAAAGTTATCTTTTGTATGATTTTTTTCTTTTATTAAATTAATTCAGAGGGGATTAGATGATCACCACAGTTTGCTTAAAAAGGCAGTGGGAGTGAGTTAGCAGAGAAGTCAGGGACCTTGAGGGGGTATACCAATCCTCCTCCGCTCTCCGTTTTAGTAGCAAGGAATTGTTATGTTGGCTTACCAGAAGTCATGAAAACACACAACCTTAGTCACGTTCTTTAAGACTGAATTGAGAGGGGATTGGAAAGGAAGAATTTAATGCAAGAATTCAACCTAATTTATAGAAGAGTCAATGGATGAATAATTTTTGCCAAGAACACAGGAAGTCAAACTTAAAGGACATAACGGAAGGGACAATAAACAACTGAGTTTAATCCTGGGGTTCTATTTATGTGAGATTCTGAGAAAGACTTGATTGGATAGAAAATATATTGTAAGTCATGTCTGTCAGTCATCATCTTAAAAATCTTAGAAACTAATATGCCATATCCAACATCAACAGATGCAAATAACAGGAATTAAATGAATTTTTTTTACTTATATTAATAAAAAGGGACAACTTTCAGTACAGAAAAAGAAGGAAAGCAGATTTAAGCACATCAGGAATAAGGAAAAAAACAAGAACAACTTTGCGAGTGTGCATTAAACACACTTGAGACTTAGGTGTAAAGCTACACTAAAGAAAGGTGTAGTGGTAACAAATGCACTAATTTTAAAAGAGGTTTTAGGGAAAAAATTATTCTAATCTCACATTCAGACTTTGCAATTCAATGCCTTGTCATTAACTCTGCAGCCACTTAAAACACTTGTAACTTCACCCACAAGAAGAAGCTTTGCTAAGCTATAAACATGAACAATTCAGAGTCCTATGTCAGTGTCTATGTAAACAAGAGGAAATGGGAGGGTTTTTTTAATATGGCAAATATTTTTGTGCTATATGCTTTATGTAGTTTTATGTAATCTAAGCATGTTAAAAGTTTCTTAGACTATTTTACCTGCTATCAGAATCTGAAGCAATTTCTTTTCTTCCTCCAAATCGTATCTGACACTGCAATAAATAGATTTTAATACATTTCTGTTACACTAAGAAACTGAACATTCTGAAATATTTCCATTTAAGAACAAAACAAGAAGTCATAACAAAAAAAGGAAGTGGTACAAAACAGAGCAGTGGCAAATATAGCCTGCAGCCAAAAAGTGCTTTTTAGCATCATGTTCCACAGCCAGACTACTCTTGCAGTTCAGACATATTCTTGATAGCCAGAATAATATCTTAGGGCCATTTAGAATGCAAAAACTGAGCAAAAGTTACTACTTTTGAAGCTTTAAATGTATACCCACAAAAATAAACACTGCTCCTACTCGCCTCAGTGCTGCAATTACAGAAGAACTGTTATCTATAAAACATATGGTTGACTTACTTTGGAGGCTTTCTTTTACCTCCCAACCTCTCCCCTAAGTTGAATCAAATTTATGAAATTCTAGTTGCCAAACTTCATGTTGATACAAAAAACAAACTTCCCATCTTTATCTGTATTTCAACCCATTCACTAAAATCCTAGTGTGAAGAAAGCAAGCTGCAAATGTAAAATGTTAGCCAGTTTAGCCTTTGGAGTATACTGCAAATTACCTCAGTCATATAGTAAACATCCCAAGTATAATTTGCCTATGCAAGGATTTTAAACAAGTACTGCATAATATTCTTTTTCTAGCAGAAACAAAAGCTCTGTAGTACTATACGAAAGACAAGATTTCTTTTTCATTTGGTAAAGGGAGGAAAAAAGGCAATGACAGTTCCTGCCAGGACTGTTGACTCAGCATACGCATACTGTAGAAATAGGTTTAGGATTTCTCACCTGTTTAACTGCATCCAGTAACCGTTCTAGAAGAAACTGTCTTTTAGTGTCATTGCTCTGTGAACCTAAAATTCAACAAAATTCTATTACTTCTAAATAAACAGTATTTTAAGAAAAATATGCTGGGGTCAACACTGAGGCCCTGAAAAGCTTTCCCCTACATGTCAGTTATTCCATTACATTTATTAATGTATTTTCTCTGAGTAAAATCATGCAGTATAAGACTTTATTTTGCTGTTTCACATAATCTGTCTAATATGCAGCAATACTGTCTGAAAAATAACCTAGAGTCTGATTTTAGTAAGATCATGGTTTCATGATATAAGATACATAGCAGCAATACTAACTATAGTATAACTGTGCACAAACAACACAGGTTGCTCCTGGCTTGTTAGCAAAAGCACTTCTGGGGCCATATTACAAGCCTGGAACTGACCTACCTTAAGAAAAAAAATAAGACTTTTTTGTTGTTGTTGTTGGATTAGGTGTATGATGTGGCTTACACTGTAATCCCATAAAGTCTTGTACTGGGACAACTACCAGCAGTGTACCACCGGAGCATGAGAAAGGAGTGGAAAATGAGAAAGACAGCACGAATATCTTGTTACTGTCAAACAACCTCTAGTGTAAAAAAACATTGTAAATTAGGTGAAGAGCAATTGCTGCAATAAAGCCCTTAAAAATTAACTACCAGCACAGTCTTCTTCCTGATTAACACCTATAAAATAAAGTTTGTTACAATACAACCAACTATGCAAGACAATGTTTAACTTCTCAGTCATTTCAAAAACAGGTGGTATAATACTTGGCTTGTCTGAATATCCTTTATAAACATCTGTGACTGCGTTTAAAATTTTTGGTTAATTAGACTACATCACCTCTACAGTTTATTTATTCTGAGCTTAGGTTCAGAATATCCTACAAAAACCTCTCTGACCTACACAGAATTAAAATCATTCTGTTCTTCTCTCCTCTCACAGAACATTCAACTAACATATACATCGCCTGAAAGATAAGTATCAAAATTCTGCATGACTAAATTTCTCCAGATACCAAAAATCTAACACCACACACTAGCCCTCTAGTAAATAAACATGACTTAAAATTAAGATAAATGTCTCTTCCTTGCTGTCCACCACTACAAGGTGCCAGCCCCAGAATGGGGGTTGAATTATCTTTATAATTCCGTTCAAAGTAGATTCCTCCTATCTGAGCAGGGACAGAATTTGTCCTACTTAAACTATTCTGCCCCCAAATCTTAAGAGAAGTGTTGGGCTGGGGGGGGGGGCAAGGGGAAAATCACGTGCACACACACACACAGAGTCTTTAATAATACATGATACCGGAATAAAGAAAACAAAGGAAAAAACGTGTAAATGCAATGTAGCTCTTAGCTAGCTAAGCTTCACAAAGTTTATTTATCTGTTTATTTATTTATCTATTGACAGTGGCTTTTCAAGAACATACTTCAGAGATTTTGAGCTCTGACTCAAACTGTGCAGTTATGTGATGTAAGAGCCCTGGGTCTGCTAGTCAAATAGCTGTGATGTGTGCAAATTCAGCCAAAGGTGCAAACTATGCACAACACTAGTAGATGACACTAGAAACAAACCCAGTACCAAGTAGGTTCTAACTTCCAAACAACTATGCCAGTTATGCCACTACGAAGATTACATTTAACTCGTATAATCCCTATTACTCCACTCTGTGCTTCTGCAGAGATTACAGTTTTATTGAATTATATTCACTGTCCTTACCATGCATGCATTGACAAAAACAGAAACACATACCTACGCATCTAAATCCCTTACAACAAATCACTTAACTGTAAAATAAGGAAAATGCGTCATTAAACCCAAACTTTTAGTACAACCCTCCATAAACAGCAACATCAAATATACACAAATCTGCAGATATTC
The DNA here is from genome assembly GCF_036417845.1 of Apteryx mantelli. Classification (NCBI taxonomy): domain Eukaryota; kingdom Metazoa; phylum Chordata; class Aves; order Apterygiformes; family Apterygidae; genus Apteryx; species Apteryx mantelli. The sequence continues at coordinate 10,552,036 of NC_089993.1, forward strand.
TGTACTGTTTCAAACTCATCTCTTCTATAGCCTTATGCTATCCATGTACCTGGGAGAATAAGGCATAACACAACATTTCTTTTTACACTAACACTTTGAGGCTACTTCAGAACAAAAACATGTAAATAATTTCACAAGCTGAAAAACATCTAGCCAACGAAAACTCTATGCATGTGGGTCAAGTTTGTCTTCCAAATGCAGTACAGGTTAGTTTTTAAATTCCCATCTCTTTGACACCTTTGTATCTAATAAATAAAACAGAAATGTTTTACAACTAGATACCACACAGTGAACAATATAAAAAAAAAAATCCATAAACACACAAATCCTACAGAAGAGGATCATCACTACACTAATTAATATTCTGAAAGACTGATGCATGCAATATCAAACAGACTTGAGTTTATACAGATTTAGTGCAGTTTAACATATATTTCATGTCTTTATTGTACTTGAGGTTATCCTAATAACAGTTATGACTGCACATGATTACAACGAATAATTTCCATAACCGGTTCAGCTCATCTTCACAATTAACAGTGTTATGAGGCCATGTAATGCCTGTATCACAAGTTGGCCAAAATTTCTGCTCAACACAAGTCTGCAGAACTCTACTATTGTTGTGTTTAGCATAGAAATTTTGTGGGTTGAGAAAAAAGAATATTCACAAAGTCTAATATTTTTTGAAAATTGAAACATTAAGTATTTTTTTCAAATAGAGGATATTTTTATTCTTTGTATTAAGTCTAGAAAATGTTTTTATTTTTCTGTAGTATTTGTAGCTGGCACACAATTTTAGAAACATTTTTGTTTTAAGTCGACTGAAGGTAAAAATAAATCTCTATCGAGTCTATCAAAGATTTTACTTTTCTACAGCCATAATGATTTTCTAAATCAACTCCTTAAAAAAAAAAAAAAAAAAAAAAGCATACATTCAGACAAGGGCACCAATTAAGCGTGATCCCCCCTAGTTCATTTCAAGACTAATTACGTATTACAAACTGACCAAACTACCCTTTTACAAATTCAAAATAGTGGTAACAAGTGCAGTAACACACATATAAGCATGAAATACATACTCCAAAAAAAAAAGTCAGAAAAAGGCTATTTTTAGACTATTCCCTTAAAAAAGGAAGTTCATACATAAGACTAGAAATAATTGTGAAAATGTAAGTATAAAGTAGAAAAACTGAGAAACTTAAAGAGATTCTTCCCACCTACATCTACTCAGTCAAAAAAGAGTAAAAATTAACCCCAGGTATTGCACCTGCCTCTGCAACCCTTGCCATTTTTTGTGGTTCACAGTCTGTTTTCTTATTTTTAAAGTGCACTTCTCACCATATTGTGATAAAAATATCCATGCATACAGCAGAAGAAACTGATTATGCAAGTAAGGGAAAACAGGAATTTCATCCAATTCTTTACAGGTATAGTTGTCTTCATCACCCCATGTAGAATATAGGTTAAAACAAAGATCTCAGACTACTCTTCTACATTTGGAGTCTTGCATGTAACATTTCAGACTATAATTCTTTTGGCCTTCTCTTGTGCAGGATCTGAGGGTACAAGTTTAAGATACAATAGAAACAAAGACCTGATTTAAATACTACCTCATGCTATCACATTGTTATGGTTATACTACCTCACCCTGAATTAACTGTATTTTACATGTTTTATGACAATTTCAAAACAAAACTGACGACACATCTGAGATTGCATTTTCACATATAGGAAGTCCAGCTCCCCTTCTGAGAAGGGGCAAAGGCAAATTAACAGGAGATTATTATTTCCTTGTAACACAAAATGAGAAGTTTAGTCAGTCTCCGGAAGTCAGAGGCAGGTGTACTACTTCCCTGCATTATCTACGCACCTAGAATTGAATGCTGTATATTCTGAAACAAGAGAGAAGGTAAGGACTTGACCAGCATTAACAATTTTTACTTGAAGCATAATAAACCTATTGTATTGTTCCATTCACAGTGTCTTTCAAAGGCATGAGACCCCACAGAAGCTAACCTAAGTTCTTTTTGGCAACCCTTTTCTAATTTTAAAATTCGATTGTGACTGGTGATATACATCATTTCCACCAAATACATCAGTTGAGACAAAAACAAAGAAATAGAAGATTCTGTGTTAATAGGTAACACTAATAATCCCATTGAGTAATTTTTTAAAAAGTTAATAAGCATGCTAAACAACATTGTCAGTTTGGCCATGAAAAGTACATAAATCTAGTTTCCCTGGGTTAAGTAATTAGTAATTAATTAATTAGTAAGTAATGTTAGTAATACTAAGTAATACTGAAATCAAAGGGAAGCTGCTTTCACATCCACTAGAAAAACATTGTAACTAAAAAATATGTTCAAAATAGCTACAGCTTTTAAGGCAGGAGGTCCTTCTACCTTTTAGGAACAGGCCTTTTACTTCGAGGGCTAAAATTGGGCAAAAAAAAAAAGTGTAGACAGTGGTGTTGCAGCCACAGAAAAAAGGACACGGTTAAGTTTGATGATGTCATCATTAGCGACCTCCTTCATCTGAAAGGAGCATAATAACAATACGCATTTCTTTGTCTTTCTCACCTATTCCATTTACATTACTCTGAAAAAATACTGTATAGTATTGTAGAATAGCAAAGTTCAGCAAAGGGCAAAATTAACATTCTTTATGCCATCTTACTGTCCAATCAAAACTGGTGGAAAACTCATAAAGGTCTTGGCAAGGACTACACACAGGTAGGCTACCAGGCAATTTGACTACTATCCTTAATGTCACAGCAGGCGTTATTATTTTTAAATAATTAAATTCTTTCTCTTCACTTAATTCTATACCTATTCGTTAGTTAAAAATAATTAAAGCTTTTAAAAATAACTACATGATGAGGCTTTATGCCAGAAGAGGTGCCATTTTGACTTTTCAATCGTAAAACAAAATTCAAATGGAGCTCCCAAAGATGGTCTCCTAAAAAGATTTAGGCCCTGATTTGCACAGGGCTAGTACTAGCTTGAATTCATGCATTGAAGGGCTGCAGTTTTGCATACAGAGAAAATGCTGACTCTTAAAAACATCAGAATTAGGATTCAGTCTATGCATAGTGTTCAAGTCCGAAGCACTTTAGAATATTTCTCTTTCCATAGTTTGAACAGTTTCACTCTTACTTGCATTTTCCACAATGCTAATTAACAATTTTCCCATAAGCACTTTTTTCCTTGCCTCTCTTTCCATAAGAAGTCTTTTAATATTGTTTTTTTCTTACCACAAAGGTCAGAACAAAACAGAAAAATGCAACTAAAGTGTTTTCATTTTCATTTTTGTTTGGTTTCATTTTCACAAATGAATGTTATTCATAAAACTGTATGGCATTTAGACTCCAGTTAACTCTTCAGATTTTCTTACTAGTTTTGGCAACAGATCTCACTACATGTTAAACCAGGGTGGAAGAAAAACCCTAAAAATCTGGTTCTCAGCTGGAGACAAGATAACACTCTCAGATTTGAAGATGACATATCCATTACTGAAGTTATATGAGTAGACCCATGAAAAGGATTTTCTTAAGCACCTCCCCACTTCAAAAAAAAAAAAGAGAGAAAAAAAAGAAAACTTGTCCATGTATTTTGAGTGTGCTAAGTGCCACTTATCCTGTCACACTTAAAAGAAAAATCTGTTGTCTATGAGTATTCCTTCCTCCATCCCACCATACAAATCCCCATTACAGCCCTTTCAAGTGGCTCTGCTTTCTCTACTCCTAAGGTTTTTGGCACATAAAGGTCAGTTCAGGAACATTTAATACTCGCGCAAAACTTTTACACGTTTTCCCTCACAGACACCTTAAAAATCTCTGGATTTAGTACAGCCACACGCACTACTTCACCATAACACTGAGCCCAGAAGGGAGGAGGACACAGCGAAAACAACACGTGCAGCGACTGACACGTACTCTTCAGGATAGAGTTAGACAAACAGCAACTATACACCTTCAGTGCTGTAAGGGATCACTTTTTAACTAATCATGCTTCTCACCTGTGTCACTAACTGTACTTTAAGTCCATGATCTTTGGGGGGTTTTTTTTAAGCTCTTGGCCATTTATATTCTCGGGATACTGCCTGCACTTCTGCACAACAGAGGCAATGGAGATCACCGAGACCAGCATCGTTTGTGTTTTGAGCTAGCCTCCCGCTCAGGGCAAGGCCTGAGGATCTAAAATGAGGTAAAACACCCTCTCTAGAGGGCTTAGGCCCACGAAACAAAAAAGAGGAGCAGGGGGCGGCGATGAGGGGCTGAGCCTTCCCCCGAAGTCTCCCGTGCCCGGTCGCCGCTGCAGCCCCTTCCCTGCGGGGGCATGAGGGGAGGGGGAAGGGGCCGCAGCGCTGCCGCTAGCCGAGCCGAGCCGAGCCGGGCCTGGGCGGGCAGCGGGAGCGCGGCGGAGGGGAAAGGAGAGGAGAGGAGGGGAAAGGAGAGAGGAAGAGGGGAGGGGAGGGGGCCCCGGGGCGCGCTCTGCCCGCTGCCAGCCCCGACCGCGCCGCGGCGGCTGAGAGGGCCCCGCTCGAGCCCTCCACTCACCACTCATGGTGGCCGCCGGGCTCGCACCCTCCGTCCGCCGGACCCGCTCCCTCCTCCCGCTGAGGCGGCCCGAAACCGGGCCGGTCACTTCGCACACTCCGCCCCGGAACCCGGCCCCGCCGCCCCGGAAGGTAAACACAGCTCCGCGGCGCCGCCGCCGCCGGGCCCGCACGCCCCGTCTGCTCCCCGCTGCCGAGCCGCGGCGGCGCCCGCGGCGGCCCCCTCACGGCGCGGGCTCCCTCAGGCGCGCGGCGGCGGCGGCGGCGGCGCCAACCGTCGCCGCTGCCCCCCCTCCCCCTCGCGGCCTCGGGGATCCCCACAACCAGGAGCTGGGCTGCGCGGCTCCGCCGGGGCGCGGCCCGGGGCGGCGCGGCGGTGGTCGGCGCCGTTAGGCTCGCGGAAAGACTGAAGATCCGACCGTGTGTCAGAGTCTGAGGGAAAGCCAAGAAACGCCGCGCAAGCGAAAGATGAGAAAACTTTATAGACAGTCTTGATTTTTATTTGTTTTTATACTGTCACATATGGGTACTATGTAGCCTCACACGTCCTGCAAGGTTTCAAAAAACACTACAAAAACTGTGAAACCTCTGATTAAAAAAAAGTCAAACTAATGGAGAGTAACGTCCTGAAGTTTTGTAGACTCATTGTACGGGATCATCTTTGTGTTTTGTATTTATAGAGCATGTGAGCAACAGGTCATAACCTTTTCTTGAGAGCTCTTCGATTTAATAGTAAAATAAAATTTAACGGTTATATAAGCCTGTCTCAGCACTTTCTGCTCCGTGGGCCAGAGCCATGCAGCTAACTCAGAACTGGCCCACGCCAGCTTTGTTGCCTGCTTCCTAAAGATGCTGTGATACTGAGCTTTCACAGACTTTGTGCCTTAATTTCATAAACTTAAATCTCTAATTCATCCACGACTATTCATTTATTGCAAGAACCTGAGATGGAAAGTTCTCTAAAAACAGGAAGATTGTTGTCACGTCTGTCGTAGTTGTGGTTGTCCTTGTTGAGCGTATGCAGCATTCACCAGAAACTGCAGGTGCTTGTCATCCTTAACAACAGGAATAAAACTGGCCAAATATTAGGAAAACATATTGCTGTTTAGGAGACAAGACAACAAAAATACATTCCTAATTTTAGGCCGCACAATAGCCTAGCATGACAATATCTAGTCAGCAGTACTCATGCAAATAACAAGTGTAAATTAAAAAAAATAGCAAAAAGAAATCCTTACAGAACACAGTCTAAAACGTGTTTGGCACTGAAAGGAAAGTCTCTACCACCAGGGGATACATTGGGATTACATATATGGTGCTCCACAGCACCGCAACCTCCCTTAGTGTGACCCAGAGATACCATCTGAGCTCGGAGGGGCTCCATATTCTCCACATTCCTCATTCTCCATCATCAGAACACTCCCATTTCAAGCATCATCGTGGTGTTTATTATAAAATACATATTCAAAAAATTGTTTATTGATGGGGTTTGTATATATCCAGCTACGCAAGTAGATAAGTAAATACAAGTAAATATAGTAAGTAAATACAATCTCTAAAGGCAGAAAGAGCCATCCTACATAGACACTTCCAAGATTACCAATTCCAATAATTAGCTTGGTACCTGACAATAATGTAGAAATACTTGACCAAAGATATACTAGAATTAGAAATAATATGACAGTATCAATGGAAGTTCAATGCAAGAACGATAAGCATGATGTACTAGGCTTCTCCACTGACTGCAAATATTAATAGCTATATTGGAATAACTAATTTATTATGTAGTAGTAAATAGATGCTTCTCTCATAGTCACCCTGCACCAAGAATATAGTTGCAATAATCAAAAGATTTTGTGGTAACTAGAACAGTAGCTCCTTCTTCTGTAGCTGGTAATGGAAATGAAGTTTCACAGCCAGTCTGAGGTTTTACCAAGCCGCAGTCACTACAAGTGCATTCCTCCACCGAATACATTAATGTTTCGTTTTGAAGCGAGCGTCTGATGCCATTTGTGTTCACGCTGCTTTCAGTATTAACCTTGAGAATATCATTCAGCTCCACAGAAGAGTCTGTAAATACACAGAAGTTAATTTAGTACACGTCATGCTATGCCAGACATACAGTTATTAAGGATTTATGTTTCATTATGTTCTATGTTCCTAGCCTTAGTGAAAGTTTTAAGATGTAGTTATGTATGATAATCTTTTGATTTATGAAAAATTCCTCCCTATACTTCAGCATAGGCATTGAAGTAATCTAATATATATTTTCTCATCAGTTATTATTTATTGGCTGAAAAATACTTTCTTTTCTACAAATACTAGTATTTTTAAAATATAAAAATAACTCAATTTTTACAGTTTCACAAAATGTATCACATATGATTGTCAGAGGCTAGAAAATTAAGTAAAATTATTTAATACCTTACAAGCTGGGAAGCTAATACTGAATGTGTATCCTCTACCTAGGTAGAATTCCTTTTGCATTCAACAGGAGGAAAATCAAATCCTTATAAAGATCATTGCTAGTGAGGGTTCATAAACGATCTCTCAAACACTAACAAGTAAGCCAGATGTAAACATATAATGAACTACAATGCTGACATGCTCCAGAACCAACAAACAAGAGATTGCTCCTTTTACAAGTTATCCATCTGGATATTTTACTCCTTAATAACTTTATAACTTTATTGGGATTATTTGTGGAATAACATAGAATCCAAAGACAGCTATGAGAATCTGGAATATAAAATTTATGCAAGATTTACACAGCTAAAATGTACAATGATCTAAAAGTATGTGATAAAGAATTATATTTATTCACCTGTACTTTTCAGTTTTCCTTTTAGTCGCTTTAGGTGCTTCCATTTAAACAAGACCATTAAGAGGAACAGAGTGAGCATTAAAATTACTCCTATACCCAAACAAATCCAAAGAACTCCACCTGAATCAGTACCTTATGAAATAAAAGAGATAATTGTTTACAATGAACATAATGTAAGTAATAAACAGTAAATACATGTCCAATGCATAAAACATATATCAAAGGAGCACTTTCTCCTTCCATTGAGGGACAGCTTGAGAGCTTAAAATACTTACTCTTTCTAACACAGTTAATACTCATAGAGGATACATGATATATGTCCTTATTACTGTTGAGCCAATATACTTATTCTGATAAACATCCACCAGCTTTTATATGTAAATTATGTTTAAAAATCTATATAAAATACAACATGAAAATGCCTAGCATAGTCACAAAGTATTACAGAAATACTACTTACTCTTATCACAGTACTTCTCACATGGCAGTGGTGGCGTACCAGCACATCGGAGATGACAAGGCTTACAAGATAGCAGCAAACTATCAAAGTACTCGTTTTTGGGGCACTGTGCCATCAGAGTTAGTAATTATGGAAGTCTGGAAAGCCACAGAACCAGTAAAAGAGTGAGGACCATCTACAAAGGGCTTTTCAGTTCTCACTTCTAGCAGTTCTAAGAACTGCTAGCAACAGCAGTTAGATATTGATCACAACTCTACAACACGGTATCTTGTTAAATAAAAGGCATTTCACCCTGAGGTCCCCAAAGAATTACTGCTCCTTTTTTGGCAATTCAAGGCTGTAGAAAGACTGACCAGCTGCACAAAGATACTTTTCAATTTAAATTTTGTCTGAAACAGAAAACGTTTATTTATAGAAGACATTTCTCGAGCAGGTGCTAAACACCGCAAAATGTAGAAAAGCAAGAGGATCTCCAAGCAGCAGTCTGTAATAATTGTTCTTGTCTTTAGAATTTTTTCCTTTTTTTTTCAAGATGATGGGCCACAGTAATTATGTTTTCCCGTAATATGCAAACTATTCAATGTTTACTTTTTGTTCTTTCTGTTCGAGTCCTGACACCAAGGGAAATTAGACGAAAAAATAGAGGCAGGAGGCATAGCAGCAAAAAGATAAGACCAATTCAGTTCCTATGTTTGCCACTGACTCATTCTGCAACTTCAGATAACTCCCTTTGTACCTCTTTCCCTGTATGTGCAATAATATGTAGAATGCATAGATGATGAAAGAATTACTTTTTTTAAATGATTTTAAATGAGATACTGCAAGAATACAAGTTCAACAATTACTTTGTTATTGCATTGTACCAAATACATCTAAAACCTTCAGTTAGAACTGAGAGTAACATTAAGACAAAATCTGGAGATTCAGTTACTGGAGTAATGCTCACAAATTCCAGACTAGCCCCATTTATCTATAGTGTGATAGGTTTTGTTTGGCATTTTTGCTTTGTTCTTTTCTGATTTATTTGGTTGGTTGGTTCTTTTTTGCCTATAACAGTGATTTTATGAGAAATTTAATAAGATCACATTCTAATCATGAAAGAAGAGCTATACAAACATTTTAGAATTTTGATCCAAAAACATTAACTGAATTTTCCCCTTTATTTTTACATAATGCATAACTGTCACTGTGCTAAAACTGTGTTATCCAGCATGGAAAAAATAGGCGGGCCACACAATTCATTCTTGTGGTAGAGGGTACATGACACCTCCTTCCCAGCCATATGATGGGACATACTGAGCATGCATAGATTAGTTTATGTACATGCAGTGAGTATAATACCTCTGAAAGTGCATTCTGTCTTCTCTCAGGAAAAAGAAGCCCTGATAACAGACTGCCACAATGAAAATAATTTACATCACCTACTTTATTCTGACTTTTTAATTCAACTGAATTTTAAATAAAAAGTTAACCAGTAATATCTAGCAAGCTGCAATACAAGCATCAATCTCACTGCAACAGATACATTAGAATTATAGGCTCATTTATAGTCAAGTTTCTCCTTTGCATCAAGTTAATTGCCTTTTTGACTATAGAAAGAGAAGATAAAAACATTGTCTAAAAGAATCTTAATTTCAGACCATATTACTATGTATGAGACTTATTTTTCTATGAAATTCACCACATAGGAATACACAAGCAAACTGGTTTTAGTGGAATAATCTAATAAAACAGTCTGTATCCTACTCTACTAGAGTGAACTGCATATTGTGGCTTCTGCACTTGTTTCCATAGGCCAGGTGCACAGCTGTAGGCTTTCTATTATGGGCTTTTCTCTCTATTCAAGCTTAATGAAGACATACACAGGAATTGACAAAATCTGGTTTACCTATGAAGAAATAAGATGTGAACAGATAAAGATTGTGGATGATACAGAAAATGTCACCAGGAAGTCAATGCTCATGCGAAAGCTGTAAAAACTGGTTCTGGTTTACTTCTTGCTTGCCTCTAGAGGTACCTCCCATGGACTCACTGATTTTAGGGGAGGTTGTCCATTACTGTTCAGAAGTTAGTCTTTACAAACTGACCAGAAGCGGTCTTCTTACCACAGCTGCATTCACAGTCTCAAAACTGTGGCAAAGCAACACTGACATCTCTGTTTCCTTACCTATGTTTTGAAAACTGCAAATTTATAATCAAGAAAGACCAAAAGAACCAAATTAAAAATTCATATTATATTTAGAGAATGTGCGTAACTTACATAGTAGGAGTCTCAGGAGTTTAACTTCTCTACAAGGAAATTTCCTGACCTGGGGCACTCCTACAAAATGTATGCACAGTGTCTTGTCTAACTGTAGGGAGTATATCAGTTGACATTAATCAGGCTTTAAGCCTCAGCCTAAATGCTCTCCTTAAGATGTTTTTCTAAAACCTGATCCTAAATAAACGAAGTGAGAGAGGAGAAGAGGCACAGAAAGACTGCACAGTCCCATAAGTCTATACTAGTTTTCTGCAGCTGGTTCTAACACTATACTACACCTGTAAGACCACATCCTGTAGACTTTACTGTAGCAGAATTCCTTATGAAATCAACAGCTCTCAAATTACAAAACTTTCAACCAATCACACCTGCTGAATGCTTCTAACATTATTTTCGTGGTATTGGGAAATCATATGCGCACTATAACAGATGAATGAACCAGTTCCTTAATCGCAGTTTCACACTTTTTTCACGGTTGTACAAGGGTTGGGGGAAGACTAGCTTTGTTTCAGCTGCTTTTCTTACTTGTCTTGCCTCATTTTATTATGTACACTACTGACACTGGCTTTATTTCATTTTGATTTTTGACTGAATTGTGTAGGTATGTTTATTCTGATCACTTGTTTTCTTCAACAAAGTAATTTTGCTAAGTAGGTAGGTTTATAGCATTATGGTACTAATTCAGAGCTCCACAAAGAAGAGAAAGAAGCTCAAATTGACACTGGTGAATACTGGAGATAGTGGAATGCTGTTCCTAAACAGTATATGAAAATCCCAAGTAGGCAATACAGATAATACTATTATGTTTGAATAATAATAATTGATAAACTGTTTAAAATACCATGTTGTTACCATGAGAAAAAAAAAAAAAACTTGAAATGCTTGCTAGTTAAAAAAACACCTTTGCATGCTCATTCAAGGCCACCTTCAGGAATTTTTTTTAACGGAAGAGCAATTATTTTGAGACATACCTGTGACTTCTCCCATATTCACCCACATTCTGTACCACTGGCCAAAGACTAAAAAAACAATCCTTAGCACTCCAGAAGTCAATGCATGTAGAAGCTCCTTCACTGTTCTCATAAAAATAGGCCTAAACCAAAAATGCACAGAGATACTTATAAGGTACCTTCAGGAAGTATTTGCTGACGGAGATAGCTTTATTTGGAAAATGTTTGTCTAACTTTCCTACATATCTGCATGGGTAATATTTATCTACTTCACAGGAACAATACAAAGTAACTTTATAAAAAATTTGCAAAGTGCTTTCAATAAAATTTACTTGAAGAAAGTTTCTTCTAAGTTACTTAAAGTTACTTAGCAAGTTTCAATGAAAAGCCATACTTATTACTGTAATGTATCCTACAACCGATATATATTTTCTGTAGTGTGGTACTGCTCATAAAAAATACGAAGCATGAGCTTTACAAAGAAAGTGTTAATCTAAAAGCAATAAATGGAAAAAAAAAAAAAAAGAGTGGGCATGTGTGCTGCTTACAATATTGCTTCTCTATGTCCACCATCCCTACACACAAAAGGACTTCAAAATTACATGGAAAAATTTATTGAAGGAAACAATACTACCACCATTTAATGTAATACTTGAGAGTAAGAATGTTTTCTCTACTGCAGTAGATGCAGACATGACTTTAACCCTGAAACTTAAAAATTTAACTTCTGAAATGTAAAATGACACTCTCAAAGAACCTTCTGAAAGATGACCAGTTTTAATAGCTCTAATTCTTCTGAGGGTCAAAAAGAAGTCTGAATTCAAACTTCAGGCTTCTGTACTCTATTAAAGCAAATAAAAATACAAAATCATTGATAATTTACAAGTAAGATATATTCCACAACATGCTAATATGCAACAGATATTATGAGTCCTTTCTAGGAAAGCAGACTGCTCTCAAAACCCAGCTCAAGAATTTTTTAAACAAATGTCTTAAACAATTCACATAAGCCTGAGGTAGCCTGAATTACATAAACTCAATGGTCTGAATCTGTTTAGGATGTCCTAATGAAACAAAGTTACAAGTTCACGATCTGGACCTCCGTATTCCTTTCTGGATCATAATCTCTTTCAGGGATACCTAAAAAAAACAGAATTGCCGTTTCAGTGGGGTGCAAGATACCTGTCATACTTCTAAGTGTGAATGATTAAATCAACATTATTTTCCTCAGACAGAATAAGAAGTTAATATCTGTGTAAAAGAATCTGAAGTCCCTATATGTGAACCCATAGCTGCTGCTATTACTGAGACAGTCACTAGTGATACAAAACTGTTCAGAAAGGTAATGGAAGCATGTAGAGATGATGGTAAGTTTGTAAACTTGTATCACCTCTGGACAATGCACATTCTTTCCCTTTCCATAACCTTCTGTGCTAGTTTTCACAGTTGACGGTAGTTTGGAATAAATTGCATACAGCAGATAACTTTTTTTTTTTCAGTAGATTGGAGATTCCCAAGCCATACTGTAAAATCAGTGGTGTTATGTGAAACATTTTTAAGATACTCAGTTGATGTTACACAAGTAGCTTCACCTTGAGGCAGAGATGCTTCCTGCTAGATGTAACCCAAATATAGGGCTTCTAGGAAAAATATTAAAGACAGGAGTGTAAGATTTGCCATTATCCTGTAAGATTTGACATTACTTTCTGAGACAGTGAACAATTATTGAAGGCAAGTACAGGAAATAATGCCTTCCACAAATTGTCCAAAGTGCATTTTACAACAAGTTAGGGGGCAATAAAATTCCTAGATGACCATTCCAAATGCTACTATATCAATGGTTACTATATCTTGACCAGTTTATTCTCATTCCTTATTGTATCACCATATTTCTTTAAAATAGCTTTTCATTCTGTCACTTCCTACAGAGTATTTAGACAGAACAGCATTTCCTCTGAATTTTTTCCTTTTTAGCTTAAACCAGTCAAGCTTACCTAATCCCTTTTCATATAATATCCTATTACATCTATATTTCACTTTCCTTTGAATCTGTTCTAGTTTGTATGCATCTTGTGAACATGGGTGATTGGACTTGCATGAAATATTCCAAAATTTGAGTCTTGTACAGTGGCACCCCTATGCTGCAATTTCTTATGGAAGTATCTCTCTTGATACATACAAGATTGCATTTTACTTTTTTCATAATTATGTCACATTTATGCCTCAAAAGTTACATTTTGATTATTCAGTACACCGCATGTACTGCTTTGCTTCACTAGTCTCCCATTTCAGCTAATGAGTTCCCCACTTATGGCACAAATTCACATTCTTTAAGAGAAAAGGGTTGCATTCTGGGCAAATAAATTTCATCCTGTTTCTGTTCAATCCTAAAAAGGATATTTACTTCTTTCTATATAATACTGAAATTCTCCTTTTATTGATGATACCTTTAATTCATAAATTTCACTAGCCTATGCCTACTTCTTGTGATATCATTAATGAAAATATTAAATTAGTTCCTCCATCAACCCTTGAAGAACTCCTCTAGTCTCCTCCTCCATACAAAAAGTACTTCGCTGAATGGTTACTATATGTCTTCATTGTCTTCATTTCATCAGTGTCAACTGTTTCACTTTTTGCTATTAAATTCTTTCCTCTGTTTTCTTAGCCCAGAGGTGGGTTTGTTTTACTTACTGGCAATGGCTTTTGTTTATCTTGTATACAGAATTGTTAATACTGTGATTCCCCAAATAATTTGTTGTTCAAATGTAATGAGCTATATTCTAAATTAGGCTATTTTGGCACAAAGCTGATTCACATCTAATCAGTAAGACTGTAGATGAGGTTAGATGCTACAGCTAAGCTGATTAAGTATCTTGGGTTAGTGAAACAGATGCTCTCCATTCTACAATCCTCCAAGTAGAAGGAAAGACTCTGGTGCTTATCTGAACACATGGTATACAGCTTTAATTTGTTAATCTACTAGAAATCTAACCCAGCCAAAAAAAAAAGTAGTAATCTCTCTGATGGATTGACAAGTGGTATGGTCAGGTGGATAGCAGAAGGCTGGAAGCACAAACCCTGAAGTGGGAAGAAGATGGAGAAGTGTGACTATCCCTCTGTTTTCAGGGCAACAAACACTTACTGCATAACTGCATCCTGTCAATTTTCTATTGATTGTCTTCTGAAGAACCAGAAACATTTTAAGTTTGTAGCCAAACACCAAAGTAGATATGTTTCACTAAACAATTCATACAATTTTATTCACTAAGGCCTGGGGAAAAGGTCAGAATTAGAATAAAAAAAAAGATAAACAGTTGATTTCCTAGTAGGGATGTGAAACTAAGTCCACCACAGAGGCACAAGGTGGGCAAACTAATGTGCTCATGTCTTCATGTAAAAAGTCCTATCAATTTTAAGTACAGTACAAATGGGTGTGTCCAATTATTATATTTTATGTATATGTGGCATATAAGATACTATGTCAGAAATGTTTACACCTCTACGATCAACTGGCCAGAAAAAGTTTTCCTTTGTGGCTAGTTAGAGTTCAAACACGTTTATCCTAAGACAGAGAAGCAAATACAAAGAAGTCCGATCTTTTCAGTTGGACCGTAGAAGATCTTCCCTCGAGTAAAGAGCTAAATCTAGCTCATTTCATCAGAGCTCTGGAGAATGTTGCTGTCTCTTATAGCTATAACTTTCTCCTAGGGCCAGACTACTAATTCCTAAAGCTTACAGCCTTTAGACAAAAACTAATCCTTTTGATAGATGTGACACAAAATGGAAATCCTTGATTAAGCAACATAGTTATCACACACAAGAAACTGGGGAGCAATGATAATCATTCATATAAACTACCAGCATAGAAGTCAGTCTCTTCTCCTTAGCTATGTATAGTTGTATTGACGTACATAACAGCAACTCAGAGGTGACGTAGTACAAAAGCTGTGAGGAATTACAATTGTCATGCCCTGTTGCCTTTGTTTTCTGCACATTCTAACATTCAAAATCCTACTTTTCAAGGGTCCAAAATCACATGTATAAACAGAAGATCTTGGTGAGCAATAATTACCAGTGACAGATCTTGATACAGAACTAAAAACATTGTATTTCAAAATCTTGTCCTGTGTTTCATCTGCTATTTTCACTGACTATATGAGATTTCCCCAGAACCTCTAAAGACAAAATTTTGCATAAACTGTACAACCTCCTTATGAAAATAAAAATACAGTTAAACACAGAATGTATAAATAAACAGAATTTCTTATAAAAAGAGTCCTGGAGTATTCTAAGATACTCAAAGAAAAATTAAGTTTCCCATCTATGGAGCAGTTTTGATACTACTTTCTTTGGGGGACCATTTCTTATCTGCCCATGCCTCTGAAAAGCATGCTGCACATATTTATTCTTAAAGCAGAAATTAATGCAACACAACTGTTTCTCAATTCACCAAAACACTATGTTGTTCACTCTCAAATACAAGCATCAAACTGAGCCACAGAAAGCTAACTCTTTAAACAGAGCATTAGGTGCAATACTCAGAAAATGTATTTGATGGTAATTATGTAGATGTTTGATGGCATTTGCAATAAAATACATTTGGAAAAATGATGTGCTACCTTAATAAGATTGTTGTGCAACCTTTGCTTACGAGTACTTTTGATAGGAGAACGTTAATATTAGAAAATTCATCCCTTTTTGCACTTTGTTGGAAGAAGTGTATTGTAACAACTGGCTTGTATTATAACAACTGGCAACTCGGTTCACCCAACCAGTGAAATTAAGAATAAATTCATTAAATGACACTAAAATAATGGTACTGCTACCTAGAAACTGCAGTTATCCAATAATTTATACGTTATTATGCCTTGCATAATACACATTAACTCCTTTAAGAGGTACATTATTTTGTCATATATGGACTGTGCACAAAAAAGAGGTGTCCAAGATGATCAGACATTGATTGTTCTCCTCCAGTGATAGTTACCTTTAGAGAAAAGTAAATATATGCCTATTTTGCCAATGAAGTTACAAATCAACTTTTTTTCTCAGTTTTGGGATTTACAGGGCATGCATTGGCCTTCCACATAGGCTTACATGTTGATACTAATAAACGATTTCTTCTTGTCATTTGGCTTTGCTCCAAAAAAATGACAGAAGTTAGCAGAGCTATATATATATATATAAAAAAAAGGATTGGTGAAAAATAATAATCAATCATTTACCTGTAAATCCATAAAGTGCTGTCAGGGAGGTACTTCTGGGCTATATTACTGAAACTGAAGTTCAAAGTCTCCCCAATACATCCTCTAATAATATAATTCAGTGAAGTTAAGCTGGCCTGGTGGAGCTGCATTTGACATCCTTATGGAGAGGAACGTGAAATAAAATTAAGGTAAAAAGTGTCAACTGTAGAAACAACAGAAAAAGAAAAGGAAAAAAGTTAGTCAGATTTGCTTCTAAAATGTTTCAGACTGACTCAAGAGCGACACCCAGTGACGATTTATAAAGACCAATGTGAAATCTCTTTGTTCTCACCATGTAATCGTCAGCAGCTGAGAACTCTCTGAACTTCCTGTCTACATCTGGAAGCAGTAAAGCATCTATGGGTTATCTAGAACACTAACTTTAGCATTCAGTAAATTCTACCAGGGTACCAATTACTGCACAAGATTTCAAAAAAATCAAATCATTTTTACTCTTCAATATGGCAAAAGGAATAAAGGTAGGTAAGAGCGCAACGCATATCAGGAGGTAGTATTTTGGAGCTGTACACGCACACTACATTTAAAACCTATCACATGAGCAGAAGACCTCAAGAGGCAGGATTCATTGGCAGAACATGGGCATACCAAGCACTGAGCATTTCCTGCCATGAACCAAAATTTGATTGTAGTTTTTCTTTGACATCTGGAGAAGCTTAATACTACCAGAAATCCCTATCAGTGACCATTTTAGTTCATTACACGTGTCAAATTGGTATTATTTATGTGACAGAAATTAGTCACCTGATAAAGGTGAGAAATTGATTAGTTAATTTGAAAAGAAGCTATTGTGAGTTTCAACACTGAAATAAAATAAAGTGAAAACTCTGTATGGAAAACCCAAGAAAGTAATACTATTATGTCAATAGTTAAACATGAAGCTTGAAATCCATCTCTCTCATAACATCAGCTCAAGGTCTATTTAGCACATATAACTTTAACAACAAAGCTATGTTTTGACAGTGCTTTGGGATTTCTCTGTTCATGCTTGTGCCAGCTTTTTTGCCTGACTGTACTTCAGAAATTCTGCTAGCGTAATTACCCAGCATTTATCAAGAGACAGAGGGTTTTCTGCTAGGACTATGACATCCCCATCACAAACAATGTTAGCTAAGCTGACAAAATAATTCTTCTGGCTGTATAGTTGCTTCCACATTGGCAGTTTTGTGCTGGCACAGCTCTTTTCGGTAGCACATGTAATTTTTTGTTTTACTCACTTAGGCAACTCACCTACACTTTCAAGTCTTACAGTACAGGCTTGGTCTGAGTCTTCTCTCAATTGTCTAGAGATATTTATAGAAAAAAAAATCCAAAGAAAAAAGTCCTTTCTAAATCTCCTTATTGCAGCAATCCTATGGACTTGTGAAGTTAATGTGCATACAAAAAGATCTTCATCGTTTTTTCTTCCCAAAGGTTACTGCACTTCCAGAAGTCTCACAAGGTACAGGAGTGTTGCAGACACTTATCTCCTAGAAAGTCTTGAAATTACCTGAAGCACTTATTTTCAGAGATCCATATTTTTTTAATTGACTCTATGACTGGGTTGGGATAAGCTGTTCTAGAAATGGGGCATACACTGTTAACAAACAAACGGAGGGTTTAATAAAGGATTCATCATGTTCATTAACTTTTACATGCAACAATGAACAATACTCGTTTTAAGCACAAGATTGCTTAATGTCATTCAGGCATTTGGCAAAATCAAGAACAGTGTTCATTTTGCCTGTTTGGTTCAGCACATTTTAATTGGACCACTGCTTTGAAAAGAGTGATGATGTTGTTTGTAATGTTGTCGCATCTCGTATTTCCAGAAAAGATTAAAAAACAAAACAACCGAAGAAAGAAATGTTCCTTAAAAATAGTAATTAAAATAACAACAGTATAGACATTGTCAACTAAATGTCAGAAAACTTTTCTATTCCTTACTACACTCTAAGCCTACTTTAGCTAGGAACTAAGCACAGAAAAGCAAGTGTTAATAGACTATAAACTCTTTGAGGAAGGAAGACCATCTTTTCATTTGTCTGACGTGCCACATATGCCAACATAGTTATAAAACTACTGGGGCCAATGCATAAAACATCTCTAAGGGACAAAATGCTCCCTCAACTGGAATTTTGGGGAATTAGGAAATGGGAAAGAGTACGTGAAAATCCCGCAGGGAATTAGTTTTCTCTTCCCACTTCTCTGGGGACAGACAAACAGCACGTAAAACTTTCCCTATGAAATATGTGTGATAAAACTCTTACCACATGTGTGAGGCAGGAGGTCTAGCCTAAAAAAATTATGGAACCCAATATTGGACATGGCAACGCCAAGCTTCTCCATGCGAGGAAGTCGCTGCAGTAAGATAGGGTGCGAATTAACAACACGCTACATGCCCTGCATTAACACCCTATATGGGTATTTTCAGTGCACACTAAGATCAACATTTTCATTATCTCACAAAAACATTCCTTACACAGTCTAGAAAAACTGTATCAGGTACAACCGAAAAATTCTAACTGACAGTAGGGACTCGCCTTGCGTCTTTGTGTTAGACTGTAAACCCTACTTTAAATGTTAGTCACCTTTTCTGCATTTTTTGCCTCTATATCAAGCTAAAAGACCAATAATTTGATGGTATCCAGAACTGCCAACTGTCTCCATTATTTGTCTCTCGCTAGAACAACACTAGCCTACAACCAGTGGAAGAAATTCTGCTGAGGATCTGCCACATAAAAGCTATCATTGTTGTTCAGTCAACTCAACATCATAGCCCCTCAGATTCTTCAACTTGATTCAGGTTGCAGAGAGCCAAAATATGCTCTGTTTGTCACTTCCAGAGAATCTGCGCATCTTATGCTTGGAATGTTTACTCTCTATACCCAACAAGCTTATGAATGAAAGCAAACTTACAAAACAAAGCAGAAGGTTAATTTTATAATCACAATCTTACTAACAAGGTAACAAAATGAAAGCATAAGAATAGTTGAATGCTCTCTGGATTATACTTAACAGGATTTATTTTCAGCTGCTTCAGTACCTTAACTAGCTTGATTCTTCCTCCCACCAATCCTACACCGGGCTTGCAGATCTCTAAGACCACACAGTCTCTCCCTTTCTTCAAAATAGATTCCCCTTATCACTAACTTTTTCAGTTCCTAACACAGTCACTGTATCTGCAGTTAAAGTGGTCCCATTCTTTCCTTCCTTGGATGTGTGTTCTTGCTCAGCAAATTCCTTCCACATTAAGTAATCTGTCTGCTATTTACAGCACTTTCAACTGTCATAAATTTTATAAATTATGTACAGAGTCTTCACCACATGTACACCTAAGCCCCCAGCTTTGTTTATTTTGAGCTTTTATAGCAAAAATCCAACACATAACAAAGAGTTTTGATAGGAAAACTGCTCAGCTAAACCACCTTCCCTCTACTGTTTATCAATCTGGAGGCTTGTGGTATCAAAACCAGAGAAGAAATTCTAAGGAATAAACTTTGATGATTGTACATTCAAAGAGAAGCACCTGGAACAAAGAACTGTCTAGCACCCAACTTACAGAGTTATTTTTCAATCTAAACCACAGGGGAACTAAGCAATAGGTTGCACAGCTGGGAACTCTGAGCCCCTAAAGTCACCTGACAAAAAGGGATGGCACCTGTGAAAAAAAGACCTTTCAGCCTTTATTGCTAGAGATGTATAACCAAAAGAAAGGGCTGAGTCTAAATACAGAAATGAGATACACCTGGGCACCTTTGAGGATTATGAGTTGAGCACAGGAATGTTTGAGAGGTAAGGAGATGGCGAGAGAGAGAGAGAGAGAGAGAAATATGGATTGGTATTTTGGTGCGTAGATCTACGTATTTCTTTTGCCATCTAAAGTAAAAAATAGTTAATTTCTACTCTTTACACAGTATGTGCTTTAATTGTTCCAGGAGAAAGGCTTTAACTCAAGATTAGAGGGTCTGAAAAGAGGAGTATTTCAGGCAACCCACAATGAAATGTGTAAGAGCTAAGTAGCTAAGCTCCTTTAAAGATGCCCACTTGAGAGCGTGGAGCAATTCTACAACTGGAAGGTAGAAGAGAGCTTATGCTATGGCACTGTGTTAGGAATGCCAAAAAGAATACTTGAATCTCTTCTAACCACGGTGCTTAAAATACAGGCTTAATTAAGATGACACAAATGCTGCAATCATGCGAGTGTCCAGCAGAGGGAGAGTAATAGGCCTGAAATAGCATTTGTTAAATAGAAGGCTTACAACAACAAATAAGCAGTTATAAAAAGACGTTTCCAGGTCAAGATATCTTAGTTTGGAATATACACAGTCTTGTGCAAATATCAGAGCCTCTTGATAATTCGTTTATGTTTCCAAGAACACCAACAAAATTTAGGATAGACTCAGCTCTTAAAAAAAAGCCACCATACAAAAACACAGTATGTTCTTGTCTCTAGTTCTCCGCTACATCTCCAAAGACTACCTGAAAATAGATTTTGACAGAGTTTAGGAGCATTATTGTCTTATAATCAAGTCATGTATCTCCTGCTGGGCACCTAACCAAACTTAAATTTGTTCAGTATTTTCAATCCTGTCTCAAGCCTCATTAATACCTTGAAAGTTATTTAGAAAAAAATTCTTATGTGGTCTTTCTTCAAGAGAGGTCTATCACTTGTACTTAGGCACATTCCTGATCCTCATCTTCCAAAAAGCTTCCTGGAATTATCTAACTCCACCTGTTTCTTCTAAGCAATGCTAAGCTTAATTTCTAGAATGTCTTTTTGAGATTGTTCCTTCACATTTGCTTAAGAGCTATGCTTCTAAAATAGCAGTTTTATAGCTGAGTACTGTTTCCTATGTTTTTCTTCTTTTAATGTTAATAACTTACCTTACATCCTTTCTCTTTTCTTCCTGCTAGATAAATAACTTGTTCATTTGGCTTTATTTTTAGGGACTCATTCTGACTTCAAAGCAGTTCTAAATATCCAGCTACTCTTTTAACTGCATAACTAATATACATATTTGAATACCTTTAAGTTTCAAAGCATGGCTTCACAGTACATCAGTTGAATATCAGCTTGCTACTACACCGGAAAGGGAGGTCTTAAACTCCTTTCCTGCTCCTCCCAATCCCAGCCAAACATTTTTTTTCCCCTCTCTGCAGCAGCTCAGGAACTTACCTGATCTCAAGGTAAACTGAGTCAGTTTACTAATGCCCCAGTCCCCAAAAAACACTTCCCTCCCCCCAGGTTAGATTTCTGCTATTTAGGGAATTGAATGAGCTTACTGCTCATTGCCAGCCCTTGCTGGTGGTGAGCTGTTAACTTGTTTCAAGCCTTCTGGTGGAATATATATTCTCATTTTCTCCTTCAGTTTACATAATTGAAATATGGGTATGTCATAGGTATATCTGCTAGGGCCTTGAGTGCTTGTAGAACCTTGGACAAAAGGTAGTACTAGAGTACAGAATGCTGCTCCTAATAAGATCCAAAGGAGGACCTCCATTTCACTGCTCTAGGATTAAATTATCTCAGGCTGGGAACTAGGGTTGAAATTATTTGAGATGGTTTAAGTTATTAATGGCTTGCTATCACTAAAAAAGAAGTCCTGCTCCCCATGCTTACTTTATACCAGCTCCAGCATTTGTCAGACACTTCTAAGAGCTGATTCATGTCAGTAACCCAGGAGGAAAAAAGGAAAAAAAAAAAGTAGCTAGTTCTTTAGCTAAGTTAATGAGATAAACTGACTCAGCAAAGGGTCTAACAAGAGCCAGGAGGCACTGAGGCAGTGCAAGGATGGACAGAGCTGGGACTGTGGGGGAAAAGGCTTCAACTTTCTCTCCCAAGATCTCTCCCTTGGACAGACAGCTGTTAGATCAGCTTACTGTTTCATGTAATTTGGTCCAAGGATTCAACTTTCTGCTTAACCAGAACTATTTATGATTTTGCATAACTCATTATCATATTTAGATAGCTAGCCATCTAAAATCAAGCAGAATTAGGTGCTCAAATATGAGTTAGGTATCCAAAACCTCTAGGAATTAGGCTTCAGTTTCTTTGCATTCCAGCCCTCACTTGTTAATCCAGAGGTGGTCCAGCCTCTTCTCTTCTAAGCAGTGCTCTGATCAGTCATGATAAATCAGTCACGATGCAATGATGGATACACAGGGGTGTTTCTCAGTGAGAAAAGCTATTTAGTATTTATTAAGTGAAGAGGTAGCATAAACTCTTTATTTTGATGCAAGGAGATTTAAACAAAAAAAGCTTTTATAATGCTTTAAAACCTCAAGAGAACATCACCACTTACATTCCAGTAGATATTTTGCCAGTAAAATTATCATGATTCCACTTAGGTTTTGTTTTGAGTACCAGCTGCTCACCTAAGTGTAAAAATAAACTATTAGCTCTGTTAAAAAAAAATTAGTGTTTGAGTTTACATAATTCCTATGTGCAACACAGCCTGCAAAACAGGTTTGTACACTCTAAAGGACATCTGACATCTTCTAGAACTCTGACTAATTGTTTATGTCCTACTGAGTACATAGGGAATAAGTATCTGTCAAGGAATGAAGGAATATCTGACAACACAAGTCATTTTTCCCTCTGAAACTGGTGGCAGTACATGCTTCCACATCTCTGATCAAACATGTCCAAAAAAAAAAGGAGTTACAGAATTCGGTACTTGGGGAATTTTCAGAATGAAGTTCCATTTCAAAAAAAACTTTGGAAGCCTTTTTAAGGAATGCTAAATTATATGTTGCCAGCATATAATTTGGCGTTCCTTAAACATTTCGTGTGTAGGTAATCTTAAAACAGGAATCTTAATTACTGTGAAAATATAGCACCTGCCTGCAGTTAAGTCTTTCTTGACATATAAGCTGTGTCAAGGCTCAAACAAAAAACAAGCTTGCTACACAGTGTTGTAGTCATCATGAACCTGAGCCACTAAATGCTCGTAATGACAGGAAAATTGTACAATAACAAGCTACTCTGTTGTCAGCACAGCTCATGAAGCTTCGTCTCCACTGGATTTTTATCAATTATTCAACAACACTAATTCATGAGCTCCCTTTTTGTTCTTATGGTGTTACCACTAGGTAAGACAGTTTTTGCTTCTGCCTGATCTTCAGTGAAATTATTAGTGTAAGTCTTGCTCCTCTATCCAGCTGTTGTTTTGCACAAAAACTGAAATAACTTAATTACCTTTGCAATTTTTATCACTTTAGAAATTCACCAAGACTAGCCAATGTTTTCAAAGGTTAGAAAAAGACTTATGGACAGAAAAAAAAAAAAAAACAGAGCAATTGCAAAAGTCTTGTTTCCTTACAAAGTGAAATGCATCAGATGATAGATACCTACTGGTCAACAAATAACACCTAAGAGGCAAAGGTTAGTTTAAAAAAAAAAAAAAAAAAAAACAGTCTACTTTAGTTATAAGTAGAAAGTACATTCTTGAGGTGTTCCTTATGATACTAGCTGCTTAGGAAATTTATTTCTTTCTTTTGTGGCTTTTCTTTTAATTGCTTCCTCCATTCCCCTATCAGAAAAGGAAAGGATCACATCCTACTTCTGCTCCCATCCCAGCCCTTGGTAAAGAGTGGGATTGAATATGACTGTTTTAAAACAAAGTGAAACACGATCTCCACACCTTCATCAAAATTCTGTCTTTTTTGGAAGTGTTGTTGCCGAGTGTCTTTAAAAATCCTTTTCTCTACCAGATACTGCCATGACTTATTCGTAGTTTCACAAAATTCTAAATAGGACAACAGTAAAACAGATCAGAATCTCCTTGATTACACTCTTAACTCCGAACGGTAGAGGCCCTGACAATGTATGCCTGAAAACTGGAAAGGAGCACTGCAAAGAGAAATAACCAGAGGATGGCTTTCACAAGGTCTTTGAAACTCATATTCTTTAGATTTTGGTAGGGATAAGCTCTTGGCGCTTGAAGGAGAGACTTCCACTTTGCAGCGGTGTATATAATCTAACAGTGGTGTTGCTGGGGTGGGGTTTGTTAATTTTTTAGCTTTTATAAGTGCTGCCTTGTACAATAGTGTTCTCTCTGAAAATGGCCATTTGGAAGTACATTTTCCATTACCACATGTGTGCTACCTGCCAGGTGAAACTTTTTGCTTGTCAAGGGCGTACATGCTGCCACTGCTGGACTGTGGCCAGAAACCATCTGGCGCTCGAGTCAGGATTCAGCTGCATAAATGCCACTTCAGGAAGGTCTGCGCAGGTCTGCAAGCAAAACTGCAGTGGGTCTTGTGCTGAATGGAGAGCTTTCTATTTTAGTCTTAAGCCCGTCTACTTTCAAAATAACTCTGTGACTTGCCTCAAAGTGTTCTAAAATCAGTAATGCCATAGGTGACTCAGTCCTTACACGTAAGCACTCTAAGAAACCCTTTCCCTGCGCGCTCGCTCGCTGGGGTCTCCACGCCGACGCGTAACCTGCTGGATGAAACGCAGCGGCGGTGGCGGCTGGCCAGCGACCCCAAATCCGCTCCTTGTCCCTCCGTTCCTCCCCTTCTCCTCCAACTCTACTTAACTTCTAACGACTTTTTGTAGAGAGGAATCTAGCTTAACTGGAGTCCCGTCCCCTTTTCTTCAGACAAATAACATGCTGGGAGTACACCGCAGAAAAGCCAAAATCCCGACTTTTAACATATCCTGTCAACTTACGGCTGCCTTTGCATGGAAATGTTAACTTACAAAGTGAATACAGCTTTCAAATTAAGACTTGTAACAAAGGCGCAGTCCCCGTATTTCCATTCTGAACCTACGTTTTCTAGAACCAGCTTTGCATCCGGAAAAGCTAAAGCGAGCCTGCGTTCACTTGCCTCCAGGAGCCAAGCCTGTGAAGCGGAAAGTCCAGCTCGGCGGCAGGACCGTTGGCGGGGGCGGGGGGGGCCGCTCTGCCCGGGCCTCCCGTTGCTCCTCCCGGGCGCGGCGGCGTCGCAGCGCGGACCCTGCGGAACCGGCTGGCCCCTGGCAGCGCCCGCGACACGTTCATCTCCCCGGCGAGGCGAGGCGGCGCCGCGCCCGGCCGCCGCGCCGCCCGCATCTGTGCGGGGACCGGCAGGGCCCTCCTGCGGCCGGGCCGCGCGGGGCAATGCCCCCCAGGCCTGTGCGAACTACGTTTCCCAGAGACCTCTGGGGCGACAAATGAGCGTCGACTCGGTGAACTCTGAGCCGGGCCTGCTGGGACTGGTAGTTCTCGTTCTGTCGGGGGCGTTCGCGCCGACTACATCTCCCGTCTCCTCCCGAAACTGGAGGCGGAGGCTGCGGAAACGAAAGGAGAGCGCAAAGGCTGACGGGAACTGTAGTTTCTTCATGTGCAGGCGAGGCGGGCAACTACGTTTCCCATCTCTCCCAGGGAGGCGGGCCGAGACGGGACTCGCGCAAGTCATGACGGGCAACGTAGTCCCCTCGCCTAGCCGCGGCCATACCGCAGAATGAGACGCCAGGTAACTGACAACTACTAAGATGGCGGCCAGGGAGGCTGCGAGGAGGGGGTACGGGAGCTCCGGGAGGCCATACTGCGCTGAGCGTCGGGGCGGTGGAGTACACGCGGAATCGCCGGAGCGAGTGCTGAGTCGGTGCCGCCGCCGGCTTCCCCCTTTCCCCCCGGACGCTGGGAGACGCTTCAGGGCCGCAGAGGCTTGTGGGGCAGCCACAAAATGGAGGCGAACGGGAGCGGCAGCGGGAGCAGCAGCGACTCGGCTCCCGACTGCTGGGATCAGGCGGACATCGAGCCGGGCAGCGGCGCCGGCCCTGGGTCCGCCCCGCCGGCCGCGGAGGCCGAGGCCCAGCAGGAGCTGCTCGGGGCGGCCTTCAGCCGGCAGCTCAACGTCAACGCCAAGCCCTTCGTGCCCAACGTCCACGCCGCCGAGTTCGTGCCGTCCTTCCTGCGCGGGGGGCCGGCGCCCGGCCTGCCGCCGCCCTCGCCCCCGCCCGGCCTGCCGCCGCCGCCGCCGCCGCCGCACGGTGAGTGCCCCGCCGGGCCGGGGGCCGCGGCCGCGGGCGGAGGCGTGGGGGCCATGTTGGGAGGCGGCGTGCGCGGCGCCCCGCGGGCGAGGGCGGCGGGGCCCCGCGGGGGAGCGCGGCGGGGCCTGGGGCCGGCGGGGGGGCCCCGCCGGGCAGGGGGCGCCGCGCGGAGCCGCCTGCGGCTGCCGGGGCCCGCGGAGGGGACCCGGCGCCCCCGGCCCCGGCCCTGTGGTGCTCCCGGAGCCGCCGTGACCGGCGTCCTCTGGCTGCGTGCGGGTCCCCGGCACATCCCGCTTTCACCCTTACCTGCCCCCCGCGTCAGGAGAGCGAAGGGGAACTGCACAGTTAATTTCTTTTTCTTTTTTTTTTTTAATAAAACGCTAGGGAAGTTACTGTAGATCTCAGTGGTGATATATGTGTTGTTGGGGGGGAAATGGCATTATTTCTGCCACCAGTGTTTCGGACCTACCTTAAAGGTCTTTCTAAAGATCATATGAAGTAGTTAATCTTTTCTAATGTAATGCTGATAAATGACTAGTAGGGTAGGGAGGCCTGTCCAGCTGGCCTCGCTTGATGGAATAACTAGAAATTTACCCTGCTTTTCATTTCAAAGGATCTTTGTGCTGTGCAAACAGTGTTTATACCAGATCTACTTTGCATATGTGAAATTAAAGGAGAGCTACTTATTAATTTCCAGCCTAAACCGAAGGTCCTTCCAAGCATAAGACATGCTGGTTAACTTTTTGGCAGTATTTGAATGTCACTCTTGCAGCTAAGGAGTCTGAGACCTGCTTGAGTGTGGTAGTTGAAACATTCCTATCTCTTTCTAGAATCTTTCTGAATGCCTGTTGGTAGGGTATGAGACAAACTTGTATTTCAGAGATGGGTTCCAGTAATTTAATTTCACTTAACTTACTACTTGTTACATTGTATTTGCCATGATTTCCTGTTGATTGTGGCTAATTATTTATTGCATGATGATTTAATATAATGTTTTAGTCTTCCACTCCCTAGTACCTAATGTCATCTGATGTTAACATCTGAAATCTGCAACTTTCATATATGGTGCTTTAAAATTTGCGTAACAAAGAATATTAACTCATTTCTTGTGCTAGAACAAATGTTAAAACTAAGTGCTCTCAACAGCTATTCAGCACTCCTGATTTTTATTAGAAAATGTTGTTCATGTGCTATGTGGGCAGGCAATATGCAAGTATATTAAAAATATACTTTCAAGAAGCCTTGGACAGACTCTTGGATTCCTCTTTGAGTAAATGTATATGTTAGGGTTCACAGGTGTAAAGGCAGGGCAGATAGCTTGAGGTTGTGCTGAACGTGCATGCGATGTACATTCAAGTAATCTTTAAAATTTATTCTGGTGTATTTTTCAGCCATTATTACAACTTGCATCTAAGTCTTTTTTTTAACTTTATAATCAATATTGTGACTGGAAACTTTCTTGGAGTTTTCAATGTTACAAGAATAACTTTTTTTTTCCCCCCCCCGGCCACTCTTGCAAGGTTTGTTCTAAGGCTTCCTTTTTTGTAGGACTGAGAATATCTTTCCTCACCTATTCACTGCATTAATTTCTTCATGCTTTCTTCTCCCTGCTTTTGCTTCTTCTGAGGCTTATGAACAGCTTCTGTCTTTCCAGAGACTAGAGAAGACTTTACTGAATGCCAGTTAGTACTGCTTTCTGGTCATCTGGAGTGAGCAGGATATCTTGTCTCCATCTCAGCTGTTGAGTACACTGCCTACATAGTGTTATAATCTGCCTGGTTTGAATTCACCTCGCTGCTATATCTTCTTTAAGGTTTAGAATTAAGTTTCTACAATTTACTTGGGTACCTCTATGGTTAAGCAGGCAAAAATGCTTAAGGTACCTGCAGTTCTAAAAAAAAATCAATTTCTTTTTTAACTGAAATACTATATTTACCATATACTTTTTCAGGTCTGATGTACTTAGTTACAGAAAGTAATTGACAGTCTTGTCCTTGCAGATGTTCATATAAGGTGACAACTACTTTTCTGGCTAGGAGAACTAGGTGGAGCTTGCTCTGGAAATAAGTCAGAACAACATGTGATTAGACAATGGTGCTGAATAGGTTACTTTTGAGCAACCTAGTTTGCTCTTGCTCCCACAGGCAATTAGGTGTTCCAAGGCACTCATTCTCTGTTAACTGGTGGAGAAAATTATTTCTATTTATCAGTTTTTACTTCACTAATGTAATTTTTGCTTGCAGATCATTTCGGAATTCATCTGAGTTTGAAATTAAGATTATTGCTTATATACAAAAAGGGCATGTTTAAATTTCTGAACCTAAGGAACAGTTTTGTTTTTTGTTTTGAAGGGTTTTTTTAATCGTTCTTAATTGTTGTGTCCATGAGGACTTGCTTTTATCAAATTGCATCCCAGTCAACTCATTTGGTTAAAATCTCATTTTGGTGGATTCCTTCAGAAATTTGAAATAGAGACTTCTTAAATTATAACTGCAACAGTCATCACCGTACCACAGTACCTTCCAGTAAGTATGTCAAGTATGTCATGGGCAAGCTGTCCTTCTAGGGAAACTTATTTTAGATGGCAATTGCTAGAGTAGCAAACTCAACTGAAATAAGCCAAGGTGATAGTCAGTAAAACTACAGTAGATTGTGTTAGCGCCTCTAAATGTTCCTGATCGCAGCTGTACCTTGCAACTTCACCATTCTGTAACATCTGTGACTTAATTTCTTACTATGCTTAAATATAAAAGAGGTGATTGGGGTTTTTTACTTGCATTTGGGTTTTTGTTTCTATATCAAGGTATGGTTTAGAAGCATGAGGGACTAGTTAACCCTCCTCCGCCCGCCAGATTAATAAAATTTCTATTCTCATATATATGAGAACCAAACAATTTTAATAAGTGAAATATTTCTGAAAATGCAGAGTCAACTTGCTTTCATTCTTGTGGTTAGATTTTGTCATACTTCTTGAATGTTTACAGGAGTTTTGGTAAAATTCATCAGTGCTTCCTTTTGTGAGTTTTATTCTATTCTGTGGTAGTTTTTCGTCTTCTTTTTAAGTCATTTTTAAAGTATTCAGTGTTGACTCTGCTTGGAATGGGAGGCTGATCTTCCTGAGGTCCCTTCCAAACTGAATTTATTCTATGATTCTAAGTATGCAGTGGTTGTGGTAAGAAAGAAGTGTCAATAATACAAAAGTAACAAGAACTAAAAGGTATGTGGCACTTAGCAGCTGGTGTAAGGAAAGATCACACTTATCCTTCTGGTAGTATTAGTGCTGCTGCTTCTTTTAATATCTCTCTTGATCACTTCTAGCGAATTTATGAACACATTTAGCAATGACTACAGTTCAGACAACTTGCATCTATGGTCTTGAGCAAAGCAACATCTGGCCTGAGATTCAATGCCCTTTAGACTGCTTCACTCCCTAAATATCCTCAGTGGCTTGAAGTAGTCACTTTTGAAATGGGTTATGTTCAAGCAGCTGGACATCCTCAGCTTTAAAACGCTGTAAATAAATGGATATAGCATCTATCTTTTGGGTTTTCCCTACTGTCGTTTGTCATGACCTTGTAGCCAGCCCAGACTCTCCCACCCCCAAACAGGGACAAAGAAAGATGCTTCAAACTCTTCTGCTTTTGTACAGTACCATATAATTTCCAAAGTAAGATGATGTGTTATCTGTGTCATTGTGTTCCCCCAAACAGGTTCATCTCTTGTTTTACCCCTTTACTTGTCTCTGTAGTCCATGTTTAAGACTTTCTTCAACAATTCAGTCTTCACCAGACTTCACTTAGCACATGAACATGCTAAGAAAGTCTTGTTTGTCTAAAACAAGTCGTTTACTAAATTTGCATGGTTTAGTCATGCGAATACTTGAATAGCCGTATGATGATTTCCTCAAAAGTACGGTAATGCTACTGTAAATACTTCATATTTGTAAAAGTGAACTGTGAGTTCTTGCTGCTTATATAGCAGCAAATCAGTGCCATATTATAAATACTGAAGTATGATATAAATTCTTGTTAAATTATCAAAAAAGATCTTGAGTTGTGTCATCACTCATCTTCATCTAGAGCTGTGCTGTTCTGTGTCAGCTTCTACAGACAGATGATTTGCATAACATCTCTGAAAGGTCAGTGGGGAGAAAGGCTGTGTGTTTTGGCACTGACTTGCCAGATGATCAGACCTTATGTACGTATGTGATGCAGTCAAGGTGCTAGTGTATTACACAGATGTCCTTTGTCTACTCCTGATCCTTCCACAGGGAAGTGGCCATGATTGTGTTGCTCCTTTTAGAGTAATTCATCAGACTTCTGGCCTTTGTAAGAGTCCAGTAAAAGACACACTAGGAGCGGGTTGTGGACTTGATGTCCTGGCAGTCTACATATAGTCTGCTGGCCGTGTGCTTTCCATCCTGATCTCTATTACTATTACTGGATTACTTACTATTGTAAGTATTTAAAAGGATGCTCTTAACTTAAAACTTGGGTGCTCTGTCAAAATGAATACAAAATGATTTGGGATAGTTCTTGGACTCTATCAGCAATTTGGTTTTACAATTTCACTTTCAAAATGCTGGGCTTTCTCTTCAGCTTTGTGATGAGACACATACACGAACAAGAGAAGCAGCTGATTGTACAAAGTTAAGGTGAAAACATGGTTTTGTTTTTACCATGAAGGAATAAAGTTGTCAAAATTTAATCAACAAAATCTCTGACTGTGTTCTGAGGAGGTCCATACGAAGATGACACTGATCAAATTTCAGTACAAAAGGTAGAAGTTCAGGACAGGTGATGCAATATTGAAAATCAGTTCTCTAGAACAGCCTCAGCATTTCAAACTCTTATGTGTAAATTTTAAGATGGTGGGCCTGACTTGCTAAAAATCTATCAGATGCTTAGTTTTTTCTTCTATTGCTACTGGGTTATGAGATATCTTCATAAAAGACTGGAATCCTTAACTGCCCCAATACAGAGCTTAATTTCTTGACCGTCTCGAAAATCAGTCTGTCAACTGAGCACAGGTACTTGGCCTTCAGGAAAAGGGTCTTTCCTTATATTCCCTGAAAATCCACATAAGCTTTCATAGACCTAGTTGTGAAGAAGCATGTTGGTTTTACATAAGGTAAACTTAAGGTGTGTCTTCACTGGGGAAGGAAAAAGGTGGGTCTCTTACTAAGCTAATGTGTAGTAAAATCATATGAAGACAAAAAGCAAATACTTCCTGCCCTTCACCCCCCCCCCCAAATTTTACCAAATCATGTTAGAACTATTAAAACAGCACCTGTATTGGTGCATTTTAAGAACTGGGCATATATACTTTTCCCTGTCCCTGCTGAAGCTAAGGCTTAGACTATGAAGCAGGACAGAGACAGTAAGAAATTTGTTTTAGATATAAGTTAACTTTCTAAGCAACCGCTTTAAAGAGTGACCTCTTGAAAACCTTTTCTTTCTGCATATTTTAAAATATTGAATATGAAATATTTTTTGTAACTCTAGCACCTATTTTCCTTAACTAGGTAACTTTTTGTGGTTTTTGTTAACTACAAATCATTCACGTCTATCTTTTGGCGCTTGTTCTTCTGCTCTGTCTTTGGCTCAGACCTTTAATTTATGCTCTGGTTTGATTTCCTTTCTTTTGCTTTCTTTTCAAAAGAAGGGTAAATATCTGTTATGTAATTCATGAAAACTGTTGAGAGCATATGGCTATTGTGTAAATATGTACTAAAATCAGGCATTCAAATCACAAATGTGCAGAGGTGATGGGAATCCTAAGGTGGGTGTCATGCATTTCTTCACTCTTCAGCCTTCTAGGAATTTCTGTGAAGGAACTTGATGCCTGTATTGGAGCAGCAGCACCAAACTCGCCATACAGACCATCTAAATTTTGTAGATCAGGCATTTCTTTCAAACTGAATTTGCCCAGGTATTACTTTCTCTTTTTTTCATATTGCACAAACCCCATTTCATTACCCCATAATCCATCTCACTTGTAAGGTGCCAGCACTGAGTTCTCGCTACACCTGTAGCGGAGCAGGCTGGGAATTGTGAGTGCTGCTATGCGTAGCAACAAGTTACTGTCTGTCATCAAGCCATGATAACTGACTCTCTGAAAGCATTTGCGTCGTGGCTCAGGTATCTGCCTCCTCAGAAGCAGTTACTGTTGAACAGTATCTGTTTGCATGGAGATGTTTATGTGCTTATTTTATGCATCTGGTAAATACTCAAGTTGAGGTAAAAATGGAAGTTGTCATCACTACTTTCCACTTGAACTTGTTCTCGTGTTGTTAGTCATATGCAAACACAATTTGGGCATTTCTGAGCTAGGCGCTTTTGCGAAGGCAGCATAAATGAATTAAGGTTTTGTGGTGTAAATAAGAGCAGAAGTAATGAATGGCATGACTGAATCAAATAGAGGCAAAAATGTGATAGTTGCACCCATTAATCTAGTGGAGTCAACATCAGGATCAAATTGGTTTCTTGTTCTCTGGGCCAAAAGGATCTGAGAGTGCAGAAAAACTGCTGTTAGGTTGAGTAGTCAAAAAATTGTTTAGTTCCTGGCCTCTAGCTCTTCTCTCAAATTAGTTCAAACTCTGTTAACTAAAAATGTGGTTGCTGCCACATGTGGCATCTAAAATACTAGAGGAAAATAAAATGAAGAGAGACTTCCAGGTTTTCATCATAGAGTAAAAACCATTTAAAAGGAGGTGAAGTATGAAATATTGCCCCAAACACCGATTTTGTTTAGGTAACTGTTATACTTGTCATTCCTCTAACATTTTTAAGGAGGATATGCTAAGGCAGTAAGCTTATGTCTAAAGTTATGCTGCATTCTCTTCTAATGACTTTAATATTGTATTTTAACTGCAGTTCTTTCAATATTGATTCCCAGGTTACCAGCTACACTTGATTTCCACACATGAAAATCCTGTTTTGTTCTAACAGAAATTTTATTCTAAAGCAGTTTTCTGCTTTTTTTTTCATAAGTATTCCAAATTACTAATGCTGCTAAGTTTCTGGCTTATACTGTTCTAAAATGTTATTTTCAGAGGCTGAGTGATAACTTTTATTTGGTTCTACTTGTGCAGCCTTGGTTATTGTAAAACAAAAATGCGCACAAGTACAAAACTTCATGTAATACAGAATAAATTCATCAGCTGTAGTAGAATACAGTGTGAACTCAGTAGGCACTATGCCTTCTTGCAGTATTTTTTTAGGACACTACCTGTATTTTAAAGAGAGCAGTCACTCTGTTTTTAATAGTAGTACAATTTTGGATTCTTTATTGAGAACATACGTACTCCTCCAGTGAGTCTTGTGGAAAA
Organism: Apteryx mantelli; assembly: GCF_036417845.1. Classification (NCBI taxonomy): domain Eukaryota; kingdom Metazoa; phylum Chordata; class Aves; order Apterygiformes; family Apterygidae; genus Apteryx; species Apteryx mantelli. The sequence goes on from NC_089993.1 coordinate 10,585,648, forward strand.
ACTTGAATTTTTACCTTATTCAAACAAGACATTGAATTACATAAAATCATGTCTAATGGTCTACCTATAGATAAATGTAACATATGTATCCTTTTTTTCCTTCAGCAATGATAACAAAGATATGTCAAAAAATGTCCTAGAGCTCTGATGTTAGGAGGACTAAAGATGAACTGTTTGCTTCTTGTAATACAGTGAATAAGAAATGCAGTAACTGTTTGACCTATAGTTTGAGGAGAAGTATAGTATAAAGGATGCTACCTAAAACCAAATTGTTCCATTTGTCACATGTAAATGCAGGAACTGGAAGCGCTATGTAACTTTAAGACTTCATTCTGACTTTAAAAACAGATTTCATGTAGGCACTTTGAAGCCTTCCCATATAACAGGACTCCTACCTGAATGATCTTCATAGACGAAGAACTAGAATTTTCAAGCTGAACTTGAAAGCATGTAACAGATTTTTTTAACTTGTATTCTGCCTCGCTGTATGTGATATTTTTACAATAATAGTAAATTTAACTAAGAAGATTTATGGTTAACTTTATTTCTGACTTCCAGAAAACTCAAAATGAGAAACTTTACATGTCTCTAGAGTGTATTGGAAATACCAGGATAAGTTACAAGGATCACTTAGCACCTTTCTCAGTTTCCCTCATCTTCAAAGGTTTTTTTGTTATGATGTCCATCTCCTGCCTCCTGGGGAAAAGGAACAGGTTTACTTCAGTTCGCTTGATTTGTCCAAACATTTTGCCACAGGGCCGGCGTGGGGTTTGGATTTCTTCTCGTGGCATAATCCCAGAACTGGGCCCTATGTAGCAAGCCTATCTCAACTGGATTCAGAATTGCCATCTCCTCCTTTTCACGTGGTCCAAACATTTGCTGGACTGTTTCAGAGCTGTAACTTAAAGGTGAAGTGTTTTTCTTGCGTTACTGAGAGTTCTCTTCCGTTGTCTCTGTTGTGGCACTAGTGGTGCTTTTCTGTTCAGGTGATACGTTGCTTCAGAGAGCTGATATGCCCAAAAGCTGTCAGCTTTTTCATTTTCTTTTGGGATTTTGCTTGTTTAGGTTTTTGATGGTTCAGTTTTTGGTCAGATCAGCTCCCTCAGTGGGCCCTCGATACAGTTACGTGTGCACTAATGCTGAGGCAAGAAGAGGTAACAAGGAGAAAACTATGGCAACCCGTCTGAATTAGTTGAGGAAGCTGCAGAACTGCACCCTTCTTTCCAGGTGATCATCTAAAGGCAGGCTTTAGGGAGTCTGTTCATCTCCACACAGAGCCTACAGGGATAAATCTGACTCTTTAAAAACAGATTTTTTTTTCCTTTGTATTTGTTTGCAGTGTACCATTGTCTAAAATAAGTTGATTTAAACTGAAGCTGTTTATCAGAAACAAAAGATTTCTGAAAGGTGTTTATTTTTATCACTTAAAGCCTGTTCTTTTTGAAAATAAGTTTCTTTATTTCTTTTTCAGTTGACTTCTCTGCAGTGGGCTTCTTTTTCAGAGAGTTGTTTGTATTCCTTTCCTGCTTTGAAGGGTTGGTGAATCTTTCATATAATTCAGTCTTCCCTTGTAAAACTTCTGCCATTTTGTCTACCAAAATGACCAGCATTTAATATGTGTCTGCGGTCCTAACTGAGGGTCTGTTGCCTCTTAATTCTGCACAGCATTGGTACCGTTTGGGTTCCATACACAAACCATCGTGTTGATTCCCTTGTGTGTTAGAGCCATATAAAATTTAACAGATGGGCAGACTCTCAGCAGTGCTAGTCCCCGTAGGGTGAACGCGGAGTCCGTCCTTCTTAGGTTGCCATTTCTGGTTTCCTCTCAATTTTCTGTGCAGGAACTTCTTACTTTCCCTCTCTCATTCATAGTTCGTAAGCCCACACGCGTGAGTTTATTATGAATGCTGTTGATGGATGCTACTTCTAAAGAATTAAAGTAACTCTTCATCCACTTGTAGAGCTTCCGTTTCAAGGCAAGTGGATGAATACTGTAATGTAATAGTTTTTTAATGGACAGACAACAGGACTGAAATGATCTTGTAATGAAAATAGTTCTGCATCCTAACTACAGTATGTGTGAAATAGCTAACAATTTTCTGATGCGTGACAAAACAGTGGCTTTAGGTTCATACCTAGATTCCGATCTAACTGCCACCTGCTTACTTTGCCACACTGATAAATTTGTGTCAGTTTAGGTCTGTTTTCCAGCTCTTAAACAGGAGTAATATATCATTTTCTTAATAAGGAATATAAGGAATCTTGGTTCTAATCTTATGCTTTTACTCTAGCCTATATTAAATCCTTTCTCTTAGAGCTTTGTTCCAGTGGTTTTGGGACCCTATATGACATGATACAGGAGGGTAGGGAACCTTGCTGTGAACAGTTTCCCCTCTGGGGTGTTGCGTGCCCTCCACCGCCGCTGGTCGCTGTGCAGTGCCCTGATCCACATCCCCTGCCTGCAAGCTCTGTCCTCTGGCCCCCTTCCAGCTTCTGCAGCGCTGCTCCAGTTTATAGAAGTCTGCAGCAAATGCACAAACAGAGCTAAAGGAAAGAGGCTTAGAAGCAGGTCTTTCTCTGCGTGTTTTTGCTCTTTTGAGAGGATCTGTTTCATCTTTAGGTCCCATTGTGCATCTAGAGTAAGGAATGCTGCGCGATCCGGGCTTTTATAGTGTGGTTGAAGGAAAGTTGGCAGTATAACTAAATGGAGAATGTGAGTTTGGTATGTGACTAAAGTAAAATAGGGGGATGAGTTTGTTTCAAAGAATTTTGAAGTTGAATTTACAGTAGGAAAACACTAAATAGGTTAAAATTTTAGGGATAATTAAAGAATGCCTCTTGATCATGTGGAACAATGTCTCAAAACATCAAGTGGTGTATTTGTTATTCGGAACATGTCACTCTTAGTAGGTTTAATAATTATTTATATCTCAGCATATAGTTTAGTGCCATGGTTTCATGCTACTGAGAGAGTTGAATGATCTATCAAAAAAAACATGCTTGTGGCTTTGTGATACCCACATCACTCTGAGATTGCCCTCTGGGTAATGGGACTTAAATGGCTTATACTGATGATAAGGAGGATGGGAGGTATGAGTGGCTTAAACCAATTCATCATGTGTATCCAACAAATAATTTATTTTTAACTTGGTCCAAGTAAGGATGGTTTTGGATTTGGGTTGGGGGTGGGGGGGAGCGGTGAGTGTGAAGAATGAGGAACCTAAAGCAGCTCTAGTATGTTAGAGGACTGTCAAACTTACTAAGCCTATGAATGAACTTATTTCTTGACACTAATTATTACAGAAGATCTTTCAGAATTTATTCTTCTTAGTTTGTTTCAAGTTTCTACTCCATACTTAAGTGAAATTTATAAGGCAGGTAAGAATTGTAGATATGCCTGTAAACTGAGGCTGGCAGAACCTTTCCCTACGGCTGTGACTTCATGCAGGCAAGTCTGTTCCACTGGATACAATGAAACTGCCTTGCCCTGCTTTAAACATCAGTTAGATACTAATACCTAAAATAGCCAGAGTGCCCAAAAAGGATGGGCAGGTAAAATACAATGTATAGAAAAACTGCTTCCTTTAAACTTCCTTTAACGTATTGTTCTAGATGGAAAAAAAAATAGAACTGTTTCCAGAATTGGTGTATTATTTTCAAAACTTTTTTTTAAGCAGTGTACTTTCTTCAGAATTATTTGTGCTTAGAGGCTATATTTAGTACTGTTTTCAGAGGGAGGGTTGTTTTTTCCTGAAATACAATTTTTCAATAAAGTTTGAAGAATGGTCATTTATAACTAAATATTGAAATTGGTTACATCTATGTATTTTTAAAGTTAAAATTTTGCTGCAGGTGCACCTGTAGAGTCTTCTCAAGAGGAGCAGACAGCCTCTTGTGAAGGTAATTGCTTTCATGTTCTGAAGTCACACAATACAGATCCATTAAATATGATTTAAGAAATTTAATTGCAAAGAATCTCCTGTTTAAAGATACATGTATGATCTATTTCCCAATCTTTATCATGCTACCATTGTGAGATAAGATAAGTCAGTATGGTTATCTCCAGGTTTTTTAGCAAATGAAGCAACGTGCGTAAAGACCAATTGATTTATTCAAGGTCAGAAAGCATGTATGAAGCAGAACTTAAAAAATTGAATCTGCATCTTAAATAGCATAGGAAGGTCCCCAAACAGCTGAACTGTCCTTTTATTAATTTTAGCACTAACTTTTTTTCCTTTGTTGTTGACATTTTCATGGTAAATATGTGTTAATGATTCCTTTTTTCCCCGTAGGTTCAAATGCTGCTGTTAATATGGAAATTTCAGAATCTGTTGGTAAGATGAGAATTGGTTCACTTCCTTGTAATATTGCTATAAAACAGCTAATCTAGGGCTTTTGCTGATTCATTGTAAACTAAACTGAAGAATACCTTACTGAGCCTTAACATTCTTTTGTTCTTACAAATTTTCATTTTGTCTCTGTACTTAGATTAGAAAAGAGATAATTGACCACTAGGATGCAATGGCAGGTGCAAATGTATTACTTGAACAACGAACGAGTGTCTGCACTTCCTTCAAAAGTCGTTTCATGTTACAAAATTGTCTCATTAATATGTATGAAATGGTGATTAACAAAAAAATTTCAAAGTGATCAATAATATGAACAAGCAGAACATGGAAATTGTATCTTTCTACTTGTGTTTGTGTGGCTTTTGAGTTGCAGATTTAAACCATTATCCCTCCCCTTTTCTTTCTAAAATATGATGGTGCATATCTATCTGTGATTTCAGACTAGCATGATCTGAGTCAATTTTCAGATTTGTTCCCCCCCCCCCCCCCATAAAATTGTTTCTTTGTTTAAAATAGAAGTCCCTGTGAATCATAGTTTTCTGATGTCAGTGCACAGGCTAGTTTGACAACTCCCAGTAATAACCACTTCAGAAACAAGCAGCATTTGCCTCTTCTTACATAAGAAGACAGTGACAGACCCGATTAGCTGAAATCTTTCAACAGTCGAGGAGGAGGGGGAACCCTTTCTCAGTAGTCATTGCCTTTTAATTTCTTGATCTCTTTGAATGTGTCTACTTGGTTAACTTTTAGTGGAAAATGGAGAGACAGAAATGTCCCCTGAAGAGTCATGGGACCACAAAGAAGAAACAAGTGAAGCAGAGCTAGGAGGTGGTCTGGCAGGGGATGCAGGTCCAACTGAAGAAGGTGCTCAGGAAATGATGGAAGAAGAGGAGGAAATACCAAAACCGAAATCTGTTGTAGCACCACCAGGTGCTCCTAAAAAAGAACATGTAAATGTAGTATTCATTGGGCACGTAGGTAAGTTGTAACCAAGTGTGAAGAAATTGGATATTTGCTTTATGTATTACCTAGAGCTGGGATTATTAGGAATTAATCCTGTTCTTTCTAGGGATGTAAATATTCATCCTGACTTGAGGTTAATAGTAGCATTTCATCCTAATGAAGCCACTCTGGAAAAAATGATTAATATTAAAGAAGGAATAGAGTGCTTGTGTTCTCTTGTACACAACAATGTCTACGTTCATGATTTCTCAAGTACTTGCTCTTTTGAATATTTATGTGATGTATCTGTGTTTATGATCCAAAGGATAAAATCAGAAAATAATCCTCGTATTTTTGTCTGGTTTAAATATTTTCAAATGATTCTTATTAATTGTTGAAGAACTTATTCAAAATGTTGCAGAAGATATTGTTTGTAGTCTACAAACAATAAATTAAGCTAAACCAGTGTTAAAAGCTAAGCATTTATAGCCCAACATCCCAACAGAATAATTTCAACAGGCTTCAAAAAAATCTTAAATGGTGTCAAAGTACAGAAGGATTACTGAATCAGTCTTACAGTAAATGCTGTATTTTCACATCTATAATCTCTCACTTTAAAAGCACTTAAAGTTAGTCCTCAGATAAACTCAGAACTGAGCCACACAAAGAGGCAACGGGTGGAGGTGCGTGCCCATCTTGAAGAGCAGCCTATAGAAGTTAGGGAAAAGGCTGGAAGGAAGCAGGGAAAGGGCTTTTGCAAAATTTCCTGAACATGGGTAACCCACGCTTTTGCTGGATCATAACTTATATTGGTTTTTGTTGTTGTTGTTATGGGTAATGCCAAATTTATATGTATGAAAATATGGTATTCAAAACTCGATATAATTTACTTGATAGTGTACTCATGGAAGATCTTTCATGGGAAGCTGAGAGATGCTTCAAACAGCTTAAAGTTAGATTACAAAGCAACTCGAAAATATACCTTTGGAAGTAAATTATATGACCTTGTTCATAATTGCTTTCTTTTTTTTTCTAGTTTTTTCTTTTTAATTGTGAATGATTTAACTATTTACATATATGTGTGTATGTGTATATAATTCTTATTCTATTTTTTAGATGCTGGCAAGTCAACTATTGGAGGACAAATAATGTAAGGAAACTTCTCTACAAGATTCTAGGTTTTCTGTTCTGTCTTGTGACTTAAAAGTACCTTAAGTAAAATGAGTAATTTTTTTTTTTATGGCTTTAATCAGCATAGATTAATATTTTTATGACAAAATGGTACTCTGCCTGTTAATTTAGTTGCTCTTTGTCTTTGGCATTTTTAGTTCCAGAAGATCTAATCTTATCTCTATAGGAGTTTCACTTACGTAATGGAAACAACTTTACAAAAATACACATTATTAAATTAAAAAAAAAAATCAATCCCTTTCTTAGAACATAAAACTCCATTTTCATTGTGTTTTTTAAATGCTATTGAAACTGCATTATACCCTTGCTTAAACTGTCCTTTTTGTGAAAATTAAAAAAAAAAAAAAAAAGGAATATGCTTATTCCCTGGTGTTAGCATTGTCGAGCATAATTTTATTTGAAAGTGTGAAATTGAAGTAGTTAGCTCTTAAACCTATTTTTAAAAAGCATTTCTAGCGATTGCAATATTCTTATAAGAGAAAATTAAATAAACCATATTAGATCTGACAGTTTGTCAAAAACAAGAAATGTGACTTAGTGCATGAAGAAATAAATGCTATCCTGCTGATGCCAAGTATTGCTATAATTTTAAAATAATATTCTCAGAAAAAGTGGGAGGTCTTTGTCTTGGCATTTTTGTCTTGTTTTGTTTTAACCAGACTGGAATGTTGGAATTGTCATGCTGCATTTAATCTTCTAGTTCATACATGGGCAAATTGGCACTTTATTGTCCGATGTGTCTTGAGTATTCTCACTGTACAGTGCCTAATCTTAACACTTCTACCTGAAGTAGTCATGTTCCTAAAACTTTTGAAGGAATGTTCCTGTGGTCTTTCATTTTTTGGAGGATATCCCTTTTTGTTGTAAGGACATGAAAAATAGAGCCAGTACCACCTTTGTCATTAGCCATTTGTTTACTGTTATCATTACTCTTCCTTATAGACTAAGTAGATGACCCTTATGAGAAGATCAGATAGAAATATCTGAGGGGAAAAATATGAAAGCTGTAATGTTATAAAGCTGCATACTACTTACTCATCTTGCTCTTAGTATCTTAAGATATATCTTAAGACCCATTTTAAATATCAGCTTCTGTGCTCTATATAAAAAGAATGGTAGCCAAAAATGTTTTTAACTTTCAGTAATGTTTCATTTTTATTTTTATAAAATTCTCCTATCCCAAATTTTATTTAATTTTGAAGTGTAATACATCAGTCTCCAAAACATGCATAACAAATGTAGTTCTTTTTCAAAACTTGTCTCTGTCAAGCACTTTATAATCAGGTTTGAAAGACACTTTTCTCACACTTCTACTAAAGTGGTGGTGGTGTAGTTCTCCATATCAAATAGTGGTGTGGAAAATTCTACTGCTGCTCATATCAGACTGTTTTTCAAAATAATCTATAGTGATTGTGTAACTATTAAACAGAGAAGTAGCTCCAAATAGTTAATGTAAAATTACTTTTTTTTTTCCCCCTCTTAGGTATTTGACAGGAATGGTTGATAAAAGAACACTTGAAAAATATGAAAGAGAAGCTAAAGAAAAAAACAGAGAAACATGGTATGAAATTTATTGAAGATGATAACATGGCTTTCTGTTAACACTGTGATGGAAACTGGGAATTTATTTATTTATTCATCTTTGTCCCTGTAGTACTTGCTTCTTGCTAGATTTGGTTTGCATGGGGCAAAAGGGCAGATTATTTTGTTTTCTTCCAGAATTTCTTTAACTAGAGCTGTATAAAACAGTGCAATTCACTTTGGAACAGGTTTTGCTGCTTTCCCCCCCCCCCCCCCCTTCTCCCCCTTTCCTCCTCCTTCCTCCCCTTGAGAGCAATGCTTTACATTCCAGTGCTTTGGAAAAACTAGTTGTCTAGTAAAGGAAATACAAGCAGACACTTTTCTCAGGCAGCTCTTGAGATTGCTGCATCTGTATGTCTTTTACCTGTTAACAGTGGAGAGGTTACAGGTAAGGACAGAGATCAGAGCTGTCAGTTCAGGAGACATAGGGAGAGAGTGACTGAATAGGTTTGGCTGAAGAACTTCCAAAATGAGAAATGAGATTATGTGCAGAGTTCTTAAACTACCTCCAGGGAAGGAGATGCTGCTCAGGAGTGGGCAGGTTTGGGGTTTGGGTTTTGTTGTTGTTTTGGATATCTTTTATATGCCAATCTGTCGTCTTTCTCCCTCAAAAGCTTCTGAGAAGCTGCTTTCCCTTTTGGAAGCTTTTTATTTTTGGTGGGTTTGGGGGAAACAGGGAGTGGAGTGGGGCCTGGAAAAGCAGCAGCCAAGACTGCGTTAGGGGTAGAGCAGCAACGGAGTGTTTGAGAGGGAGGCATTGACCTGAACTAATTGGATTATGTGGAGAGGGAGAGAGGGATAGAAGGTGTGACATACATGGACAAGCATCATTCCCCTGTTGGGAATTGATCGTGGTAATAAATATTTAGTGGCCTTCCTCAACAATCCTGGCTAGCTTAGAATCCGCCCCCCTCCCTCCTTCCAGGGAGTGAGTTGCAGGAAGTAACTTCCTGAACGCTATTTTTGTTCTTTAAAATATCACAATATGCAACAAACTATGATGTATATCTTTGTTATCAAAGATTTTGTTAGCCTGTTTCATATGTTGAGAGTCTTGAAATTCGAGTAGTTCTACTCAAAAAAATCATATACCTTAGAGTTGAAATTTCAGTCAGGAATGCATCCTTCCCCCCCAAAAAAACTGCGTGCAAAAGAAACTTTCCATCCAGTTCATCTATCTGACCTTAAACCTAATGTGGTTGTCAACGGCCAACAGGATAAAACATTATTAGGAGGGGACAACAATTGATGTGATATTGTTAACCTCATTCCCTTAGAAAAAACAGACTAATTTCTAACATGTCTTGTTAAAAATTAATCCTTAAAAATTGGCAGCCATCCGATGGCTGGCATGCTCTCTGTGTTGACAACCTATGTTGTTGTTTTGTGATGTTTCTGCTGGTGGTCTGTTTTATTTTCACCTGATGCTTCTTTTTTTAATCAAAGATTTAAAGACAGGATTTTTTTGTCAGGGAATCAGTTATGGCACCCGCTAGAGTATGCTGAGGACCCATAGTCCAGGGCTTAGTTACTACACAAATAGTAAATGGCTTATCTATTCATCCCCGGAGACAGCTGAAGTAATCCTTATGTAGTCTGTTTCTTCTTTATATAAAGCCTAATTGATGCGTGTGAGATTCTGTAATGGGGATTTTATGAAAGTATATAATCAGAGTAATTTCTGTAGCAAGAGAATAGTATTTTGAAACTTGCTTATTTTGATCACGGGAAAACAAGGGATGGTAAAAAGGCCTGTGGTTATATCTCTGCCTGAAGAATTGTTATCTTTTCTTAAAATAATTTATTTAAGTTGTCTTAATTCATATAATTAATGTATTCTGCCAATCTTCTGCTCTTATCTTTGGGATACTTCTGTCCCCTGACAGTACGCTATGTTAGAGAGATTTTTTTTTTTAAGTAATAAGCAAAAACACTGAAACCCAGCTGTTGTCAGTATTGTTCTTGCATAGAGTAAAACTAAAGAAATGAAGAACACTTGTTCGTGTTTCTCTAGCAATTTGTTGCAGGCTGGAAAAAAAACTACTAATTGCTTGTAGCCCCACAAATTTATTTTTGTACTCTATTTTTATTCTGAACTCTTGAAATTCCTGTATAACACCAGTATAGGTAAAGACCTATTTTTCATTGTGGAAAAAAAAATCAATAATGTGTTTTAAAACTTAATCTAATGTAGAGTTACAAATGTAATACTGATGAGCAAAAAAATATATATATATATATCAAAAAACTTTCCTCCCACCACCCCCAATTATGAGTATGAGTATGGGGCATCATTTTGAGCCTTTTTTTTCGTATCTGGAAAACCAGCTCGGATGCATTTTTTTCTCTTAGTACTCCTACAAAGATTGTGAGGTGTCCTTTTACATATAGTAAATATTGGTTTCCTTTTTGTAAGGGAAATAATATTATACAAAGAGATACAAGCAGTTTCCAAAATACTCCTTTGTCAACTTAAGAATAATGTTATTCTTCTACTTAATCTGATTCTACTTCTCTTGCTGACATAGAATTTGGGCACCAAACTAGTGCTGTCATTTAAAATATTAGTGTATCTGAACTATTGAGAATCACAACAAACATTCAGTTGTGTCAAGTGACCTGGTCTATGGATTTGGAAGGTCAGGGTGTTGTGGGTGTGAAACAAATTTGAAACAAAAGTGAATTTATTTGACCGTGCTCTGTCAATTGTATTTAAAGGTGTAGGAGAGAACATATATGAAAGACTGAACAAGATTATATTTTCCAAATAGTGCTTAGGGACAATGGATACTCGAAAGTAGGCCAAAAAATAAAAAAACTGCTCACACTATCTTTGTTGCTTTACAGGTAGTCTCAATTTCATAGCTAACTTTTTTTAAGGAGAATTTAGTAATTGAAAATGGGTGTTTGGAATCACACCCTTTTAGCTACAGGTGAAGAATAGCTATCACGGGGCAATAAAGCATAACTTTAAGAAGTCAGTATCGGTCTTGGAAATGCTTAAGTTCAGTAATGCTGATGTAGTTAAAACTGCTGAGCAGGAAAGAGATATTTTTATGAGAACTAAATCTTCAGACTTAAATTTAGTAAAAATTAATACAGAACCAGAATATTTGGGTTGTTGGATTTTTTTTGTAGGTACCTCTCATGGGCCTTAGACACAAACCAAGAAGAACGAGACAAAGGTAAAACAGTAGAAGTGGGCCGTGCCTATTTTGAAACTGAGAAGAAACACTTCACTATTCTAGATGCTCCTGGACATAAGAGCTTTGTTCCAAATATGATTGGTGGGGCTTCTCAGGCTGATCTTGCCGTGCTGGTAAGAACAAATCAGATTTTCTCTCTCTCTCTTTCCCTCTCCCCCTCTCCCTCCCTTGCCTCTTTTTTTCAAATCTTACAAAGTCTGGCAAGCTGAGTGGTTTTGGAGTTACTGTTAACAGCTTGATAAAATTGCTCACAGTTGTCATGTGATTTTTATATATGTCAATGCAGAAACTGATGGGTAGTATTGAGGTTATGCCAGTGTATTTTCCAAACTTTGTACCAATCTTGACTACCCAAAGTTAGTTATTGAATAAGGCTGTACTGTTCATTATCTGTTCTTGTATTGAGAGAATCATAGAACTTTTTTTATATGTGTGTTTTTAATTAGGTTATTTCTGCAAGAAAAGGAGAGTTTGAAACTGGATTTGAAAAAGGTGGACAAACAAGAGAACATGCCATGTTAGCAAAAACAGCAGGTGTAAAACATTTAATAGTTCTTATTAATAAAATGGATGATCCAACCGTAAACTGGAGTAATGAACGGTGAGTTTAATATTAAAAAAAACTTCATCAAGTGATATTGAACTAAAGTAAGACTAAGCCAAAGTAACTGTATGCCAAAGTCTTATTTCTGATGAAAGAATAGTGAGCTAAGGACAGAGGTTATCAAAATTGCAGGAGAAACAGAAGTATAGTTTCTAGGACAATGCATCTTGACTAAGCTTTTAGTTCTGCCTTGCTTTAAAACACTGACTGCCAAAGGACATAGTGTTTCTCTGCTTGGCTGCGTGCAGCCATATCTAACAAATCCATACATTCTAACGTAGCTTAATTGTTGACTTGGAAACTTTAAATGTACTGAAACTGAAAGGAAGTGACTCTGTTGTCAGCAGTTTTGTTTGCCAAATTCTTGATCACTTGGCCATGTTCCTGCTAAGCTCCTAGCTTAGGTTTGGTGAGAATAGCATTATCTTGCTCACCTTATATGTGTCTACCCTGTATTATTTACAGTTGTTCTCTCATGATAAGCTGAAATGAATAAGCAAATAATATATTAAGTGATTCTTGATTGCGTTTGGGTGGGGGGGGTAAGAGTCTTGTGCTGATACAGGCCTGGTAAAAATAACTAGAAAAATAAAAATATATTTTGAAGTACAGATAACTAGAATAATAAGAATGGAGCTTTTCTTTTTCTGTCTTCACACTCAAATGTTGCTTAAGGGTTTTAACTTTGCCAGGTGTCAGAACTCATGTCTTGATGTCTTGTTTAGCTTCTCTCACATCTTTCTTCTCCTCCCTGTAAGCTGGATGCTAAAAAGCACACCTCAGTCCTTCCCTGGAAATATTTGTGTAGTGAAGGGATATAGTTTTTCTTTCTACAGTAATTATAAGAGATTTCTGTTTAAGTGGAGAATATTCTGTATATGTACAGTGTATGAATATTGTCATAGTATGCATATATTCTGTCTTTAATTATCCCCAAAGTGACCTGTAGCTGCAGAATGTTCATGTGCCTCAGCCTGGGGCAGGGAGCAGAGATGCGATAAAAAAGGAAATAGGTCAGCACTTAGGCCTCAGTGGACAGAGAGATATTGGTCTTCATTTGTTAGACACTATTCTGGAGAGAATCTACCTCAATAGGTTTGTGCCATTCTTAAATCAGATTGTAGCCCCAAACTGCAGATGTGGTATGAATGCATAGTCATCTTGATTATCAAGATATATGGTCCTCTGCCAAATCCATGGTGACTTCTCCCTCACAGAGAACTTGCTGCGTTGTCAAGAATCATGAAAGATTTTGAGGAAAGCTATGAGAGATTGTGCAACCTTAAAACATCAGCCTGGTTTCCTAAGAGAGTAAGGCATGCCCAATTATGCTGTCTTGGTCCAGCCCTAACCTTCCCCAAAATTTTGAACGTTGTCAAATTCAGTTGCAACTGGCTGAGGGGGAAAAGTCTAATAAAAATATAGTTAAGTTTTATGAAATTGTCCAGAAGACTGAAAGAGACCAAGCCATCACTAAAGTGGAAGCGAGACCTAAGTAGTTGTCTGCTTGGTTTGTCCTGCTATCTTGGCCTGTATCTCTAGCCTAAAAGCAGCTATAGCACATGCTGTTTCTTATCCAGCCTAGTAATTGGCGTACATGGGGAAAAAATGATGATGCTTTACAGAGCAGAGGAATGAGGGGAATCGACAATATTAAGTTGTGCCGAAAGACTGGGGAGAAGACTCAAATAGGCCACCAGACTTATTAAATAATTTTTTTATTATTATTATTTAAACACAGTGTTATGTCATACTGGAATAATTTAAACCTATCTTGATCCATTTGTTATTTTTATAGATATGAGGAATGTAAAGAAAAACTGGTGCCATTTTTGAAGAAAGTTGGCTTCAATCCCAAAAAAGATATTCATTTCATGCCCTGCTCAGGATTGACTGGAGCAAACCTTAAAGAACAGTCAGAATTCTGTCCTTGGTATATGTATGTATCTTAAATTCAACAATTTGGATAATAGTTATATTTCAATAAAAGTCAGCGCTATAGTGAAGCTAGGAAGAAGTACAGCTTGGTGTATTGTAGCTGTGTTCAAGAATTATTGACTAAGGTACTTGATTAAATATGACCAGGACAACAGGAAGACAGAACTCTGTAATCAGCCAAATAAAAGCATTTAGTAACTGCAGAAGATGAAAGTTATCAGACTCCATAAAAGTATTAGCAGTATTCATGAATTTTTGGCTTGTGAGATTGAATGCCAGCACTTGAATTTTCCAGTGATGCTGCATTGGCTGTGTTGGGAGGAAGAATAATTGTTTGATGTGAAGTGTTTGCTCGAAGCCATATTATAATGAGCTACAAGCCATGTCTCCACTCGTATTTTCCAATACGGTTCATGGGAGTTAAAACATTAATGAAAATCATGTTTGGAACTACCTTATGGTTTGGCACTTTCAAAACACATTAAGCATATCTAGCAAGACTTTTAAAAGGGATAGTGATTTTGTGTGAATTATGCCTATGTCATGGGCATAAAAGCTACATATGCTTTCTGGGTACTACCATGTTAGCTAAGGGAACATGGATGCTAATGATGGGGTATTAAGTTAGATTTAACTGTATTTATCCATTCTTAGTAACTAGAAGGGTGCTCACATAACTGAAATGAATGCCTTTTGCTGTTTTAGTGGATTACCATTTATTCCATACCTGGATAATTTGCCAAACTTCAACCGTTCAGTTGATGGACCAATCAGGCTGCCAATTGTGGATAAGTATAAGGTACAAATCAAAATAATAGGATTCAAAGGATAAATGAACTGTTTTCAAAAAGCAGTAAATGGACTATATTTCATTACGTTTTTAGAGGATATCTTTTTTTTTCCTTTGATACGGTGGGCAGATGTCATTTACGTTTTTGAACTGTGGAATGGGGGAGGAAGTAAACCACTTTGGCATTATATGAGACTCTTAATATCTGTAATCTGTCATGAGAACAGCTTCCAAAACATTAAGTGTAGCAGTGCTAAATAACTTCATAGAGTTAAATGACCATATTTAGAATTAAATAGTAAATAGAGCAGACTCTTTAGAAAAATGTTTTTAACTTTTATGTAATAAATTATTTTTGTGAAGGATATGGGCACTGTGGTCCTTGGAAAGCTGGAATCGGGCTCTATTTGCAAAGGACAACAGCTTGTGATGATGCCAAACAAGGTATGGTAACGTTTACATATTTTAAAAGTATGACTATACTAGAAAACAGCTTGATTCTTAAAGAAATTACTCTAAATCAAAAAATTTCAATAGCTCAGTCAAGCAGAACTGTACTTTCATGTTTTACATGGGTGATGTTTCTGGGTGTGTGTATATACATACATACGTGTGTGTATATATATATATATATACACATGCATACACGCACATACAGAGATATCCATCTAGCTCTGTATGTATGGGTTACTTCCTTAGCATTCAGAATTCGAGTTGCATCTCCTTACTAAACTCAATTGCTGGGCTATCAGTCATGACAGTTTGTTTGAACTATGTTTTGCTTTGGATTTGTACAGTTGGCCCTAAAACCTTTTTGTGCTGCTGTGGGTTAGTATTCAAATATCAAAACTCCCCCCCCCCCCCCCAAAAAAAAGGAAATAGGAAAAATTAAAAGGATACAGACAGTACAATGTGTTACAATGAAAGACCGAAAGCCGTAAAGCTTGCTCTAGTTAATGAATAGTTTGTTTGTGCAGGTAGGCAGCTGTTCCATGATGAAAGATTACTACTGTCACTATTCAGAATCATTATGCTGTCCTGAAGGATGTGAAAATGTAACATAGTGTAAGAGAGAGGCAGCAGCTAAGAATAGTGTTCTCAACAAATGGTGGTATCTGTTTCCATTAGTTTCTTACAAAAAATAATTTGGAAAATTTGATCATTCTTACCTATTTATTTTATCTCGATTTAAGCTGAGACACTCTTTCCACTTCTGTACACTGAAATAGTTTGCTAGAAAATGTCTCAATACTCATGTGCGATTACTTTATTGCTTACTGAAAACTGTTATTTCTTAAATAAGATAATTGATTAGATTGACTTCCATGTCACCTTTCTCGAGAGTTGCTGCACCTTAAAGCTGAATGTAGAGGGTCTGAGATTATACTTTTCAGTTTTTAAGGTAACTTAAACTGTAGCTTTCTATAAAACTGTTTGATATGCATCTGATGCCCATGTTATTTTTGGGTTGACTGGGAGAATAACCTTAACCAAACTGTTATATTGTAGAATTTCTATTTAGTAATTCTTCAGCACTTTTGATTACACACATTTTTTAATTAATTGCTTTGGCAGTTAATAAGGAGGGAACTAAAACTTCAGGAAGTCAGAACAATAACCCTCTTTCTGAAATTACCCCTCTTTAACTTCTCTGCTATTCCAATTTTTATTTCCTGGTGATATCTAGTAGTGAGTAAGGATACAAAACCAGAAGAGAGTATATAGGAACATCAAGAAAATTCCTTTCCACTGTTTGTGTGGGGAGCAGTCATTAGATATATATCTGGTATTTTTTATCATCTTCTCCAGGAAAACCTGTAGAACTTGGAATTTCTAGGATTTCCTAGATGGCATTAATATTCAGACTGTAATATTTTGAATGTAGTGAGCCTGTGTAACAATGTGGTTTGCATTCTCCTTAGTGGATAATATGCATGTATTCTCTCATCTCTTTATAAATTTTAAAGTGACTTCACTTTCAGACATAGTGGATAAGTTTTAAATTTGCTCTCCATTGAACATATGTTATAGAATTATATGAATTCAAATCTGTTGAATAAATATGCTATGTTATATTTTAGTAACGGGAAAAATGGGAAGTTCTGTTACATCGTTCAAATGCTTTACATGTTGTGAAGCTTGTAGAACTGAGTATAATGGATTCAAACTATAATGGATTTATGTATTGAAATCATGTTCCATTAAAGTGATTTTGTTAGAGACTAAAATATTCATGTTAGAAAACTGCACTTTTGTTTTCTTTTAAGCACAACGTGGAAGTTCTTGGAATCCTTTCTGATGATGTAGAAACTGATTCAGTAGCCCCAGGTGAAAATCTAAAGATCCGACTGAAGGGAATTGAAGAGGAAGAGATCCTTCCAGGATTTATACTCTGTGATCCCAACAACCTGTGTCATTCTGGACGTACATTTGATGCCCAGGTAGAATAACTAACATTTAATTGCTATATAAGTGGGTAAAGAGTACTAAAATATTTTACCTGTGTTCAACAAATCTAAATTTCAGTAGTTTTAAGCTTTAGTTCAGATTTTTGACTCACTATCGTATCTCTAAATTGACCATAATATACATACTTGCGACTCTGGTGTCAGAAATCTGAGTTCTAAAAATATCAATCACTTGTCCCGAATGTAACCTCTGCATTAAGTTTTAGACACTTATAATCTTGAAAGCAAGGTCTTTTCTGGCCAATTCTTCCATTTAATACTTAATATTATAAACAGTTAAGTCACTTCTGAATTTTATTTTTTTCACCAAAATTGGTTAAATGTGGGTATATTGTTCAACTATACATTTTAATATAGAACTGTGTTTGGTTATTCTCTGATCTGTAATAATGAAATGAGGAAGAAATATGCTTATATTTATTTTTGATTGTTTTGCAGATAGTGATAATTGAGCACAAATCCATTATCTGCCCAGGTTATAATGCTGTGCTGCACATCCACACCTGTATTGAAGAAGTTGAGATAACAGTAAGCATCTCTTAACTGGGGATATGAATAATCTGAATATAGACAATACACTTCCTGGGGGCAGGAGGTCTTTCGGTACATATGTAGAGCAACTAACAAATCCAGCCTTGGTTGGAATCTTTGGCACACAACCAAAATGGCAGTAAGAAATAACGATCAATTCTCTTAGGCAGTAAATCTTGAAGTTCTTTTTTGTACTTTTAAATGTTTTTTTCTTAGACCACTCATCAGTTTCTTTTAGAAAGGAAGAAAAAATATATATATATTTTAGCACTCACAGATATTCATTATTTTCTTATGCAGGCCTTAATCTGCTTGGTAGACAAAAAAACAGGAGAAAAAAGTAAGACACGGCCCCGTTTCGTAAAACAAGATCAAGTATGCATTGCCCGTTTAAGGACAGCAGGAACCATCTGCCTTGAGACATTCAAAGATTTCCCTCAGATGGGGCGCTTTACCTTAAGAGATGAGGGTAAGAGTGCTTGGTCAATAATTATTAATTTAACTGCTGCAAAAATACGTTTATTTGAAATAGAAAATCTTGCATGGAAATGAGGTATTAAAAATGCTGGTATCTAGTGGGAAACTGTTATATAAATAACTGCATAAAGAAATCTAAGCAAAATGCTGTCATTGTACATTGTAATTTTTTGCTAGTAACAAAGAATGTGTTTTAGAGGAATAATGTACAGAAGTATGCACTGTGAAACAAAAGGCTGAACTGGAAAAATTTATGTCAGTGAAATTAGGGGGGTGTTGTATGTTGGGCTTTAACTTGTGCTTACCCTGGTAAAAACTCTTAAGGATTTTTGGGACGTGTTTAAAATAAGTTACATTTAAAAACTGCAGAAACAGGAGTTGTAATTCCCTTATATACCAATGATTAAATGGTATGTCTATATAGGATAAAGTAGCTTCTGTTGCTTAAAAAAAAAAAAAGTATTAGTGTTATTTTTAATATTTTATTGTACTTTTAAAAATGCACTGATGCTTTGGCAATACAGAGAATAAATTGCTGTATTGTATAAATTCTAATATTCTGGAGAGCCCGTATTCTGGGGGGAAGCTTTCACACTCTTTAGAGGTATATACATTCTTTTCAACAATATATCTAACTCTAGTATTTGTCTCCTTGGTTTAGGTAAGACCATTGCAATTGGAAAAGTTCTGAAACTGGTTCCAGAGAAGGACTAAGCATTTTTCTCAATGACCCCCGCACAATACTGTGAGGAAAATCGACTCTGCAAAAGCCTACTTCACACCGCCTTCTTATTTTCTGCCCATTGATAAACTTCTCCCCATATTTTGCAAAGACAAATTTCACAGCAAAGGTCCACATTATGTCAGCTTTCTCATATTGAGAGCTCTGCTATGCCACTGTTGAATTTCCCCCAAAAGAATTTTTTTTTTCTCCCAAATTCTGCTTCCTTGGAAAGATTCGGCAATAGCTTTGTAAGTGATGTGGACATAATTGCCTATAATTATGAAAATTTAAAGGATTTTTAATGTTTAATTTCCCCCAGCATATATTAAGACATCTTTTTTCCAGGCAGATCATTCAGAGTGTGCGAGTGTGTGTGCACATGTTACAAAGACAACTACCATGTTAATAAACTATTCAATTTGAAATCTTTTTCGGTATTTGAATTACTTTTGAATAATGTTTTTTATCTGGATGTAACACAGTTGCATTAGCTTTTTAACTTTCCAGTAACCTAGATATTTGGTTACTCGGACTTTTCTAAACTCCTCAGCCTCCCCACACACACAGTTTTAAATGAGGCAATTAGGCACTCAACCAAGTTTGTATTACAGGAATTAGTTTTGCCCCTTCCCTTTGAATGCATTCTTAAAATTAAAAACATTCATGCAAATGTGGCACCTTCATTAGCTTTACATTTGTTAATAACTACAGCAAATTTAGGTTGACTTAACATGTTTACTAGACACAGTAAGTCAGTTTTGAAGGCTAGAACTACATATTGTGTCTTTATAAAATACAGCGTTATTGAATTCTTAACTGCAGAAAATGCTAACAACGAGTAAATCAGTGAAACTTGCAAAAATAAGAGAATTTGTGGCAATCGTGCCTATTAGTATTTATAAGAGCTACATTTTTGTGGGAGAACTGGGCCAATTAAAAAGTGCCAGTTATATAAGTTACTCAGTTCACCCTGTCTTTAATTTAGAGGGCTGGATAATCCTTGCTGTTTTAAAGATCAGTCTGAACTGAGAGGGAGAAAGACTATTTAAATCCCTAAGAGTTTGCACATACTGAAATATGGGAGGGTCAGAATCAAGCACAGTCTGTAAATTTTTGCATATCAAAGCAATGTAAGCTTGTGAGGACCAGTGATGTTTTCTGGAGAAATTAAAAGCAAAACTGGTTCAAAATAAAGCTTACTCAGTACAACTTGAAGGAGCTGCATAACGAAACCCTAGTTAGCTGCACTTTGAAAGTACAATTGCTATCCTGATTCTAACAATTAGGATGAAGGCTAACTGATTTTTCATTTTCCAGAGTATTACTAGTAATTATTAAAAGGAATCTTCCGAGCTTCTTCAGAATGTCTTAAACTAAACATTTTCAGTTGTACAATTGTGGTGAGCCCATCTCCTCCCCCAAAAGTTTACAGTCTAGTGACTGTATCTGAATTCACAGAACTCAAAACTGAAACAGATTTACCTTTTTGGGGTTGTTTTGGGGTTTTGTTTGTTTCTTTGTAACTGTGGAACTCCCATTCATTTCACTTACAGCTACATTGTATGGACAGAAGAAGTTATTGTCCTTCAGTTTCATATGACTACACTTGTAGCTACCGTAATGCATGGAATTTAAATAAATTTTATTATGTCTGCAAATCTCTGGGCTTTTATTTTTCTGGTAAATCAGAGTTTTAAAGTAACTTTTTTTCTACCAAGTGAACAAAACCCACAACTCCTTGGATTTTAAGCTAATGAAGAAATCAAAAGCCAAGGAAATTTACTGTGTTATTCTTGTTCTGGATTGATTTAAGATTTCCACCTATCAGTGTGCTCTCTTGAAGTCAGCTCATGGATTTTAAATTCTCCAAGACCATCACTGGAGAATTTTTACAGTTCCTAAAATTCCTAAATTGTTCAAACTTTTAAAACTTTTCCTAAGCATTGCAATACATCTCACAACTACATGATGCTCAAGTGGAATTTTCCCTTTAGAGCAAACTTAATGAGGAATTCTAAAATTTTGTTATTTTGGGGCTGGATGGAATGTATTCATTGCAAAACTGAAAAAATCATCTGGTGGGTTGAAATGCTAGTACACAAAGTCTTAGCATCTCCATAACTCATCCCATCTAGTGTTTTTGATTACCATTTCCATGAATCAAATTAACATCACCTTGTCTATAAAGGGAAGCTTAAATAAAATTTTAATCTACAATTTACGATTCAAGATACTAAGCAATATGAGATTTTTTTTTCATTAGGGTATAAAATATTTGCATTATATAACATTTAAACATGCTGATATGGAAATATAAAGTATAAGTCTACACTAATTGGCTGCATTTTAGCTATAAGAGCTAAAAAATACATTATATTTGAATAATCCTCAGATTGCATTTCAACTTTTTTTTATTACATCTCCATTCTACATTTTATAGTCCCATTTTTAGTGCTACTGAATACAGCTGAATTTAGATCAAAGAGAAAAAAAATCTGTGGCTTTGTTTGAAATAAATAGTATTTGCTGATTCATTGATGTAATAAACTTTTTTAAATGATCATTTTGAGTACTTATTTCCTATTGTGAAAATGTGGTACACTGCATTGAAGATGTAGGAGCTGTGCAGCCACAACAATTTAAAACAGGAAAAAAAAAAAAAGGAAATGGAAGTTGGATTGAAGCTACAGGCACCCCAGGAGCACTGCCAGTATAGCTATACTAGCACATGATACTGGCAGAGTATTCCTGAAGTGGATGTAACTTACACCAGCAAAACTGAAGTGGTTTTTTTTTTTTTTTTTAGTGGAAAAGAGGGGATTGAAGTTTTTCTCCAGTATGATTGCATTTACAGCAGCTTTTGTATGCAGTGCAGTACTGATCTGGATCATGCCTATTTTCCCTGACTGTTGGCCAAAGTTTGTAGTGTAGATATGGCTTAAGTGCATAGCCATGATGTAACTTATAAAAACATAAACTAAAATGATAAAAATTAAGATCTTGTATGTTCTTGAAATAAAAGCCTTGATATATGTAACAATAATTAAATGTAAAATAATCTGAATGAATGTGCAGCAGTACTGATTATTTTGCAACAAGAAAATAATTATTTTACTTCTTGTAACTTGCAGAAACAAGCACGCTAAATGAAGAAATGGGTATGCCAATTAGTTGACTAACTTTGCCATCAACTTGAATCTACTTGAAACAACACCATGTACTTTGATCATGTTTGCAGACAATTGGAAACTAGCATACGTTTGTACGCTATGATGGCACCAGCTAGCTTCCTGATGCACTTGTTTTGGTAGTAAATTGTATTCTTAACAGCAAGCTATTAGGATGGTGTCTTAGTGTTGTAAGAAAAACGGCTGTTTTAAAGAGGTTTATCCACAGGGATATCTGCTGGTAATGAATTTTATGCCCCTCCACAGATTTTTTTCAGTGGCATAAAGGCCCAGCGAAGATTGCTCAATGAAGAACCTCTGTTTTAAACTACTTTTGACACCAGTCCAAATATTAAATACTATGTTAATTATGAGAAATGTGAGGGTTTTTTAATAAGTGTTTATTATTGAGTATTACATAAGAAAAAAGATTGTTTCAATTGTCCCAAGTACTTGATTCTGTATTACTCTGGCTTTTTGATTCCTAATGCAGACTGTTTAAATGATGATGTCAAAGCAGATGAAATGTACTCCAGACAAGACTGTTTTCTTCCTGAACTGGTACTTAAAGGCTCTTACTTGTTCTGCTGTTTTTGTATACCCTATAGAGCATTTGGTAAAGAAAAATATACCAACAAAACTGGAGTTACTACTGAAGATCTTACATTGTGAACCTGTTTCTTTGTGTATATTTTAGTGCACTATAAACCTGCCAAAATGGTTTTTTTTCCTCTGAAGAAATGCTAGAAAGGAGTCTAGTCTAAATATAAAATGGAAATTTATGCTAACAAACCCAGAATCTGTTGTGTGTATGTTTAACTTTTTATAATACAAACTCTTTCATTGGCTTTCCTTCACAAAAAGGTTCAGTTTCCAACATAAGTTGGATTTTTCTACCTTTACCCTCAGCTATCTACACATACACCAAAAACAGTCCACGTATTTCTAAGAGCAATGAGAGAGATGAGGGTCTAACTACTGGGGAAAAAATTTACTTGAGACTGTTTTCCTGTCATTTTGTTAGTGCCACAAGCCTGCAGAGCTGTTGATAGGCAAAAGATGACAATAGGAAAATTTTGCAGCTTGTGTCACCAGGACAGGTGCCTCCGTTCTTTTGAAGCAGTCATCTCGGAATAACTTGGAGTGTAAGCATCCGTCTATCTGATAGCTAGAGGCTTACACTGGGACTGCAAAGGAACACAATCTAAAAAAAAACCCTAGTGTTTCAACTCCAGAACTAGCAGGAAGATGCTGCTCTTAAGTCCCTTTTATAAGGGACTTCTTAATCTGTCTGGTTGAATTTCTGCATTTTCTTTGCACTACTTTTGTTGCAAGAAGTACACTTTATGAAGAGCTAGGATTTTGACATCTGCCATCAAACTATCGGGAGTAACATGAGCCTGCTAAGGGAAATTCTGGGAGGCACACGAAGGGAGTAGTCTTTAACCCCAAAGACCCATTTACAATAGCTGCTTGTACATCCCTTTTGCCAGGAGCAAGCATAAAATTAGGAATATGCTGAAACATCATCTTAGATAAGTAATACAGTGGAATGGTTGGCAGATACATCCTTTTAAATCTTAGCATTTAAATAAGTGTGACAAGTGGCTTAGGGAAAAACACATACTTTCATAAGCAGACAAAGCTAAACTGAAGGCTACAGCAGAATATGGTTAGCTTACAGGTAGAGCATTTATGGAAGTCACAAATATAGTTTTCCTTGTAAGAATAGCTACTCATTTGCAAACGTCCAAAATTAAAATTACATTTTTCATAGTTTACTTTCATTGTATGCAATTCACATATTAAGCTGAAACATTATTTATCCAGAGATTAACTAACTTAGCAGGGGTTTTTTTTCCCCATGACAGCTCTATTAGCTATGTCAAATACCTTTCAAGAGAAAATTATCATAATAAGTCAGTTAAATCACATCTAGTGAAATTTAGTCATGGCAGACTCAAAAGCTTGCAGAAAAATGTATTTGGATGAGACTGATATTTGAGAAATTTGAATTTGAGTCCCTGATAACAGTCCCTTTAATTTTATCTTATTAATGTTATGCTGACCCAGTACAATCATGCTTCAAACACACTGTTCAATCATAGCTTACAAAACTAGCCTGGCTTATTTTCAAAGAAAGAGGCTTCCCATGCAGTCATCTGACTTTTTCTGTTTTATTACAACATGTTATAATAATATGTTTCTGTTTTATTAAATCATGTCTGCTGTAAAATACACAAGGCCTATGAAGAGTCAGGAACAAGGCTAATACAATTAGCAGATAATAAAATGCCACAGCTTGTATCATTTGCATAGAGTTTTGCCAGTGCTCAAAAGATTTTAATGAGTCTGTCTAATTTAGCTGCTCTGCATGGTCTCAACCCTTCTATACTTTCTCCAATCAATAGTTCATATTACAACTACCTGGTGACAAATGATGACTTTTCTTTTTCCTAACCAGTTTCATTTATTTTGTTTATTGGCCCAAGTCACAGAAGAGAAAGTCAAAATTTCCATTTTCCAGGAACTTTTTCACTCTTTAATATCAGTATATGACCTACTCTACAGCAACTTACACTAAGTCAGTTAAGACGCAACCAACCTCCTTAACTCTGTATGCCTACCTCAAATTACAAACAGTGAATGGGCAACTAAGCAATGTTGAAGGTGCTACTCCAAGCTCTTCCCTAAGGCTGGGGAAGTGTCAAAGCCATTGGCTCTTTCACTGTTGCCCCATGAACACCACCGGCAGAATTAAAACATAAATTGTACATAAAGTAGCTTGTCAGAGACGAGGGTACTTTAATCCCTCTCTCTTTGTACTGGGAGAGCAACAAATTGTGTTGGAAGACATCTGATGAAAAGGAATAAGGGCATGGTTAGAAAGGCAAAGAGCAAGGAAAAAAATGGAGGACTAGAGCAAGGAACTAATAATTTCATGTATGTTTAACCCCCAGTTACACATAGCTAGATTATCTATGTGGTAGCTTGCTAGTGTTATGAATGAGGAGGGCCCAAAGCTGCCAGGGGAGACACAGCGCTGTGGAACAAGGCCAGACTAGTGCCAGGCTAGGTCTGGTCTGGAAACAGCGCATTGGTGCAGTGGAATAAGCTTCTCAGAGCTAAGCCCGTTTCCTGCAGTCAGTCCATGAGTTTCTAACCTGAAACAGAGACGCAGCAGCTCTGCCTTGACTATTCACGAACAAGGAAGAACTGGTCGGGCATGTGATACTCAGCGGCAGCCTTGACTGCCGTGACCGGGAAATGGCAGAGTTCAAGATGCTGAGGGGAGTGAGGAAGATGAGCAGCCGAGTACAGACCCTGCGCTTCGGGAGAGCAGGTTTCGTTTTGTTCGGGGAACCGGCAGGCGGGATCCCATGGGAGGCAGCTCTGAAGGGCAAAGGGGTTCAGGAAAGCTGGCAGCAGGTCTTTAAGGACAACCTCCTCCAGGCACAGACAGTCCCTCCTGATATTGGGGGAACAACTGGACGTATCAGGAGATTGGCTTGGCTAAACAGGGAGCTTACGAGAGTGCCCCAGTGCGAAGCGGCAGTGTACAGGAGGTGAAAGCAGGGACAGGCTGCAACGGAGCAATCTAGAAACATTGCTGAGGCAGGCAGGGATGGCATGAGGAGAATCAAAGCTCGTCCTGGGTGGAAACTGGCCAGGGACAGCAAGGGCAGCAGGAGCTCCTACTGCTACAACGGTAGCAAAAGGCTGAACAAGGAAAAATCAGATGGTTGCTGAGTGGGGCAGGTGACCTTGTGACAGCGGACACAGACAAGGCTGAGGTGCTCGATGCCCTCTTGGTCTCAGGCTTCATCAGCAAGGTCTCCCAGCCCTCTGTGCTTAGATAAAGCAGAAGAAACATCAGCAGCGAATGCGGACCAAGCCCAGGATCACTTGGGAAAAAACTGGACCCTCACACGCCCACGGCACCAGCTGGACGGGCCGCACCCGGGGATGCTGAGCAGCCGGCTGAAGCCACAGCGAGGCTCCTCCTGTCACCTTCGGAAGGGATAGGGGAGGCTCCCGACGCCCGGCGAAAAGCCAGCGTCGCACCCGTCTTCAGAGAAGGCCAAAGGGACGGTCCGGGAGCTACGAGCCCGCCAAGCCCCGCGGGCGCCGTCGCCCCCGCCGCCACCCGCCCGGGCGCCGCCGGCAGCCTGCCAGAGCGGCCCGCGCCGCGCCGGCCCCGCCCCGCCCCGCCCCGCCCCGGAAGGCGGCGGCGCGCAGGCGCGGGCGGCACGTGGCGGCGGAGCCATGGCGGGCGCGGAGCGGCGGCTGGAGCGTGCCCAGGTACCGCGCGGGCCGGGCGGGGGGGCGGGAGCGCCGGGCCGGGCCGGGCCGGGCCGGGCCGGGCCTGACCCGACCCGACCCGACCCGACCCGACCCGACCCGACCCGACCCGACGCGCGGGCTGGTGCCGTCCTAGGTGCGGAAGGCGGTGCAGGCCCTGCTGGCGTTCGCGCGGAGCGGCGCGGCGCGGCTGCTCGGCGAGGGCGAGAGCGTGTTCCTGGTGGTGACGGTGTGGAAGATCCCGCGGGCCCAGCGCCTCATCACGCTGTGAGAGAGCGGCGCGGGCGGCGGCGCGGGCGGCGGCGCAGCGGGGCCGCTGCAGGCGGCGGGGCGGGTCTCTGCCCGCTCTGAGCCCCTCCTTCCCCGCGCTGCCGTTTCAGACCGCTGCCCCACGGCATCCGGGCCGACGGCGCCGAGGTCTGCCTCTTCACCAGGGACGAGCCGGGCCTGGCCGCAGAGCAGACCGAAAACATGTACAAGAAGCTGCTCGCGCAGAAGGGCGTCACGAGCGTTAGCCAGGTGAGAGCCGCGGTGGGCGCGGGGCCGCCCCGGCGGGGAGGCGGAGCGGTTGCCTTGCTTGCTTTTTCTTTTCTTTTGCCCTCCCCACTGTTTAATAGATGTGCTTCTGTGTCAATGATCTCTGGCCAGAGTTTTTCTGAAAATTCAAACTGCATTTTTTTTCTAAACTTCAAAATTTACTCAGAGTAATTTCTTCAGTTCAAAACTGAGTCTATTTAATAGATGCGTCTGCTAGAGAAAATGGTTCAGTATTTAATGTGAATAAACTAACAATTTAAAAAATTCACAATGTGAAACGATAGGAGCCCTTGGCAGCTCCATTGTATTTATGCCACTAGCAATAAAAGTGGAAAATTATTTTTATTGTTATATTTACTTCATTTAGGTGTTACCATGTGCTCTAGCTCTGTTTGGTGCCATGCAGTTACTATGCAAGAGATCCATACTGTTTGACTCTTAAATAAAAAGAACAGTATCCTTTTTCTATTGGTTGTCTTCAGTGTTCAAAAATTGGGAGGACAAAATAACATATCTTGATAGACTAGCAATTACACAAGTTAGTTCTGTGCAGTTTTAAGAAGTATTCTAGGCTGTTTTCAGCAGCTGGGACTAAGCTGTTGCTTACATTGCAGATCATCTCATACAAAACTCTCAGAAAAGAGTATAAACCATTTGAAGCAAAACGTCGTCTCCTGAACAGATTTGATCTCTTCCTGTCTGATGACCGAATTAGAAGACTGTTGCCCTCACATCTAGGAAAACACTTCTATCGAAGTAAAAAGTAGGTCTTTAACTTCTGTGCAGCTGCTTTGCAGTATCTTATAAAAACTGAATCTTCTTTGTAAAGTGTTTTTCCCTCCTCCCCTTTCTTCCTTAGGGCACCTTTATCTGTAAACCTGAAAGCCAGCAACCTTGCTAAGGAACTGCACAAACATATCCAGGGAACTGTACTCCCAGTTACCAACAAAGGTTGCTGTTAGTAAGTATAAGTCAATTAATGCTTCACTTGGACTATTGTACCTTAACTGTAGGAGTTTTAAGTGAGTTATTTATTTTTATTCTATTAATATGTGAATAAAATAAGTTGAGGCACCATTCTAGATATAGACCCTTTTGAATCATAATATCTGTTGTTGTTGGGTGTTTTTTTTTTAATAATTTTAATGAGAAGTCTTACTGTAGGATATCACTTCTTATCTCTTTTTCCTGATAGTTAAGGAATTTCTAGGCAATTGTCACTATCAAACAGCATATACAATCTTAGAAATATTACTGTTAAATTAGATAAAAACTACTTTCAAAACATTCTATTCTTCTAAGACTTTTTTGTTTGTCTTGCATCTAAAACCATCTAAATCTGCAATATGCTTAGTAATATAAGGTAGAAGTTACATATCCAAATACAAAAAGGTTAATGTAATACAGGCAAATCCATTGTGACTTATTACAAAAGACTACTGCAATAGCAAGCCATCCATTACGATAATTCCAGATAAGTGGGTTTTTCATTTCTGGATATGCCTAAGAACAAGTCAATTGATTAGAAGAAGTATGGTTTTTTTGTTGTTTTTTTTTTTTTTACCTATACGTAAATATTACTCTCCTTTCAGTACAGCACGTATAGGTCACACTGGAATGGAAGCTGATGAGATACTAGAAAATGTCATTGCTGCAGCTGAGGTGATTGCAAAGAAGTTACCAAAGGTACTGCTGACTGATGACACTAAATTATGAAATGCCTTGGCTTCAGCTTTGTTATTTTTATATAATACACACTTTTTTTTGTTGCAGAACTGGAAAAATGTAAAAATTCTTCACCTCAAAACAGTTAAATCAGTTGCTCTTCCAATCTTTACTGCACAAATCTCCAACTTAGATGAGCTTGACAAAGAGCCATCTGTTGATAAAAAGGAAGAAGAGGTAAAAAATTTATTTGAACTAAGCCGTGAAACCCTATGGAACCGCTTGTTCTTTGAGTACTCTTTATGCATTATAGTATCTAATATGTTGGTTCTGAACATGTTGGCAGTGGATTCCAGGCATCTGTGGCTACAAATGGGTTAGGTACTCCTGACTTTGGGCACTTGCAATACTTGGTATCATGAGCTCATGGAAACTCCCTGATAGGTTATAAAGCAAACTGGAAATAGAATAGTAGCAGGCCATTCTGTAAGGTACAAGTTTCTGCCCTTTAACTGTAGGGATCTGAGATTTCTTCTCAGAACTTTTTGCTTGAATTTAATGTTTATTCACATTTCCCATCTGAAAATACATTAATTAACATATACGCAGATTAAGACTATGCATCCATTACTTATCTGCTAATCAGTGGCATCTGAATAATTCACAAGCTCAAATATTTACATCTGATTTTGGTGTTTTTTCACCTACTTATCTTGAAAATATCAGCTATTTCTTTACACAGAGTTTTGTGGATGATGTTTCTGTGCCCAAAATAAATTGAGAGCATACACATTCAACTTACAGGCTGTAATCCTGACATTATTGCTGTGCATTTATGTAGTTTTTGTAATGAACTCTTCTCACTCTGCCAGTTATGCTTTTTTTTTTTTAATGTTTTACATATGGTTGACCAGTCAGGTCTATAGAACAATATTTACATCGACATTGCTAGAATGTCTTATGTTTTACCCATACTAAAACAGATCATTATATATTTAGAAATACTGTGGGTATATGTCTGAGATAAACTTGCAATTAATTCTAGAAGAAAAAGAAAAGAAGGGAAAAGAAACCAAAGAAAGCAGGTAAAAAAATGACTTCAGGTGAAGTTGCTGTGACAACTGAAATTAATGCTACTGCTGCTAACCAAGAACCAGAGATAAAAGAAAAAGCAGAAGTAGTCCAAGAACCAGACGATGATGACGATGGAGAAATTCCACAACTAGTGCCTATTCAAAAAACAACCAGCATAGCTGAGCTGAAGGTAATTGTCTATTAATATTGAGAAACTCACATTTTGGTTAAAACTAAACATTCTGAACCGATTAAATTCATTGCTCCTTAGAGAAAAATATGTTTCAACATACATCAAGTGAAATGGATTTTTGGGGGGGGGGGTAAAATACTATGAAAGCAAGGAGTTAGTATATGTGGGGGGATACCTTGGGAACTTTTCTATTAACCCCTCTTACAGACAAAGGAAGCCAGTACTTTGCTGTCCTTTACTTCTGAATAGTGGCAGTTCTGTCTAGCTAAAATGACAGGTCTGAAGTCAGAAGAAGGAGAAATGATTGAGAAACAGCTTGGTATTTAATTAAATTAAATATTTAATTTTTAAATTAAAAACTGCTTGTAAAAATTAATTATATTTTAATATATCATCATCTGCCTGGAGTGCAAAACTTAAGGAAAAACAAACAACACATTCTGTAGCATAGTAGCCTGCAGTATTAATAATCACAAAATATAAACTGAGAGCCCACAGCTTGTGTGAAATACTGTACAGTTGTATTATTATCAGTATTGGAGACAATGTGGCTCACATGACTAACATGCCTGCTAAACAACCAGACTGATCGTATTCACGTTCAAGATCCTAATTGTTTTATTCATCCATTTTGTTTCGATAACATTTCTAAATTCAGTTTAGTTCATGATTGGAGTATACCCTTGAACTCTATCTATGTGCCTGTTCAGGGATGTCCAACCTACAGCTAAGAATACGTGCAGCCCACCAAGGACATTCATACAGCTTGCTTCAAGCTGCTGTCATATGATAGGCCTAGGTTAGTTCATGTGATGAGATGTGCTTGCCAGAGCCCTGGGAGAGATACAGCTGGAGTTGGATTGTATGAATTGTTCTGTTGACAAAAAACCTGCTCTCATGGGGGCCTCTTGGGAATGTGTGCCAGTCTCTAGGGAGTACTAGGCTTAGTGCATAGACAGATTGCAGTCAGTTTATATCTTCACAGATCGGGTCTACTTAAAGTCCAGCTCTGCTGAAGCTAGTAAGTCCAGACACGTGGCAAGAAAGGGACTGTGGTATGAAGCTCTGCCAGCAGATTAGCTCAGTGACCTGGCTGGCCAAACAAGTGAACGTCCGTGCATCAGCGAAATCTATTTACTGCCTTACACTGTTACACACCATATTGTGTACACATGATATTGTGTGTAATAGTGTTTCATGACTGGTGTGTTAATTCTGCACTTCCTGCCTGAAATGTGAACAGATCATTTGTGCTAGGGAATAGTGCAATTGATAGAAAGCGTTTGTCATTTATGATAGTTTTCACTGATCTCTCTTCTTGGAAAAACAGTAAAGATGTTTCTTATGTAGAAGGGTAATGGCTTTTTTGTCTCTTAAATACAGAAAATGGAACCAAGTCAGAGTCCAGAAAAAGGTGACAAGCTGGGCAAGAAAACTAAAACACGCCTTGGTAAAAGAAAAACATCTCTACCTCAGGAGACTCCAAAAACAAAACATAAAGTTACTGAAGAGCGGGCAGACTTGCAGATATCACCAAAACAAAAACAAGTCAAGCAGTTCAGCATGCCAAAGGAGGCAATAAAGGAAAAAGAGCTGAAAAAGACTCCCAGAAAGCCTGAAGCAAAGTCTTTTGCAACACCTAAAGCTGGCAAACTAGTACAGTCAGCCAAGAAATCTTCCAAAACACCAAAATAAACACCCAAGAAAAAATCAGCCTGAGTATTATCTATTGTAACATTTTATATAGTCATTCAATGGTGTCTTTTTAGGAAGTAAATATATTAATGAAATAATGTACCTTCTTAAGAAAATCTGATCCTAGGAGCTTTTTTCACTGAGCTCTGTAATGATTCTTTAGTGTTTCCTTCTAATGGAGGAGTTGGAACAAATAAACACGCTAACTTGGTTGGCTGTATTTCTTTGCTTTTTAGACTAGGAAAAGATAAAAGTTCTTAAGAACTCAAGTGTCAAAGGGCAGGGAGGGGACTATTCCGGGCAAAAGTTGAGGAAATGTTGCATAGAATGACCTCTTTCCTTCAGCATAACTTGGCACTGGAACAAATACTGGCTAAAGCAAGTACCAAGAGCAGTCAATTTAGCTTACAATTTACAAGATTAAATCTGAAATAGCTGCTATCATTTTTCTTGAATTGTTCAATATAATGAAAATATCAATTTTATTCCAGGTATGTAAGTCAGCAGCTTGACTACAAGCAAAGGTTAATGTATTTTTAGCTATTTTTACTTTGGTATTCATCTACAGATTAAAAGTATGGACAATTTAGTCAATTTGGATGTTTATTCAAAATAAAAACTATTTTTAAACTGTCAGTTCTTGAATTCAAAGTCATAGCTATGAGAGGGGATAAAATGTGTTGGTATAGATTTTCTCACACTGCAGATCTTTTTATTGGAATGGTAGGTGCTCTCTTTTTTCAGCACTGGATAGTACAAGAAACTGGTTTTGTTTTCCTTTTTTTCTTCTATCTGTTTTTGGGCAAGTGTTCAAGAACTATACATGCTACTATCAGCAAGCGTATTTTTCCCTTCTGTTCAAGCAAAATGTGGGTTCAGTAGCTTGAACAGTTCCAAGCAGTACAATTTATTTTTGCCTTGTGCTAGTTCCTCTGTGACTCAGACCCCTTCTCTGTCAGCTGTTCTCTACTGTCACTCATTCATTCATCCCCTTGACCTGTTAAACTGTTTTTTTCTCTTATGTCTGTGCAGTTTTGCCCCCAATGTCCATTCTTTTCAGTCTTTCTTCTCTACTGAAGACTTATTTTCTTCACAATAACTAACTTGAAATTTATCTTTTGGTACAACTCCTGTTTTGAACTGTTCTCTCCTGTTCCTTGTTCTCTCTTCACATAGCACCATGCAAGAAAAATAATGCAGCTTTCCCTCATCCAATTCTCCCATCTTCCTGTGAACAGAGATGTCTGTTCTTCCTTAGAAGTGGAATATAATAATAACAAATTCCCACATATTCTTATATATATCCATGGAGTACTTTTCAGTTGTCTGATGTTCTTCTCCATTTCAGCTTCTGTTGCTCCAATGAAACTATTCTCAACAAAACGCAGTGATCCTACAGGCTGATCTGACACTAAGAAATGATACTTAAACCTTTTTCTGGCTTTTCCCTTCAGGAGGTCTGATAGTTGAATGTAAAATTTGTCTTCCTTCAACTCCCATGGCAAGGAGTTTTTTTTCTGTATTTTTATATACAGATTCTGCAACAGTATCCTTTACAGAATGCTATTTTATTCAATAACTTTTATTTGCAGATTGAAATTATCTAAATTTGCTTCTATGGTTAAAAATGTACAAATGTATCCTCTACTTTAAACAAATCTTTCACTGCAAACTAAAGCTTGCACCCTCTTTGGGGAGAAATGTGATTTTTTGATGGATGCCTAGCTATATGGTCAAGCTCAGCTGCAGACTAGCTAAGTTTATGTTCATGTTCATATTTCAGATTTTTCCTGTTATGCTTCCTCTCTTCACTTTTGGACGTCACCTTTAACTTGCCTATCGTCCAAGACCACAATTCATGTGACCTCTTCCCTAGGACCTCACTTCCAAGTTGTCTGTATTTTGTAGAGCTCATGCAACAATTAAGTTGTCCAAGGACTCCCTTGTTCACTGTGCTCCAGGTTCACATTGCAGTCAGCAAAGTCATTTATGATTTTAGCAAATGCAGTCTAATCCATTTAAATTACAAACGTGAATTTATTAAACTGCAATTTTGACTATATCCTCTTCAAACCCTTGGGCTTGTTTTCCCTTTCTTATCCTACCAAATAAGGTTTCTTTACTTTGCAAGGCCTGTCACAACCTATTTCTATCCTTTTTTAGTATTTCTCATGTACTGTTAAGATGTTGGCTTTCTGTTTGGTGAGTCCGTTATATTAAAAGGCAACTTTCTGGGATTTTTCTACACTGTCCATAACACTTCAGATAGAACTATATTTCTTTTCCCTGAACTTCACAGGACAAAAGTTATCTTGCAAGTAAAGTCATGCTTATCAATATTGTTTCATCACATCTTTGCATTTACTAGACTTATTTTTTGAAGCTATAAAATCACTGAGAGAGACTGTATTTCTGATCTGTTTCGACAGCTAGGGGAATAGGGTTCTGTTATAAGATAAGGGTTCCTAAACACTAGTGTAATACAAATAATAACAAACTGATTCTAATATGTTTCTTTTTATAAAATATTCTGAGTTTGAACACTATCTTAATATAAAAAATAAATCACATGCATTTACATTAAATGTTTCTATAGCTACATTTTCATATTTTAAATGTATTTCATAAGTACTCTTTTATCAGAATACAACAGATATGGTTCTTACCCATTTAAATATTTTGTAATGGATAAACTTTAGCTATATGCTGGCCATAGAACTGAATAGTAGCTTGTAGAAGGTTAAATTGAAACTAAACAGCAGTTTAGGGAAATACCACGCAATCTACATCAGGCCCCTGTTTGTAGGCTGGGATGCAACTTAAAGCGTTCTTTACCATATATATCTCTCTAGCTCCTTCCTCTTCTTAGTCAACTATTCTTAATAACATTTTTCAGAGAGAATGACAAGTAAAATATAAATATTTATTCATTGAAAGTGAATTTTATAATCTATTACACTAAAAAAAGGACTCATTCCAGTAGCAGAGAATCTGTTTAGCATGTCATTTTTACTGCAACTTCTTGCATGCTTTTTCGTTTTCTAAAATGAATTAAAAGTTAAAGCTGGTATGGATGATAGCAATATATTGTGCTCATTAGCAGATACATGTTTTCACATAAGATAAACAATGCAGTGCTCTTGTTTAAAGTCATTCACTGTAAATGTATCTTGTTAAAGAATATTTTATTAACAATATTAGAGTGACATCTTCCTTTGCCTTTTACTTACTTGCTTCGGATTGTGCCTTAAACTCAGTATGGTATATTTTGTTTGATGGAACAAGAAAGAACATTCCTCTGTGTTATTGAGACTTAGTAGACACAGAAACAATTGTTTAGTGACAAAAATACCCAAAGATAAACTAATCTTGTAACTTCTAGGGAAGTTTATGTGAGTTAAGCTTATTGAAGTTATTCTCTGGGCTTTTTTTAATTTATTTTTATTTTATGAAAGGGATAGTAATAGCAGAACTGATGCAGGGTTTTACTGATGACAGTTCATATGTCTATCCTTTTAACATCTGAATTGCTGTTTGCAACTCCTTTGGGAATACAGATGCACATGTTAAATGGTTATCAAAATCAGAATCTCTGCAGATTCTTAACATACTAGTATAATACAAATAACGGTGTTAGAAGTCATATTTGGTAAAAACACTCGAGAAAAGAATACCCCAAGCAGCAGCCTCATGACAACTTTCTTGGGGTCTATGATTTGGAGGATATTTACGTATTGTTTCCAGCAGTTGGCACAACAGTGTGCCCTAATGATTATCCTTTTCTCCATTTCTTGGATGTATGTCTTTGCCTAAATAAAGCGTCTTATTAATCTGAAAGAACTCTTCTGACTGTATCCATGAGACATTGACAAATGTTACCAGAAAAGGCAGCAGTGCTGAATGTTGGTTGGAGCACTTTGATAAACTCTTTTAATTTTGAATCAGTGAAGGAAGTAACTTTCCTAAGTTATTTTCAATCCTCCTTTCCTTTGGGAGGTGGCCTGAACACTGAACCAAGATTCAGGCCATGGATGGAATGCTTTATTATTTATAAGCAAAGTGAGAGAAATCCAAGAGTATATTTATTCCTATAAATGTGAAAATTAAGATAATTCTTAAAAAAAAAAAAAAATCATAGTCTATGCTCTCTATCCATGGAAGGAAATTAATCCCAAATCTGTTGGGTTTTTTTTAATAGAAAAAAAACATTTCCCAAAGCTAGTGTATTAGCCTTTTTACTTGTATCTTTGTAGGCTTGCTCCAGTTATTCTTTATGACATAAACAAGATCTCCTTACCTTCACTTATGCGACGTGTTTCTGCTGCCTGAACGGTTGAAGGTATCCCTGCAAGTTGGTCACAATACAGTTGTTTCCTCCATCTGAAAAACACCAAAAGTTATATGAATTTAGGAGTGTGCAAGCTATGTGAATCAGTCCCACAGAGGCATAAAAAACACACACTGCAGAACTGAAAAATTATATATTTGAAGTTTTACAGAATAAGCAAATTGTTGTTTCTCTATGATTTATTTCAGGTCCTCCTCAGACTGAGAATAAAAGGCAGATTGTGATGTAAACCCCTAAAGATAAAAAATCTTTCTTAACAAAATTTTACTCAAGTTCAGATAGGAAAAAGGTCATAAAAGAAGACAAGATTAGCCAACAGTCTGTAACCTGCTGAGTTCTGATAGGAAAAACCTATCCCATTTCCTGTTAAGGACATCCTATACCAATAGATTTGCTGCCTATAAAGTACCAGAGCTAAATAAAAAGTGGTAAAAGAAACACTAGAGAACATGAAAAGGTTCTGCTTGATAGATGGTATCAACTTTCTGTAATTCAGGAACTCCCATTCCAGTCTATCATAATCTTCTTTAAACAAGAAAAAGCAAGTCTGTCTCAATAATCCCTGTTAGTTCCATGCTGACGGAAGATACTGTCCTGATCAAAAGTAATCCTAGTCCGGGCTGTGTATATTCCATAATAGCGGACTGAGAGTGAATGCAGAACTCACCCTCTTACTGCAAGCATGTTCTTGTTCTAATCATTCATGCTAAAATATTTCTTAATTTGTGGATGAGCAGAAAATTATGAAATGAAGATCATAAAGTCTGTATCAGTAATTGATAGTGAAACACACTAGTTTGCAAGGACTGGAAAAAAAAACCCTTCACATTAGAAAAATTAACGGGAACTGCCTTGGAACATAGTGTGTAATTCTCTGTCAGCGTGAGCCAATCCATGCCGGGACTGCAGCAGTCTTGCCTCTTCTTTCATACCAGCACTGGAATTCATGCAGCTAGGTGGTTAGACATGTGAAGCAGCTGATCCAGCTACAAGCTAACCCATGGGGGGAAGAAATACAGAGCAATTGCTATAGCCGAATTTGTTCTTTTTATGTTGCAGAGTACCCAGGACTCTGACAGTTAAATAAGTAAGATACGCATTACTGATGTGATTTTCTTCTTCCTTTAACCAGTGTACTCTTTAGTTAAAAATTATTGAGAATTAAGAAAATCAGTGGGAAATAATTTGACACAAGTACTGCAGATCTTCACTTAGAGCCATTTGCAGTAGTCACTCCTGCTTAGAAGCAGCAAATTACCATTAATGTTAAAGGGAGTTATATTTCCCAGTTTCTCAACAAACTATATACTTTGAAGATCACTGTTGAATGATGAAGGAGTTAAATTCATTTTGTTTATTCAGGAAACTATTTCTTATTAATGTTTCTCTTGCTTGTTTAAGAGAGTTAGGAAATCTTGTCACTTTGCTGATCAGGAAAGGAGGAAATAAGGAAAACTAACATTCATTCCAAATAAGTTGAAGCTATGCCTACTGCTGATGTGTCACAGAATCAAATCAGGTGTAAAACACAGTTGTTTTCATTTTGCTAATTCCAGCCAGCCATCTGTAAGGACCAAACCACCACTTTACTTCCTTAATATAACTGCGGATAAGAAAAAAAAAAGGAGAGTGATTTTTTTGTGTGCTCTTTGTCAGTGGCAAGTAAGATGGAAAACACCTCCCCAAGGGCTGAGCTGTTTTAACTCTGCAAGACACATTAGTGAGTATCAAGTTCAGTCTTAAATGAACAGCTAGCATGCAATAGTCAAGTCTGAGCCTATGTAAGGACATTTCTGGGAATAGGCATCAAGAGGCTAAAATAAATCAGGTATGTTCATGTGTAAATACTAACAGATATTTATAGACCAAGCATTTTTGTTCCTGTAATTCTTGTTCTCTTTTGACTGACTTTAGAAATAGAATGTGAAGGGTTTAGTAGGCATCTGAATAATTATTTAAGGTACTGTATCTTTGACCCTACAATTTTTTTTCTTTAAAAAATGAAGGGGGTAAATAGTTTAAGCTAGCTCCTCCTATGTTCATGGAAAAGCTAGCAAAACTATGAGTCTTATAATAAAGCTATAGTACCATAAGTGCTCTTGGGAGTCTCATAATTTTGAATTTAAAATGGGGACTTCAGTTAAATTCTTACCCAAAATAACACTTTCAGTAGTACTATTTGCCGTTAACTTTTTTCTTAATAGCAATAAATTCTGTCTGTTTACTATTCTCTTAATAGAGAGTAAGTTATCTTCAAAAATAAGGAGCTGTCACGCTGTATCTAAGCTCTTGAAGCACTTTAACAAATAGAACTGGTGCTTTCTTTAAAACACATCTCCTTGAAGAAAGTGCTTCATGGAAATTAGATAATAATTAAACCACTTTTGGCTATCTTTCACGTGAACTTAAATTTCCTTTATAAATACTGAAAGTGTAGTGACCTCATGGAGGGTGGAAAGGAAGTCAATTAGCTTTCAAAATATCAGCAACTTTCCCCCCCCAATTTTTTTTTTTTTTTTTTTGGTGTGAATGAAATTAACAATAAAACAGGTTACATGGTTCATCTTTGCTGTCAAAAAAATAAACTCTTAATTTAGCTCAAGGACAAGCTTCTGCAGGGAGTTGTCTTTCTTATTTGAAAGGTTTAATAAAGATACTACTGAAATATTTCCTGTATTATTGCACAAAGTGGTTGTTCTGACTGGATCTGATTCCACATTTCCCATTTGTTCTCCATGTTAGTTCTAGAGTGGGCCCTAACCTGTGTACCTGGCAGGGATAAACCAGTTAGGAAGGAAGTGTTTCCGAAGACTGCCATAAATGTTAGAAATTAACACTATAATGAAATAATTAACTGACTAAGTTTATTACTCTGCTGGAGCCAGACTGCATTCTTCCCCACAATTACCAAGAAGAATAACTGCTAATAATAAAGCAAAGATCTGAATATTATCAAACAAATCTTTGCAGGAGGGATGCTGAGAGAAGATAGAAATTTCTTTAAAAACTCATTTTGCAGAAGTTAGGTCTTGGGGACCTAGACTTGGTGCACATAATAAGAATGCTGGAGGGCTAGAACTCTGGTTTTTAATAGCTCTTTCCAAATAATTTAAGATTACTAATATTGACTTGCTTAAAATTGCTTCGATGCTATTTTTTCCTGTTGCAATTAGATCTGACTTTTAACCCTAGCAATCTTCAAATTAAACAAAATGCTCATGGCTATTTCTTTTGGGTTATATATGATTATCAGAGTTCCTACTGCTCTCAGGATCCTAATATTAGCTGTACTTCCTAAAAGCCATCCTGCATCTAATGGACTAGAAATCATAAGAATTAGGCAGGCATATGAAACTCACTTGGAAATTTGGATAACTGGCATGTTATCTTCCTTCCCTTACACTTTTGGGAGGTCAGAAGTTAGATGGTTACTTAACACCATAATGCGAGGCAGAAATAGAACTGCATTACAACGGGTCTTTTACTGAAGCTAGGTTTAAAACTTAGAATCTGAAAGATCAACGAAATAATTGGAGAATAGCAGAATAAGCTTTTTTGTACTATAAGTGATTTTAAGAAGGTTTTATAGGTTGTTA
Source organism: Apteryx mantelli (assembly GCF_036417845.1). NCBI lineage: Eukaryota > Metazoa > Chordata > Aves > Apterygiformes > Apterygidae > Apteryx > Apteryx mantelli. Next base: position 10,625,026 of record NC_089993.1, read on the forward strand.
CTGCAAGTCCCAAAGTAAAAAATATTTTATTATCAAAGTAAATAAATAGCATGGGGTATTTTTTTTTGTTTTGTTTTCTGTTTGTTTTCTTTCACAGGACTTCAGCTTGTGATATTTAAGGAGACCTTTTGTGGAATAATGTCTGTAATACAGGCAGTCCCTAGTGAGGAAGTGGCTTCACCTATTCTTGATTTTCCATCTTCTGTGAGAGTAGAGATAAATGAACTAAATCCTGTGACCAGCACTGAGAGCCCATGGTGCTACTACAGTAAACCAGTTACACTCGTTGTTGGAGGAATGCTCGTCGTCAGCAGCATCGTCATTGGCACCATCCACTTCACCAAATACGCAGATGTCCCGTATGCTCTTGGGCCTGTCTGTCTGTCCATTGGCCTGATGCTCCTAGTTACTGGGATCATGTGGATACCCATCGTTAACCAAACTGTTAGGTATAAAGGGCTCCTGAGGGCACGTGCAAGAAAACATACAGCTGTGTATAGCTCTTGTGCTTGAGGACTTGAAGTGTTAAACAGCAAAAAGTTATGTACCCATTGATCGATATACACAAGAAGGGACTGAAGTGAAATATGTATCTTGCCTTTTATATAGGTGTTTTACTTGTTGGATTTTTCGTCTTTACGCTTGTGTTTTCAACCACTTTCCTTGTTAATTTGTAAAGCTGATGTGGGATTGTAACCCTTTGTTTCAAGCCAATGTCTTCAAGAACGTAGCTAAAGCTACCCTGCGTGACTCTGTACAAGCCCATTATAGCTGTCTCACACCCCTCCGCCGTCCCCTAGTAGCTGTTTTGGACCTTGGCAGGAGCGCTACTGTCCCCTGGGGGGAAGGGGGGCTGGATTTCGGTAAGCTGAGCTAAAAACCTTACCTCCCTTTATCACTTGATGCCTCCTCGGGGCCGCTGGCACACCAGGCCCAGCAGCGCCTCGTGCTCCTCCGCACAAGGAAACGGCGGTGACTGCGAGGCACCGGGGGCACCCCGGCCCCGCCGCCCGCTGCGGTGGGGCGGAGGGGGCCGCCCCGCACCCGCCATCTCCGCCAGCGGCCCTGGCGCGGCAGGGACAGGAGCGAGGGGCCGGGCGGCTCGGAAGAACGGGGAGGCCTCGGCGGCCTGGAGACGGCGCCCGCGCTTCGCCTCAGCGGCGGGAGGGGGCGCGAACGGCCCGCGAGGCACCTGCGCGGCGGGGCGGGGCCGGGGGGGCGCGAACGGCCCGCGAGGCACCTGCACGGGGAGGGGGGCGGGAACGGCCCCGCGAGGCACCTGCGCGGCGGGGCCGGGGAGGGCGGGAACGGCCCCGCGAGGCACCTGCGCGGCGGGGCGGGGCGGGGCCGGGGGGGGCGCGAACGGCCCGCGAGGCACCTGCGCGGCGGGGCGGGGCGGGGCCGGGGGGCGGGAACGGCCCCGCGAGGCACCTGCGCGGCGGGGCGGGGCGGGGCCGGGGGGCGGGAACGGCCCCGCGAGGCACCTGCGCGCGGGGCGGGGCCGCTCAGGTGCGGCGCTGCGCACTCGCTGCCGCCGCTCGCCTTCCCTGAGGTGCGGCCGGTGGCGCCGCCGCTGCTGCTGCCGCTGCCCCGCGGCGATGGCGGCCCCCGGCGGGCTGGGCCGCTGCGTGGCCGCCTTCTGGCTGGCGCTGGCCTTCGACGCGCTGGGGCTGGCGGTGCTGCTGGCGGGGGTGTTCGCCGACGTCTTCTTCTCCGACCTGCTCATCTACGGGGGCGGCATCGGCATCTTCCTCAGCCTCGTCTGGTGGGTGTTCTGGTACGCGGGCAACCTGGAGGTGCCGCTGGAGGAGCTGCGCGACGACGTGGGGCTGGTGCCGCCCAAGGGCAGCCTGCTGCGCGGGCTGGTGCAGGGGCTCAGCCTCCGCCTCTCCTCCGCCTTCGCCGGGCCGCGCTCCCGCGCCCCCCCCGCCGCTGCTGCCGCCGCCGCCGACGTGGAGCTGCAGCCGGCCGCGGCCTCCGCCCGCCCCGCCGCCAGGTGAGGCCGGGCCGCGGGGCCGGGGAAGGACCTCAAGCCGGGGGGGGGGGGACGGAACGACAGTAGTGAGGAAACGGGGAGAAACCCTGGGTTTTGCCTAGAACCTGACAGAAAAACCTCTCTCTTACCTGCAGCTAGTGATGGTTCTGTGTATTAAACCATTTGCTCACAGTGGACATGTCAAAAAAAAGAAAAAAGCACCACAGAATTTTTCTTGTCTGGCAACATCAGAAATGAGCCAGGGAAAGTGCCCCGAATTTTGTTAGGCGGTTAAGGAGCTTCCCGAAGGACCAGGCCTGGAAGCCGGAGCACCGGAAAGGCCGGCGCGTGGGGAGGCTGGCGCGGGGCAGCTCGCCGAGGGGCCTGCGAGCCCTCTCCTTCGGCCGCAGGAGCAGGCCTCGTGCCCTCCCGCCCTCTTCCTTGCGGCGACCCGGCGCCTCTGTTAGAGGCAAGCGTGAGACAGCGACAGAAGTGGCGACCGCTCGGGACGCGCGCTCTCGTGGAGGAAGCTGCCCCTCCAGCGATGTGCGATGCTTACTTCTTGGAGAGCAGACAAACGGTGAAACGGTGGCTTGTTTTTGCGTAGGAATGGTTAGAGCTAATTGTTTAAAACTCAAAAATGCAAGCGATGGTTAAACTGGTTCTTGTCGTGAACATCAGTCCTCTGAGAAAGGCGTGCTGCTACCCAGTGAGCAAAGCAGGAGCTTGAGTCCAACTTTAAAACATTGCTGAAGATCAAAGTCTTTCAAAAATATGCCTGTGTTCGTTAATATATTTATTTAGGGAGATGAGCATGCTTAATGCCTTGAAAAAAACCCCAAGCTTGCCATTCATTATATAAAATGCTCTGAAGGAACTATAAAACCTATTTTGCTCCAACTGTCTGAACTAGTCTAGGACACTGAACATCTTACAGTTCTGGTTCACTGTGTACAAGGCCAGCCTTTTCCGCTATTCCTTGAAACTAAATCTTGAAGCAGTTGTTGGCTCACAGGAAAGTTCTCATGAAAATCATCATAGGTGGGTTGTTTTTTTTTTTTTTTGGTGAAAGTCACAGAACTTTTTTGAGGAAATTCTAACAGTAAAGAGATACTAAACAGGTAACTATTGCTTAATGGAAAATCTGTTGGAGGAGGAAAAGGAGCAACAGCAATATAGCTTTAAAAGATTAGTTACTAGTATTTAGTTTATTATTAACTCTAACAGCAATTAGAAGACTGGCCATTGATAATGAGCCATTCTCCTCCCAGACATTGTCTTTGCTGAAATGAGTTTAGAATTTGACAGATTAAGATCCATATTTTCAGGACAGAAAAGGCATTTGTAAATGACTATGCCTAACTACCTTCATCTTAAGGTTAGGACAATTAGAGGAAACAAATAGATAAGGTGTTATTTTCAATACAAATATTCAATGTGTATTTTGCTGTAACAAGCTCCTCGTAGTAAAAGTTATAATTTTTTAATATTTCAAATCTTACACATTACTGATTTCATTTAGAAATAATCTATAGTCTATTTCCTATAGAAGCAGATACATGAATTGCTTTGTAACAAGTTCTCCCAAGTAAACAGCATCTTCTACAATGAAGCGGCTTTGGTATAATTGCATTAGCAATTGTAATTCAGAACAAACAAAAACAGAGTGTATGAGAGTCATGTTACAACATGCAACATGAACTTTTTTTTTTAACCTTCAAGGTAAAATAAAGGGTAACAGTTGTATTTCCAAAGCTAATTCAGGGTTCTGAAAGAACCCTTTGAAATAAGTTCATTGGAAGTATTTGGTATCTTTTCATAAATAAGTGTTTGAATTGGATCATCCTTTACTGATAGACCAAATGTTCTCCCCATCTGGAGAAATTTATGAACTCAACCAGCTGGGCTAAAAATGTTAGGACTGATGCTATATGGAGGAAATCCTTAAATTATAAGAAACTACAACAGCACATATAAAGTGCAAACGTTGGGAACATGAACTCTTGCCTTGATAAGAATGCTGTTTTTCACAGAAATTACTTCTGTATTTTTTTTGTCACTTAGCCAATTTGGTGGTTCTTGTCATTCCATTATTAACTTAAAAAATTGGTAATACTGCATGCTGTTCTGATTTCCTATCTTTAAAAAATATATACTATAAGTATGATACAAGAAGGGTGAGAAGAATTCTCAAGATATGGAATGAATTATATTAAAGGAATAACAGATTAGGATTCTTGAGCCTGAAAAGAGATGAAGAATATAAAGTATGCCAGAGGTCTTAACAATCATAAGTGGTATGGAAAAGGTGAGTAGGGAATGATCGTTTACTGCCTTTTCCAAGACAAAGCATGCACCAAAGGAAGAGTCAAAACAACAGAGATAATATTCACATGCTATGCAACTAATGTGAGGGATTATTTGATGTGAGATAATGTGACAGATAAAATTTACAGGGATTCAAAAAGCAAGAGAAAAAAACAGAAGAAACACAAAGATGGTATCTTTGGCTCAGGAAGATCCAGGGCAGTAGGTGGAAGTGAAGATAATATCCTGAGCAGATACTACTAGCTTGTCATGTCCTTATGCCCTTCTCTAGACATTCACTCTTGATCGCTGTTGGAGACAAGCTCCTGACTTGATGGGTCTTTTATTTGGCCCCAGCTGGCTGTTAAACTTGTGGAAAAGTACTTTTCAGACCGACTTCAAATAATAGTTGAGAGTTTTATATGATTATTTGTTCTAAGACTATTTTTAAGTAACTTTTTTTTAATGTGTTATATTCAGGATCTGCTGAAGACACAACTATTGAAGTTACTGCCTCTAAAAGTGGGGGAAGTGTTGCGAAGTGTGGAAAGAGAATAGCCCACTTAATGCAATAGGATTCTTTCATTATGGAATAATCTCTGCGACCATCATGGACTCTGTAAAATGGACACAGAGACATGTATCTCTGCCAAATGTACCTATTTCAGTGTTGGACTGGATAGCTTTTATTGTATTTTTCAACATTTCAAAACAAGCTAAATCTTTTTAAGAAGTGAGAACTAACAAAGAAACCTGATTCACAGAAAAATCACTGCAACATTTAATATAGAAATACCTCGTCTATATATTTATATATATATTATATAAAAATATATATAGACACCCCCCCCCCCAGGAATGTTTGGATGAAAAGCTCTTGCACAATGAAAAGCTCTTGCACTGTCTTACCAAGATCTGGAATTTAAATTTACTGTGAACTTTTATGATGCCAGTGCAATACTTTTATTTGTAAGGGTGCTTTTAAAATATCTATGTAAAACTATTGAAGCAAAGTTACAAATGTAGCATAAATTGTTTATAGTGTAAATACACAATTTATTGTGACTCTTGTAATGTTTCATCATTATCTTGGAATAACTTGGAATTTGAAATTTTGTAAGTAACTAGTAAAAATAGTGATGTTGACATACCGATTACTTTTTTCTTCATAGCAGGAAATGATGTAATATGATGACTCTGAGAGGAGGCTTTTTAATAAAGTGGTGTTACAGGAATTATTTTTCTAATGCTGAAACATTTAGAAAACTGTAGATTAAAAAACACTTTGCTTTACAAAATCCTAGCAAATCTACATTCAGATGTAATTGCAATTAGAACTAGCACATGGGAAAAGATTTCTTTTAAAGCTAAAGACGCAAGAAATGAAACAGGAAATTCCACTTGAACATAAGTAAACACTTCTTTACTGTGCGGGTGGCTGAACACTGGAACAGGTTGCTCAGAGAGGCTCTCTAGTCTCCATCCTTGGAAATATTCAAACCCAGCTGGATGTGATCCTGAGCAAACTGCTCTTGGTGACTCTGCTTGACCACAGGTTGGACCTGATGATCTCTGGAGGGCCCTTCCAGCTGCAACTATTTGTGATAATCATGCCTAAAAATTCTTTGTAGGAGAATTTCCTAATGAGTTTCTCTGTTTCTGAACTAACACTAAAAGTTTGAACCTACTGCTAGCAAATATGGGTAGGTCTTCCACTTTTAACAGACAATTGTTTTTATGCCACACCTAACTGAATACTAGAGGTGGATTTAAGGAAGACATTTAGTAGGAATACAGTGGCTCTACTTCCTTGTGAACTCTTGAAATGTCTTTCAACTTACTGTTCTAAATGATTTGTAACTTCCTCCTTTATCTTTCTATGCATATTTGATTTTTAAATGTTTTCTGAATGCTTTCAATCTTTCAACAAGTTTAGATAGACACTAGACTTGAAGGTTTGTAAAATTTTAAATTCTTCTTTACTGAATGTAGCTTTTAGGAGGTATCTAAAGTTGTTTCCTTTCTCTTTTAGAGGAGCTGCCATGTGACACCAATATGTTGTTACAATGTGCTGTTTAAATAATCTCCTTCCCTAAAAACCTGTAGATCATTGTTTCAGTGTTGTTCACAAGAAAAATGTTCATTTACTTGTTCTGAACAGAGATAACTGCTTGTACTGATTCCCTATAGTTTTGATCTATGAACTGAATTACGAGATGTAATACTTAGCAAGTGGAATGATTATTAGCAGCTATAAACTAACCTAGAACTTGTGTGTAGCTATTCTCCTACTTACTCTAGCGATTAATCTTGAATCCAACATTGGATACCCAGTGGTAGTTGCATAGGATGGTAGATAGAGTATTGCCTGCTGTTGCAACCCCACTCAGAAACTGCGAGGGATTTCAATGTTTGCATTTATGAGTAGTCTATGTGTGTTCTAACAGTTAAATATAGGAGCTGACACTTCAGAAAAGAAAGACCTAAGATAATCATAAAAAAATGCTAGAATGTTACTAGTATGATGTGTCTAAACAGTGATAAGATAAAATTACTTGCATGGGAGCAATGATAAATAAGCTATCATGCTTTTTTTGAAAATGTAAAATAGTTTCATGTAGTCTATTTTTTATGTTCTAAATAAGGAAGACTCTAATACAAAATAGAAACCAGCAAGTCAAACAATTATTAACAGTTAAACATTAACATGCATTTAACACTATTTTAGTCTTCCAGCATCCTTATCAGTTGTAGCTCAACGCAGAACAAAGTCCATTCAAAGAACTTATATCTTGTTTATTGGAGGAAAAAAATTACTTGTTCATTGTTAGGATTGCTTGTATTCTGTGAACTTTGAGTTTTGCATATAAAGTGAGAGGTCTTTTTAGACTTAACGGACTGTCCTTCTTGCTCTGTGTTTAAAAACAGCCAAAATCCCAAAGAACCAAACTCTGGGCACAGAAGTTTGGTTGTACAGGAGTGGGTTTTTTTTTTTTTTAATACCTGGTTAAGCCTTAAAACTTAGCTCAAAATGGTATTCTATATTCCACTTTGTTACATGATGACTAAAGGAGAAAAGCCAAACCCTGAACTTATAGCCATAAAGGAGGATTGAATGTTTGTTAGAATCTGGTATGTGGGCTACATCTGAAGAGACTTTTAAAGCAATATATACTGTTTAAATAAACAGAAACATCTTATGAAGGGACAAATTAGTAAAAATTAATTTATTAGTAAATTATACAAATATCTCCCATTTGATTTTTGTTTGGTTTATTGGGGGGGGGGAGGTGGGCAGTTGGTGGGAGGGAGATATTTATTACAGTAGCAGCTCATGTAGAAAGCAGTAAGAAAATGTGTAGCTGGATAAAACAAAGGTCCCATAATCTCATGTGTTGCTGTAACTGTTTTACATGAATTGGAGAAGGAAGCATTACTTATTCAGCTGGATTAAAAAAGTTTTGAGCAAGTAGAACATTACTGAAGAACTAGATAAAAAATGCACGTTTCCTATTCATATTTATCCAGGGTGTTTTGAAAGCTATTGGAGGCTTTAATGTATTTAATGTTTAATTCATTTGAATTACATGATCTCCAAGCTGCTATGACCATTAATAGTATCAGCTGGAGTCTATCAAAAACATGGCCTTTGAAATAAAAGCAGCTAATGATTTTCTCAACAGCAATTTTTATATATACAGTACATATTGTTCCGAGAGGAAAAGTGGTTGCTAGCGTAGAGATAGAAAAGTCCATAATGTATTTTATTTTATATCATTCTTCAAATGCTCTGCTACCAGTGTTGTGCTTTAATATAGACCTAGCTTATGTGAAGAGGATGAAAAAGCCCAGAAAGCTCGATAAAATTCTCTACCTGTCCCTTTGTTCTAACACTAAATGCTTCCAAGGTCAAATTCTGCTTTAACTGAATTTTCAGCAATCTTTAACCTTAAGTAAATGGGGTCATTTGACAGGTTTTGTTTTATTTATTTATTTTTTCCTTCTAGGTTGAAGTAGTACAGCTACTACTGTTTAAATAACTTGGAAAAATCAGAATTTACTAGTGGGCTGTTGCAATCTTGGTATCTTGATGTGCTTTGGGATCTGGGGATTTGCAGTGGATCTGGCCGGTTCTCAGTGTAGCAGCTCGCAGGTCATCTCCTATTTCACGTCTTCAGGCGTACATGTAAACGGGAAGTCACTCGACCCCAAGTCAGGGAATTTCGTGTGTGTGTTTTAATCAGCTGGAGTTCTGAGTGACTGATGGTGACGTTGATATCAAACCCGGACTTCTCTCTCCCCAGGCGATTTTAAAGTCTATCTCTGAACTTGTGTGCTTACTCGCGCTGCTCTTTGATACCCTCCAGCTGTGAGCACTAAGGATCGACGCCGGTATTGAACTAGTGCTGTACTTGCCCGCAGTATGGCAGAGGGAACCGGGGAAGCGCCTGCAGCCTTACGCCCGGGTCAGCGTTTCGTGTCGCCCCTCGCCCGCTCAGTCCGCCCGCAGCAGCGATGCCCCGGCTAGAGCAGCAGCGGTCCTTCCAGCCGTGCCTCTCTATGGTGCTGGGGGCGGAGCATCCGCCGTTTCCGGGTAGGCGAGAGCCCTTTCCGCCCGGGGCCGGCATGGGCCCACAGCGGCGGGCGGCGCGCGAGGGCCGCGGCGGGCGGCGCCGCCTGCGCCGTTAGCGGGGCGCGGGGCTGCCGCCGGCGCAAGGCAAGGCGGGACGGTGGCGGGGCCGGGGGGAGGTGGCGGCGACGCGCCAGGAGGTGCTGCCCCGTTTCTGTGGCGCCCGGGGGTCGGGGGCCCCGCCGGGGGGAGCCGGGCGCGGCCGTTGGGGCGGCCGTTGGGCCCGGGGTGCCGGGCGCTCACGCGGCGTGGCCTCTCCTCAGGCGCGGGCTCGTGACCATGCTGGGAGGGGACGACTTCATCAGCTCCCCGCCGAGGAAGACGGTGCGGTTCGGGGGCACCCTGACGGATATCCTGCTGAAGTACGAAAAGGTGATCATCGCGCTCTCTTTCCGTCATAAATCGTGGATGTGCTTGTACAGCTCTTCGCCTCCTTTCAGTCGCTTGTGCTGCCTTCGTATTAGTTTGCAGTATTTGATTTCTAGAGGAAGGCTTAGTTTGTCTTACACAAGAGGGTGTCTGGTGACGCAGAAAAAAGAAACTGAAGGTAGCTGAGTCCTTTGGGCATATGCCAGACTGCACTGTTCTGTAGGCTTAAAAAAAATTCCCCGATAAGTCTACCTGAGTGATGCCCTTGATGGCTGCAAAGTTTGACTGATACCAAAGGATGCAAAGTGATCACAGCTGCCTCTACAGCAAGACAGATAAAAAAGACCTGGCAGCTAAAGCTGTCCTTCAGGGAGAGCATTCTGTTACTGCCACTTCTGCTTTACATGAGCTTTCTCACTTATTTGTCTCACTGTTAAACAGTATCAGCTTGTTTAGATGCACTGATGAAGCTTATATTTGTATTTTCTGGCAGAAATATATGAATGTGGTTTGTTTTCTTTTCTCTCCCCCTTCTAGGGTGAAACCACTGATTTTGAATTGTTAAAGCATCAACTGTCAGATCCAGACATAAAGGTAAGACTTTTTGTAGTGAAGGGTCTGATGACTTAAAGCTTAGCTAAGGGTCTGAATGTAATCATCGGGCAAGTGATTCTGGTGTTTAAAGCAGTTATTGTTGTATTATTTTAATAGGCTTGTTGCAAGTGGATCAGTTTAGAAAAGTGCCTATAGCTTACCTAAATATTTTCCTTTAAACATTTAGCAGCACAAAATTAAAAGTCCAAATAAAAAGCCAGCAACTGTCTGTTTATACACAGGCATACATCTTATATGCAGGACCTTGATAGGTATTGTGTCACACTTACTTTTTTTTTGCTCCAGAGTGAGAAACTTTTTGCTTTGTGCTAGGGGTCTGTCTTTAATCCAGCTATCATCCCTCTAGGTCAGTGATGCTTGCCTGTATGGATTACTTTTGTAGATCAGTCTGTTCTCATTTCCCCTGACTTAAACAGCCTTTAAGTTGCACTAATTTTTACTTCCTTCTGTTCTTATTAAAAGTTTGTTTAATTAGGCAGTAAGATACATGTACGTTTAGCATTTGTATCTAGAAGTATTGTTTAAGAGCTGCTCCTTATAGCTGTAAGTACCCACCTTATTTGCCATCTTTCTTTCTTTCTTTTTTTAATTAAACCACTAAACTATAAGAGGAATGCTGCAGCAAGTATAATGCCAAATTGAGTTTCTTTTCTTTTTAAAGAGGATGTTGTGTAAAACTAGTTGTTTTTAGCAGACTTTTTGGAGACTACAGGCAAAATCAGTGTAAAATTTCTCTGTAGATTTTCTGCTGTTTCAATATCTCTCTTATTTCAATACTTGGATGTCCCTTCTGCTTAAACTAAGAGCAAAAAGAAGAGAAAAGAACATTAATGTTCTCTGAGTGCCATCTCTTTTAAATATTTTCTGTGTGAGCCAGGTTCACATCCCTTGCCCAGCCTTTAACTTAAATCTTTTAGGCAGGCTGTTGGTTTGAAAGTTGCCATGCATTTTTTCTTGAATCGAAGAACTTTCATTGATAAGGAGACAAACTTAGTCCAAGAAATTCCTAGCATGTTAATATGAAAATAATTTCTATTTACAGTCTTAATCTTTGTTTTGTCATTTTAAGGATTTTGTTATTTTCTAGTAATAGGTCATATTTCATATTATTTATTGAAATTGTTACCTGTTTTTTCTGCTTATTTTAAGGATGCCCAGATCATTAATTGGCTGCACGAATTCCGAGCTTCTGTTGCATACTTGACCAAAGACTTTGAACAACTGGTCAGCATTTTGCTGGTAAATATGTTTGTTATATGCAAAGATTAAGAGCTTAGTACTCAGAATATCTCTGCGTTTGACATCTTGGTCTTTACTTACTTTCAGAAGCTGCCATGGTTGAGAAGAAGCCGAGATGTAGTTGAAGAATATTTGGGTTTTCTTGGCAATCTAGTGTCAGCACAAACTGTCCATCTTAGGCCATGCCTCCGCATGATTGTGTCACAGTTTGTTCCCCGTAAGTTACTTTTTTTTATTCTTCTTTACTTGCTTATCAAAATGTCTCCAGATTAATTCTGTATAAATATAATGTGTGCTAGAATTAATCTGATTATTGTTTTTTTTTTCCCTATGGATTCCTTTCTTCACTTGAATGATTGAATTGGAATATAGTCCATTTTATGTACCTTAGATTTCAGAAAGCATATTCTAATGGATAATACAGTCAGATACCATTTCTGAAAATGTCTTGGAGAGGGTTGAACTGTATTATGTTGTTATCATTGAAAAACAAATGCTGAAATGAGGATCATTTCAATGTTCTATGAATAAAACAGTCTCTTTGATCAGCACAAACTGATCAAAACTGATTATAGAAAGTCGTGGATAATTTTGATGCTTTAGTCTGAATTAAGTTTGTCATCCAGTGGGCTTCGATTTGGCACCAGAACTGTTACCTGAAAGATTTATATGGTTTTGCAATAATAATCTCACTTTTTGCTAGCTCGGATAACTATCAGAGAAGATGATGTGGATATTTCAGATTCTGATGATGATGAAGAAAGTGAGTATAAAGGAAGCATGGGTTGTGTATACTATTGTAATACCTTTAGTAAACAAGTGTAGTGTGCACGTTGGTCCTTTTTTACAGAATTAATTTAGTTGAGTTAATGTAAAACCTCTGTAAAGAAACAGTATGTTCTTAAATTCCTAAGTCAGAGGATTTCTTGAATTTTTTGAGATTCAGTTTCTTGAATCAATGGTGTGGTGACCTGGTCCTTTTTCCCTTTAAATGCAGCTATTGGTACAATATCTGTAGGAGTAAGACAAATGCATAGGAGAGCATTTCCAAGCCATAGATTGTTTAAAAATATATATAGTTCTTTGTTTTCATTTTATTTACCTAAATAAAACTAACTAGTTTTGGGGATTATATTGATTGCTCTTTAGATTCTTGGATCTTTTGTTGTTTGCCTGTGGTGAGCTCAAATCCAATTGCTATAAGTAACAAAAATACTGTTTCATTATTGTGTTTGTTGAATAGGCCACTAGTTATCCTATCAAGAATTTCATGTCTTTGTCTTGCACGCTGGAATAAATTTCAGTTTTGTGTGTGATGAGTGAACTGCAATTCTGGTGTATGTTTAACATGTAGTGTGAGAGAATATAGCAACAGTACCTGGCTTTGGTGGTGGCAGCAGATTCAGAGTTTATTGATTGTGATACTGTGAATTTTGTTCAGAATTACCGTTCACAATAATTTTGGTAGTAAAGCAGTTCAACTTCAAAAACCAGTTTTGGCAAATGTGATTTCCCTGGAAATCTTTAGAATGCTTAGTTGATATGAACTATTTTCGCTTGTTCCTGAGTTAGTCCTCTGCATCCAACTTGATAAGAGTACTTTTTCTTTTTCTAGACCTTTCTGAAAACTTTAATACATGCCATAGAGCATTGCAAACTGTAGCAAGATATGTTCCTTCGTAAGTATATAATCTTATAGTTTTGTATGGCCTTTCCTTGCAGATTTAAAGCTTGTGAACTAATGAATTAATTTTTGTTCCTCTAATTGGAAGTGTAATAGTTTCATGGCACAATTTTTTTCCTAATATTCAGTAACCATGGAATGTTGTGTCCTATCATTTTGAAATTTGCATAGATTTCAGCAGCTGAAAATCCTAATTCTAATGGAAATAGGAAGTGGGGAAAATCATGTTAACAGCAACGTTTGAAGTGGCTTCCAAGAAGTCAACAGTGAAGTTTGCTGCTCATCATCTGTTCTGCTATACTGCAAAAACAGATTTTGTATAACTACTTGTCTTAAAATAAAAAAAAAAAAAGTGAAATAAGCTTATTCCAGTCTTCCTTTATAGAGCTGGAGCTTTGATATTTGCTCTCATGATGACACTTGTAACTTCTTTTTTTTTTTATTGCAGAACACCACAGTTTATTATGCCAATACTTGTGGAAAACTTTCCTTTCATTAATAAATCGGAAAGAACTCTGGTAAGAACAATGAATATAGTTTTTTGGGATTTTTTTTGTTTTGTTTAATGTATAAAAATATTCCATAGTATGGTAATTGGTTTGGCAATATTGAACACAGATTTTTGAGTGCATTGTTTAAGAATCGCCTCTATTTGAATGCCTTAGAATAATTGCAACAGAGCATGCATTTTGTCCTGTAGTTCCCAGCACTGATGCCCAAGCATATATTATTTTATATATACATATATACATGTGTTTGTCTGTTTAGTGTGAAGGTTGTCCAAGCATACTTAAGTTCCTTGTGCATAAGCATTATGCTAGTCTTTAATGACATAACTGCATATCTTTTCCACAGGATTGCTTTCTTAATCAATGCACAAGATGGACCTCTTTGACGATGAATCTCAGGGTTGTATAGTAAGGAGACGGTAGGATACCTGTCTCATTTGTTGTAAAAATTGGAAAGTATGTAGCAAACGAACAGGGGATTTAATAAGCAGACAGAAAGCAATGGATGTTACAGCTGATATCCGGTTTGCCAGCAGGGTACATCTCTGCCATGATGCTCCTGTGTGGTAAAAAGCAAACTGACAGCTTTTCAGAGGTTACTGCTTTTGTGTGATCTTTATTTTTATGCTTCCCAACTTGATATCTGGGCACTTTCTTTACAGAAGGGCAGAGCCCTGCTGCAGCAGTTCAGATCAATTGGAGCTGTGTTCTGAGCTTACTAAGTGCTAAAAAAACTTAAAATTGTTTGTATTTCTTGCTAGATATTTTTTGTTTTACGCAAAAAACTTTAAGCGTCAGATCCCTATCTGTAAAATGAGGCTGATAATAGCTCTTACCGGGTGTTATGAGAATAATTTGATTTAATTTTTGAAACAGTTAAGTGAGGAGCATGTTGTGAAGAAATTAATAATTGTCTTGAGAGTGAGGTTTGAATGGAGTGTAATTAAAATATGGTCCATGCATTGTTGTTAAATATTTTCAATTTATAGGGTCCCATGAATTAGTTCAACTCATTTTATGCTCCAAGTGCAGCAGAGGGCCTGTGGAAAAATCATATGTGTTCATGTAATTAAAGGTTGTGTTATAATGCATATTCACAAAGAGACTATGACATACTTACATGTGGCACTTTACCTAATTACCTTTACCTAATGGGGCTACTTTAACTAAACGTGACAGTTTTGCTATATGCAAGTGGCAGTGTTCTGTTCTGTAGCTATGTGTGTATGGGAACATGCACACTCACGTAACTTGCCTGCTAATCTGTTTGAATTATATGCAGAAGAACTCTGGGAAGACTTGTGTGTGGAACTTAGAATTGTTCTGAATCTACTTATTACAATAACGTGAAATAAAGATGTATTCAGTCTCATTTTAAACAGTTCCATTAGATATGGGTCTAGACATAGTAAGGAATATGCATGTGGATTTCATTTTTTCTAGAGAAAGTTTAGACAAAACTGCTATGGAAATTAATATTTAACCTTTCTGAGTTTATACTCATTCTGTTTAAAGGTATTTTAAAAAACTAGCATGGGAATAGTAGATTAAAAGTTAAGGGTAACACAGCTTAACAATTGAAAGTTAGTGTTTGGATTATACATTAATTTATTCTAGATTGAATACAGTCTGTTTCCACCTATTTTTAGAACTTCAGATAAGAAATTAAGAAACTTATTTTTTAAAAAATCTTTGGCAGAAATGAGACTTCTAGTTAACAGTGCTATAGATATTTCCTTTAATTTTGTGTTACAGGAATGTTATGTTCATAACCTGCTACGAATTACAGTGTACCTTCCAACACTGAGGCTTGAAATTCTGGAGCTTATTGTTGAAAGGCTGTTAAAGCTGGATGTAAGTTTGTTCTGCATCATCTTTTAAGGAAGTTTTGTGTTAAAATGCTCAAATTCAAAAAATAGAGAGAGAGACTCTTCAGTGTTCAGCTCAACAAAAATTATGTTCCAACAGTGCTCATAATCATAAGCTATGCAACAAACTAAGTTTAAACTCCATTGGTAGTCTTACCATGTTGCTACACACGAGGGTAACAGGGTGATGTGTAATGTTGTTCACTGCATGGAAATTCCATGCCAGAATCAAAATAATCTTTTCATGGTGATCAATGCTAAGATGCAGGGAACACACCACTCTTTGTACAGTTAATCTGTTTTACCGTTGCCTTGAAATGAAGGGATTTGTATTCTTAAAAACGCAGAAGGGGGAGCATTGCAAATGATTAATGCTCTTTTATTTTGGAGAACCTCAGCATATATCAATCTGTTTTGTATAAGGGGAAAGCTTATCTTCTGGAAGTAAAGTTCTGAGCAGCCAGAGTGTGTGTTCGCATGTGTATATTACGTACATATCAATCCCTTTATTAATGTGTATTTAGTCATGGATAACATTAGCTAAAAGTTATTAGTGTTATGATTTCTTGTGTAACTAATAAAGCAAGGTTTATAAAATTTAATTTCTTGTTTGCACCTGTAGGTTAGCACTCCACAGCAAGATATTGAAGATGCTGAAGAAACTGCTAATAATTCTGATAGTGAGGAAAAATCTACAGAGGAGGGACTGTTTGACATGGTGGGCTATCTTGTTCTACTAAGAGCTTTATTAAAATTTTTATTTTTTAGATGACTGTGAACTATAAAATAGGATAGCTTAGGAATATATTATTACTTTGTTGCTACTGGACTATAAGCATATAAAACCCAGATTTTCAAACTTGAACAGCTGATAAATGGCTAATCTGTCCTCTGGGTATTGATTTATTCATGTAATATCGAGCATGCATGCACGCTGTGGAGCAAGTTCCTTATGTAAAAACACAGGCAGCTGTACATAAACCTTATTAAAGAGTTCATGGTAATTGGCTTAGCATACAGAAATTTGTTATGCTAAGCTGTGTAATTAGATAGTGGTGTTTTTTGGTTTTGTTTGTTCATTTTAACTTTCAGTAGCATATCACTGAATAGAGAAATTTTGTCTTGCTCTTCCTCTGATTGCTGTCTTTATGGTATTGTATGTATAAAAGATGCATGACTGCCATTTTACCTACCAGGAGGAAGATGAAGAAACGAAAGGGAACAAAGTTGCCTCTTCTGGTAGCGAGAGAATGGCCCATCCACTTGCAGAGCGCCTGGACATTTTGATGACCATTCTGTTTTCCTATATTAAAGATGTCTGCCATGTAGATGGTAATAACATATGAACTATAACTGAATTTTTTTGTTTTACTAACAAATAAGAAAAACGCAACTGGAGATCTTGCTTAGGCTGCTGCAAGATGGAGCCCTGACTCTTCAGTGGTCAAATTCTGCTATCGGCAAGCTGTAGGCCAGATTCTTACCTTTGTCAGGTGTTTTTTGGAGGAGGATGCAGAGGTTCATTTATGACTTTAAGGTCTATTCTTCAGCTGCAGGCATTTTGATTATATAAATATGAGACTGTATCCAAATTGTAACATTACAAGGTACAAGGGTAAATAGGGTTTTGTTTTTCCATTGTGCTACAAAATTTCTTAGCGGATTGGAAATACTTGCTGATTATCCATAGTATTTTATCATTTGCTTCTACTGTGTTACTTGCTTTGAGTATTAGAATTATGGATTCTTTCTACACCGTAAGCACTAGAAGTAGATTAAAACACCAGCCACTTTACTCAGTTGAAAATGCAAAAAAAAAGCTTTGTGTTACAGGAAAAATACTTTGTTTTTTTTGATGGAACAGGAACAAATGTCTCCTGGCATTTTTTAAGGTGCTATACTTAGAAAATGCTTTTCTTTATCATTTTCACATAATTCAAGTTATAATAACTTATTGCATAGTGTCTCCCTCTGACTCTTCTGAATTAACACATTATTGCAAAGTTTGCATGCCTGCTAATCTTGTATATGTGCATGCTCACAGACATTTTCCAACATAACCAACGTAAAAAGCATTAGAACTGAAATCTGGGAAAGTTTTGCTACTAATATTTTTGTTTTAAATGTCAGATAAACCCAGAAGTCAGGTTGACAGTATTTCTTTAGGTGTCTGTTACTGGTTTAGAAAGATATTTATAAATGTCATTTTCACAGCCTGAGGGCAGTAAAAACACAAACTGTTGTTGTTTGTTTTTTGCTGTTGTTATGTAGGCAAGCTTGATATCAACAAGACAAAAGATTTGTATCGGGACCTGGTTTCTGTTTTTGACAAGCTCATTTTACCAACACATGCTTCATGTCATGTACAGTATTTCATGTTTTACATCTGTAGCTTCAAATTGGTGAGTAGATTCTATTTTTTTTAAATGAAATCTCTTTTGTTATTTCTGATTGCTTTTCTTTGGTTTTCCTACAAAAAAAAGTTGCTTTCAGATGAAATTCTAACGTTACTTTCCATTTGTCTGAAAACGGTGCATCAGTACTCATTAGTCCCTTTGCTTTCCTTCCGTTCTCTCTTATTACTTTCTGCAAGTTTTCCTTATATGGTTGCTCTTTCCATGCAGTGCATAAACTACAAATAAGTGGAATCTAGGCCAGCTTGAAGGCACTTGGTTAGTACAGCTCATTTACAAGAATCAATTGGACTTTTGAACCTGAGGCATAGTGCTCTACCAAAATCTTTCAGCATCCAAAAACTATCTTATGGATATTGACTGTGTTAACTCTTTAGTTTGGACATCATGTTTACTGTTTTCTTCTCCACTTTCCCATATCTCTTAAGCAAAATACTGCTGTTTCTAATACTGCATTTAAATAAGAACATCCATACTTTTTGTATAAGAATATCTAAAGATCCGATTAAGCTAACACCCTGTCTCTAACAGTAGTGAATAGTGAATTTATTGGAAAGAATATCAGAGTGGGACAAGCATGTTATGGTGCTTTGCCAGAATACCCTCTCAGCCTCCACCAGTTTGTAGTCCAGCAATTTCCTGAGCCAAAGTGGTGTTCTTTTATGGTAACAGTCCGTGACGGACATATTCAGAGGACAGATATCTCATTGCTTTTTGTACTGATAAGAATTTTTGGAATCCAGAATTTCTGTGGCAAAAAGTTGGACAATATAACCATTTACTGTGTGAAGAATGGCTTTTTGTTTCCCTAAGTTCAGCTTCCTGCTGTTTTCATTGGATACCCCCTACCTCTTCTGCTACAAGCTTCCTGTTTACCTTTTCCTTAATACTCTTGATTTTTAAAGACCTCTCCTGTATCTGTCCCAGACTTTCCTAGAATTCAGGTTCCATTTACTTTTTACAATTAAATATAGAAAAAGACATAGAAAAGAGTACAGATTTTTAAGTGCTCTTTCCATCATGTGTAGGAGTAGTTATTTATTACAGTGTTAGTTGGTTTGGGGGGGTTCTCTGGTTGGTTGGTTATGGCAGTTGTTGGTATTGAGTATTAGGAATCTGTTACTGATAGGGGCATCAGCATAACAAGTAATGATTTCCATATGTCTTGTTTCCAGGGGTTGGCTGAGGCATTTTTAGATCATCTTTGGAAAAAACTGCATGATCCAAACAATCCTTCAGTGATCAGGCAGACTGCTGGGAGTTATATCGGCAGCTTCTTGGCAAGAGCTAAATTTATTCCGGTTGTGTAAGTTGTTTTGCTGTATGGGCAGAACTAAACAATTTATGATGTTTGCTGAGGATTCTGTACAGAGGTACAGTGTTGGTCTTCTGTTTGCGCAGCTTTGCCAGTAAGCCTGTATCAATAGACTCGTTTGTACTTTCTACAATACTGTTTCAGAATTCTCTTGAAGTTTCCAGAGAATTTGGGTATTTATAGGATGTAGACTAATGTTTGCTGGGATTCAGGACTTGTTATTTAAGGCTTCACTTAACAAGAAATGTTGAGCAATGCTAAGTTATGTTGACCTCAGGCAGAGTCACGGATGCTCAGTATATCTGATATTCAAACCCAGATATTTTTACATGAAATGCCTAATGCAAGTGGATTGGACTTTGAGACATCTAAGTCAAGTGTTCAAGTATTTTGATACAGATGGATTCAAATACTTCAACACGAGTGTTCTTTTGTACATGTGCCTCTGTGTTTTTATCTGTTCAAGCTGTGGGCTTAGGGATTTGAATGTTGAACTTAAATTGATACTGGAATTACTTCTTGAACATTGGAGGCATCTGCCTCTGTGCTACTCATAGCCCAGGATTTTAATTATTTATTTAATATTAATTTAATATTTAGTTATTTTATTTTATTATTTTATTATTTACTGAGTCATATAAAACATACATTCATGGGATCTTGTGCTTTCACAGTTTGGGGTTTTCAAAGCTGATACATCAATTCATTTTCTGCTGAAACAACAAAGAAAGCTTGTAACGGAATCTACTTTTTTACAGTGTAATTTTCTTACTGGTGTTTTTATAACCTGAGATCCTTGAACAATTCAGATGCTATTCTTGCATATTGTTTTCTCCATTATAGTACAGTAAAAGCATGCCTGGATCTTCTGGTTAACTGGATGCACAAATACATAGATAATCAGGATACAGGGACTAATGCTTACTGTGATGTAGCTCTCCATGGGCCATTTTATTCTACGTGTCAGGCGGTATTCTATACGCTTGTTTTCCGTCATAAGCAACTTTTGGAAGGAAACTTAAGGAAAGGTGAGTATGTTCAGTTTGAAGGGAGTTAAAGAGATTTATTTGCAAGCTTTATTGTTGATGGGTCTTGTAATGGTCAATTCAGTCAAGTAACTGATGGCAACTTTTTGTTGTTGTATTTTAAATGAGATAAGACGGCTTGCACATGTGCTGGGCTACCAAGCTAAGTGATTTTGGCTTTTGCTATTCAAAACAAAACAAATAAGTCCTCACCCTAGATCTCTAGCCACGCTTATTGAGCGTGTTTGAATTCCAGCTGTATAGAACTAGTGTGGGCTTCAATTAATGATCTGTCAGAGAGAGTCTGTAATAGTTCTGTGCCTCTGTCAGTCCCTGAACACAGGCATGTAAGTGTAGCGTCCGCATTCCCAGGTAACTGTGGCTGGTAGAAGGGTCCCTCATACTGTGACACGTTACCATAAATTAGAATAGGGTTTCTGCTGAACAAGCTGTGGGCTAGATCAGTGTTATAAGAGAGAGCCCTTCTCTCTCTTACAGAATGTGCTTCTGTGGTTTTGTGCAGAGTTTTTAGAAATTAAGTTAAGCTTCTATGATGTATAACGGTTATTTATAAATTGTTCTTATTTTGAAGGTCTGTCATATCTGCAGAGTTTAAATTTTGAACGTGTTGTTATGTGTCAGCTAAACCCTTTGAAGATTTGTATACCCTCTGTTGTTAACTTGTTTGCTGCCATTACCAGGTACCTATTCATTTATTTCAATTTCAACTTGATACAGACTATATGAGTGTGCGTATAATAATAGCACAGTATTCAAAACTCACTTTGTGTGTGTGTGTGTTTCATAACTGCTAGGTATAGTATCAAGTATTAGCCCAAGGGTAGTCTTATGATATTGGTCATATTCTAGGCAGGATAAGTTTATTTCTGGTTCAGATACAATGAAATATTGCGGTATTATAAAACTGTTTATATTGGTGCTAAAGTTGGTAATGTATGATGTGCTAATGCTCCTTAGAGTGAGGTTTTCTGAAGTGCTGAAGAAGAGAATAGACTTTAAATACACTTGTCTTGTTCTGTGAACCCCTAATAACAGTTGCAAAACAGTAGATAGAAGTGATGTTTGTTAAATATACCACTGTATTTTAATGACATCTGAAATCCTTGCTTTCTGTGTTCTAGGAATGCTTATCTTTTCTTAATTTTTATTACTTTTTTGAAAGGAAATACCAGCTGGTGTTCTGCTACACAATTATTGAGAGGAACAATAGGCAGTTTATACCAGTTGTTCGGAGCGGTACCGGGGGTGACTTTGTGCAGACTTGCACTAACCCACTTGACAGTTTCTTCCCCTTTGATCCATATATGCTCAAAAGGTATAGTTTAAAAATAATCAACTCATTTCTGCCTTGTAGAAGATAATGAACTAAAAATCATAAGAAACTTTCAGTGTTTCTATAATACAGTTTCTTCCCTATCTTTAGTACCTTTCGCATTGCATATTTTAGCCAGAGATTGTCAGAGATTTGAATTGAAATTTAACCCCATTATGATACATATATATGGAAGAAAGAACAAGACCCAATTTCCCGTTAAGGTCTAATTAATATGTTACGTTTGGTGATTTTTCTTTTGACTTCCCTTGTTTTAAAAAGTCCTTAAAATATCGTAATGTTAGCCTAGAATGTATTTTGATGGGATTGTCGTGGTGGTTTCCTGTACCTTGAGTATAGTGCTTTATGATCGGAGACTTCAACTTATTTAAAGTAGCTTGCTTTCTTAATGAATAGTGGTTTATTTGCAGCTTTTCAAATTGTCTATCTAGCACTTTGGTGCTTTAATTGCTTTTTACTTTAATGTTAGAGAGCCACATTCTGTTATTTTATGTCTTAAAAAAAAAAATGTCTCCACAGAATGGAGACCTTCCTTAGAAGAAGGAGAAATACTTAAAAGAGGCATATAAAATTATCTTCTATAGATTTGGAATAAACTTATGCATAGTCTAGCTGGTTAAAAATACCCACCCAGGAATTAGGAGATCTAGGTTTTGTTCCTGATTATATCTGAACTCTTCAAGCAAAAAGTTTTAATTTCTACCTGTCAGTCTTTCTGCCAGCAAAATGGAATTATTTCTTCACAAACACGTTATAGGGATTAATTGAAAAGTTTATCAAATCCTATAGAAGGCTATGAAAATGCAAGTATTTTATATTGTATTACCAAAACAAAATGTATATGGTAGTTACTTGCGACTCTTACTAAATGCATTAACTCATACTATGCTTTAATTCCTGTTTCAGATCAAAGAAGACCATTGAACCTTTTTATCAATTTTGGGAAGAACTGAGTGCTGAAGATCTTGAGAATCTGAAAAAACCCATTAAAAGGGTAATCTTTTTCGATCAAAATTTAGTTCCACTTTTGCCAAATCTCTTTCAGCTGCTTCTATTGCAGGATTAATTTTTTTTAATGAGTGCGAGCATAGTTAACCTTTGTGGGAAACTGTGGCTGAAACTGGTCAGGAAGCTTTAAGGGTTGTTTTCATTGAGGTGCTGTGATGTAGGCTGATGAGTTGAGGTGTCAACCTCAGGGGTTAATCTCTAAATGAAGTACTATGAGACACTGATTTTGCATTTTTCCTCAAAAAATCCTCATTATTATACCTGGGAAATCCACTTTGCAGTACCTGTATTTCATAATGAAAGTGTATCTAATCCTCCCACCATTTGGACTAGTTATGACAACTCTAACACAGCTGAAGTTTTGAATTATTTCCTTCTGCTGCCTCTGTGTACTCTGTTTACTTTCTCATGCAGAGTGTCAATCCTCTGTCAGCTTTTTGTTCAAGTCCTTGGAACTGTTTTTTTTTTTCCTGGCTTCCTGTGGTAACATGTAAAAATACTTAATGGTGTTGTAGCTTTGTCGATGTCTTTTGTTACCTGGGAAGTTTATAATCTTTGTTGTAGTTGTTTGATTAGCAGATTTTATTACTGTAACATTGAATGACTTCAGAATTTATTTAAAAAATATCTTTCTGGGTCTCAGCATTCATTATTTCTGTGACATCTTAACTGAGACCAAAGCAGAAAGCTCTTAAGGGACTGGAGTTATCTCTCTGCTCTTACTGATTCTTTTAAATTTATGCAGGGTACTTCTGAAGATGAAGATGATGACTTTTTGAAAGGAGAAACCCCTCAGAATGATGGCATGGTTGGAATTGCTCCAAATTCTTATGAGTCAAATACCCGAAGCCCAGTGAGCCCCATAGGCTCCCCTCTGGACTGTTATGTGCAATACCCACACTGACCTGGAGAAACAGAAGTGAAAGGGTTGAAATCATGTGCAATCTTCTGCTCTGCAAAGAGACTTTAGCTCAACTTTCTGAACTGGCAAATGTTTAAGTAACTACATTTAAGGAAAACTGTTTCTTAATCAGATTTCTACTGATACGTTATGATAAATTCACGTGTTGCTAGAAAAGACTAGTGAATAAATAGGGTGGTATTTTACAAATTTCACATTGAAATGGTTTTTATGACTTCAAGGGTTTTTAATAGGTTATTTTCTTGACTTTAAAAGCTTTTGTTTACTAATGTTTCTCTACAAAGTTTTGTATATCGGGATGAAATTCTGGTCTTTCTTCCTATTGATTTGTGTGGGACCAGGATTCCGTTGTTAGTATTTAAACTGTTCTCTGATGGCTGCGTTTCTGAGTTAGTTTCAAAGGAATGGTATGAGACTGCGATAGGGAAGCCATGAATTCAGTTTGATGGTGATTCTTTTTGCACACATCTTTTAAGCTTTTCCTATCTGTAGAATAGTGTTTGGTAAAGCCATCTGATAGTGGAAAGTGTATTCAGATGACAAGCATTTATCACTGCTTAAATATGTAGCTGACACACAGCTTTTCCAAACTGTTGATTGCTGGAAGTGTGGAAAATGACAGAGTAGCTGAATGTATGATTTGTAGATAGTTTTCTCTGAGATGCCTAAAAAGCACTCTAAGAGACGTATGTTTATTTTCAGACTTTAAAGCTCATACGTGAATGCTGAAAAGAGAGGAAAAAATCTTCCCTTGTAGAAAGGAAGAGATGGTGTCACTGTGGCGTTCATGTGTCAGGGAAGAGTTTCCTTGCATAGGTGTTTTATCTTTTTTCGTGACTGCTGGCTCTTAGATTTGAGAAAGAATATAAATGATGGAAAAAATAAATGTTATCTGTATAACATTTAGTTGAAAATGTCATGCTTTTGGGGTACAAATCTAATAGCTGTGCAGCTCCATTCATCTGCCCTTCTTTAGAGTCTGAATCTGCAGGCTTTCAAGACAGTATTTATTTTTATTCAGAGCCAATATGGACTGACGCAAACAGTGCAAATCCCACATCTTTGAAAACAGATCTCTTCCTGATACTAAGCACCTTTCTGCGCGTAGCCCAGCTTCTCAAAGCTGACGTGTTTTTCTGTCAGACTGCGAAAGTGAGTTTTGGGGCGTGATACTGCAGGGACGTTGCGCAGGGTCGGTTCCAAACCGGCTTCTCGCACCAGCCGCTGAGGCGCGGGAAGGGGGATTTATGTAACGTTCGGAGGAGCCGCTTACGTCACGGGCGCGGCCCTGTGCGGCCCGGCGCTGGGGCGGCAGCCGCTTCCGCAGGCGCTTCCAGGGGCGGGCGCGGCGCCGCGGGGCGGGGCGGGGCGGGGAGGCCCCGGCCCCGACTGACACTGGCCCGGCCCCGGCCCCGGCTGGCCCCGTCCCGAGGGGCGGCGCCGAGGCCCCGCGGCGGCCCCTCCCCTCCCCCGTCCCCGCCGCCGTCCCGGCGCCCCGCGCGCGGTCCCGCCCCGCCCCGGCCGTGCCCGGCGCTGGCGGCGCCGCCACGGGAGGAAGAGCGGAGCCGCGGCCCCGGTCGCCGCCCGCCGCCCGCCATGCCGCTGCTCGTTAACGGCCAGCGCGTCGACCTGGCGCGGCCCACGGCCGACATGGTCCGCGCCCACCCGCACCTGGAGGTGAGGAGGCGGCGGGGCCCGGCGCGGCGCCGCCGCTCTGTGCCGCAGGCGGGCCCGGGCTGACGGAGAACGAGGAGAGCCGGCGGGCGGGCAGGCGGGCGGTGAAAGAGGGAGCTTCGGGAGGGCGTCCGGCCCCGATCGGCGTGTCGGTGCCGCGTTCCCGACGCGGACTGCGAGCCGGGAGCTGCTGGGGCCGGGAAGGTGTTTGTCGTACGAGAACGCCTGTTTATAGAACCGAAATTCCTGCAGAAAATTTGATAAAACTGTGTGCAATGTCCCCCCCCCCTTTTTTTTTTTTTAAGCCCCAGGGTGGAAATTCGCTAGCTGCTCATCAGTTCAGCGCAGAGCGCTGCGGCTAGCCAGAGCTGAGCGAGCTGGGTGTGCCGTGCATGCTGTGCATGCTAAGAAAGAGCCACCTTTTGATAAGTCCTAAATAAACGTGCTGGACTGTGGCAGTAGGAGACTGAAACTTTTATATTTCAAAAGATTCAAAGAAGAAGAAACCTGTTTCCTGTCATGATTAAGCATCTAAGATCAACTCTGGTATTAATTGTCTAGTGTAATCTTGAGCAAGTCATGTTATCCTTTTTGTACCTCTGTTTTATCATCTATAAGGCAGGGAAAGGTGGTTTTTTTGTTCTTTGGGTGTTTATTTGTTGTTTTCCTTTTTGGCTGCAGTGATGGGATTTAAAAGTGTCAGGAAAGTGAAAAATTCTCAAAATTCAGAACACGCCGAAATACGAAATGTGACTTGTTTTTCTCTGACTTGGATCCCTTTGCTTTTCAGAGGTGATGTTTCTCTCAAGTAATGGATCCTGCAAAATCATCCACTGTAGTCTCTATTATCATTTATCTTTAGGAAAAAGCAAAACTTCTTAGAAGTCAGCCTGCTCAAATTGTGGAACCCAGAGGTCTCCTATATATCCAGCAGAGAGAATTTGCTGTGACTACCCCTAAAGATGGTATGTAGGAAGGTAAAGATTTTTTTTTTTCCTCCCTGCTGAGGCAGTGCATATGAGAGCAAAGTTCTTACTATGTTTCCGTCCTTTAAAATAGGTTCTGTTTCCATTCTTGGCTCAGATGATGCAACTACCTGCCATTTGGTTGTGCTCCGACACACAGGTACCTTAAATGATGTTCAGAACAAAACCTGTACATTTGAAGTGATGAATCTAGGATCAGTATTGGTTTATGCTGCATTAATAAAATAAACTGTGGTTATGTTTATATAAATTTGAATCTCAAAAAGCTCTGTGATGTATTAATTGACTTGTTCAGAAGTCTGGTTTATTCAGTGTCAGAAGCTCCATATTCTGTTTGCCAAATCAGCAGATCGCAAATTTGATCTCCTCTAGTGACCAGTGGGTAGTGGCAGCATTAGGTCCAGGCCATCTGCATATACAGGAGGTGATATTCAGCTGTTTGGACAGGGTTTGTGTGCTTCTTTGAAACAGCTGAAGTCCCACTAGGTTGGGAGCTATCCTAGATCTCCAGCACTACCTGCAAGGTTTGGTAATAACAGAGGTTCAGTTTGTGGGAGGACCCTCACTGCATTCCTGAATTTCTGATGTTGGAGATGTTGCCTGATCCTGAGTAGGAGATTATTTGTACCCCTCCACATAACTCGATCTGATTCCTGAGTTGTACTGATTTTGTAATGGGGCACATAAGGAAGTTACTGCAGCCTTCAGTCAGCCCAACCCTTCTGCTGGAGGCTACTGTCCTTAGCAGGGGAAGTGGAAAGGTGGCAGATCTAGTTCTGTCATAAGCTGATGTTGTGTTAAATGATGGTAGTGTAATAGCCTCCAACTATGTAGTTAAGTAACTGTCTTCTCATGCCTTCCTCAGGTAGCGGAGCTACCTGCTTGACGCACTGCGATGGATCAGACACAGAAGCTGAGGTGTCGCTCATCATGAGTTCAGTAAAATCTTTCTCTAACACCACGGAATACGGAAGGTCAGCTCTGCTCTCTTATTTCTTGTGTACAGTTTTTCACAACAGTAACTGCAGTTTGTAAGATGGGGAATTCTGAATATGATCATATGGGGCTCAGACAGGGTAATTGTGCAGGAAATATCTCTTGATCAGGGGCCATATGTGAAATAAAAATTATTTCCTTGATGATTGTTTTGAGGGTATTTTTTAGCAGTGGCTTAAAGTATGGTTCTACTCAGAATAGTGTCTCTGTAAAAATGCCATTGTTAGGTTTCATGTTTACTGTTTCTCAGTGACTTTTATTTCAGATGTGCCTAACTTTCCAAACAGATACTTTCGGTTTTGTGTTTTATTCTTCCTCCCAGACTGTTGGTCTTGTAAACCCCTTTTGGGATCTGAGAATCCATCTGGGATTTTTCTAGCTCCTGCATTTGAAAAAACAAGCAAAATTCCCTAAAACAGAATCTAGTTAACAAGATTCCTCCTGGATGTTCAGGAATCTTTGCATCTGTACTTTGATAAGAACAAAAACTCAATGAAATTGGATGATACAGTCTCTAAAAGCTCATGCTTTGGATTGCCCAGTTTTGAAATGCTGAACTATGGCCCAGTTGTCAGGTGGTATATGCTCACTCTCGCTTTTTTTCTTGTTTGAGACCTGCCCCCCCCCCCCCCCCAAACTGATGTGGTCCATAGTCATTTTTCTAGAAGTTTGGCCAAAAGGATCACAAATGGACTGTCTTTACACAGACACTTCTCGGAGAAGAACCTTGTGGTCCAAGATAGTTGTGAGGAAGCCGCTGGAGCAAGCTGCTTCACACTTAACTAACCCTTTGCTGGGAAATGAAAGATGATTACTAAATTCATGTCCAAAGCTGAGATGCTGACCATTGGAGGTACCACTGGGTTAGATTGAATTGCATGTGTGTAATGCCTCTTAAAGTTCTTAATTTGTGCTGTTTCCTGGATGATTCCTAGAGTATTCGGTACAGAATTACTGACCATAATTTGCAATGTAATACAAATCAACATGGTGCATGTGACTGTAACAAATGAAGCTTCTTGAATGATTGCTTTGCAGTTTGGGCTGGGCATTATTTTGTAGAGCTATTTACTTTGGGATGTCTTTTTAACTGCTGTTTCCTGTTATTCCATCTCTGTTAGGCTGGAAGTGCACCTAGTTGGAGGTTTCAATGATGATAGGCAGTTATCACAAAAACTTACTAATCAGCTTCTTAGTAAGTTCACGTTTTTTCCACTCTCATGTCCAAAAAATAGTTCTGACTGGATTTGGGTAAAGTTTGGTTGTAAACTGAACCTCCTGTCACTTAATGGAAAGAAATCTGGATGCATTTTGGAGGATGCTTTCTCTCCCTGAGAACTTGGTGTGGAGAGGGGTTGGACTTCTGAGGCCAAGTGTGTGGGATGAAGGGTATTAACTTGGTAATTTGTTTGTGACTTATGTTTTAGAGTGTAGAATTGGAGTGCAGTCAGCTGGGCTTGATTCCTGGCTCTGCTGCTGAGATACTGTGTGATTCTGGTTGAGTGTTTTGTTTGCCATTATCTAAATCTATCCGTGTGGGTGACTTCATTAGTTAGTATTCGTTTCATCTCTTACTGTCTGTGGTGGAATTTAATTACTGTTTGAAATTGTCTGATGAAAGATGTCTGTGTGGAATCTGTGTTCTAGAGAAGTGACTGTGGAGCTTTACAAACAAATTGGAAATGTAAGGTATTAGCTTAGTCACTTTAAGTGCTCTGACTTGCTCTAAACACTTTCCAAGTGTGGAGAGGCCTTGGCCGCCGCTGGAATTGGGAAGGGGCAGGGGTACATGTCAGTATTGGAGAGAGGTGGCAAAGGATGATAAACAAAGGTTTGGGGGGGGAAGGAAAAGGGAACCGGCAGAGGTCCTGAGATGCATCCTTGTTGTCCTCTCATCTAGTAATTCCTGTTTGTGTGTGTTGTATGTTGTGTGAGAGTTTTCTTCAGGATAAAATATTTTGATTAATAAGATTTTTTTCAACTTTCCAATTTTCATGCACAAAGTTTAAAATTTAAAAGAACAATCTATTCCTATTGGAAGAAAAAGAGGATTTTTGTTCTGGTGTGTGGGATGGTGAGAAGGAGAATTAAAATACATTTAATGAAAGACAGGGTTTGCTCACTATATATTTAACAATTTATGAAAATACTTTTAAATAGAAGCTGTTAGATATATAGCGAACTAATGGAGAGTTCATGTGATGCCAGAGCTACTTTAAACCAGCATCGGTAAAAGAAATAAGTGGCACAACACTGTATTTTTAGCATGCTTTTGCCATTACAAATGGCTACTCTTTGTAAATTACTGCTATGTGTAGTAGCTGTGGCTTTATTTTATAAAAGTGAGTTTGAAACGCGTCTGCAAAATACTCTTTGCTCTGTTGCCTGTTCTAGGAACAGTGCATTAGGTACTCTCTGCCCATCTGTGCTGCAGTGCGCAGCCCTGATAATGCCCCCTCGTCTATATACAGCACCTGCTTTGCCACCAGTCAGTTTTATACATTGCTGCTATCGTTGTTGCTGTAGGAGCATTTGATCTCCAACCTGATGATGTTCATTTAGTGACTTTCTGCGTAACAGGTAAGAAAACGTTTCCTTGGTTTTCAAAGTATCTTTAGCCATTGAAATCAAAGTGCAAGGCTCTTTCCAGGCACAGCTTTACCTGTTCTGTGAGGAAGAGCGGTACAATTCCTCTATAATGATTTGTCAGTTTTAATTTGTTTTTGCTGGGAGTGTGCGGTGATGTCAAATAGGCAACGCAGTGGCAATGTGGGGAATCTCTCCTTACCAAGTGCTCTGGAATTCAGTTGATAGTAGGACTACCTGTGATCATTACCGGGTTATTTCACCTCTTCTTTCCTGTGGAAAGAGACTGTATGTCTATGAATATCTTGAGAGGCAACTGAGAAAGGAACATGCTGACTCTTGATGTTAGACCTTCCTCCCTGCAGTTTTGAATGAGTTTGTAGTATGTGAAGCTGCATAGAGGCAGAAATAACTTCCTTATATTGCATTCAGGTCACGGTATTTCCACCATCTTTGCATTTTGACACAGTTGGTAGCTTGCATCTTTGAAACATGGCATCATAGAAGTTTTGCATTCTGTGGGGTTCCCCCCCCTAAATTGCCTCCTTATAAAGCATGACCAGAGTTGTCCCTGATGTTATTAGATAAAGAGTCCTACTCCAAGTCCCAAGCGTGTTGATTCTGACCTATCCCTTCTTTTTCCATATCTCATTTAGGAGATGGATGATTTTGCTGAGTAATAGCACTTGCATGACCTCATTTTTTGGTGTGGCTAAATGTTGAGAAAATAGGAGCTACTTCATACCTTTAGCATATTTCACTATGTTGAGATGGAACCAATACTTTCGTATATGATTTGATTTTTATCTTCATGACCTGTAGGCTCAGAGTGAAAACTTAAAATGCTTTTCATTTTCAGCCTACACAAGATTTTCCTCAGGCTTCCTGGTTTTTGTATTTTTTTTTTTTTTAATTCAACCTCATGTATGTTTTTCTTTATTACGTACAACAAAATGAATGCCTCTCAGAAAAAAAATCCAAAATCGTATGGGTTGGTTTGATGTGGTACTACCTTTCTTTCTTTCTTTCTTTCTTTCTTTCTTTCTTTCTTTCTTTCTTTCTTTCTTTCTTTCTTTCTTTCTTTCTTTCTTTCTTTCTTTCTTTCTTTCTTTTTCTTTTTTTTAACAGAACTAAATGACAGAGAGGAAAAGGATGTTCACTTTCCAATCATTTATGGAATAGGTGAGTTAAATTCAATTCAGTTATGTTTTGTAATTGGATTGCTTTTCAAATTCTGATCGTAAATGGGCTGCTTTCATGACTAGTAAAGCCTTTCCTAAAACTTAAGGAGTGCTTTTTGAGATGTACATGGAAATGGACTAAAGTTTTTTGGGGGGTTTTTTTGGTACCACAGACTGACACACACACATGCAAGTATTTGTGTACAACTGCAAACTTTTTTTTTTCCCATTTAACTGGCCTTATGATTTTGACCAATGTCAAGTTTCTGCACTAACCTTTGGTTAGAATTCAACCTTCTTTTCACTGTTTACTTTTTTTGTTTCTTTTCTAATTACTTTTAGTATCCCTGAAAGTCTTCATCCAGAGTATTGGCGTACTGTCAAAACAACACTGAAAATAAGCAGAAATATGCTATCATAGGCTAAGAGGTCTGGGGTACTGAAAAATACAAGAACTGTATTTGATATGTTCTAAAACTTAACATATTGCTTCTGCTTACCTGAAACATAGTAGTGTTGGGGTCATGGCTTTTTAAACAAGTGATTTGGAAGAGTTAATCGTTTCTGTATTTAAACTGTTCTTATTTTCTGCCAGCTGTGAATGTTAAAACAGCAGAGATTTTCCCTGCAACCTTCCCAGAGAAAGGGCCAGATGAGGATTTGCGTTCAGCCCACATCTTAACGGGAGCAGCAGTGAGTAAAAAAAACAAAACAAAATGTATTTTTGGTGGAAAGACCGACCAGTTAGGGGCAATGAGCTGTCAAGTTTGAGAAGAATACTTTGGTACTGTTCTGTCAGTAACAAAAGAGATGAGAAAGACAGTGGAGTAGAAGCAAAGGATAGCGATGGAGATCAAACCACTTCTGAGCTTTCAACTATGAGACTAACCCTTGTCTTAGAAGCGCAGAGCTCTTGCACAAGCTATTACGACTTCAGTAGGATAACTTATGTAAAGAGATTCAGGTCATGGGCGTAAGCTCAGCGGTATCTTCCAATTCTGGGCTTCTTGTTACAGTTGAGGGGGAAGTTTAATGTCTTGAATCCTATAAATCCAATACTACTATTTTGTCAGAATAATTGGCTAATCGTGATGGAGTAGGAATGAAGTCTTGGCTGAGCTGGCACTGAGTAGGTCTTGGACAGAAGCTGCAGCTCAGGGCTTTCAGATCAAGTGGATTTGTGCTCTCTTCTATATAAAGAGTTGTCTAATAGTGAGGTTCCCTGCAATCTGTTCTGTGTCACTACAGCTGACTAACATTTATGATGCAAAGATGGAACAGCTACATATTGGACCTTATTTTTGGAGGCCTTTCCCACATGTGGACTTCTGGTTGGAACAAGATGATAAACAGATCTTACAGGTAATTGAAACTTTTTTTTTTTTTAATCCTAATTGAGTGCAGAGATGGATATGGTCTGTCAAAACTTTTTTTAGGGTACTGCTGGGAAGGGTGGAAAATAATCTTATTAAAAGCCAGAATAACTGAGAACTTCATATTCTGAATCTTAAACAGCTCTTGCTACTATCTTGTTTTTCAGAACCTTTCCACATCGCCACTGGCTGAGCCACCCCACTTTGTTTCCCACATTAGATCTACATTAACATTTTTAAAAGAACACCCATTTCCATCTCATTCCTTATTTCCTGATAGGAAACCTCGCATCTACAAAAAAAATGAAGAAGGGTTGTGGGAACAGGTTTGTAATGACAAGATCTAACCTGGAGAGCAACACCAACTGTTTTAGGGAAGTGTAGCCTTGCCAGAAGAAGAGCAAGTTGTTGTGCAAAAAAAAAAAAAAAAAAAGCATATTTCTGGTAAAAATATGGCTTTTCAAAATAAAATTATTTTGGCAGTAGAATTTTTGGCTTTTTCTGCACTGCTTACATGTCTGAATTATTACTAGTTTGATGTAAGGATTTTTCTGTTGGTTTCACATGATCCTGTGTGAGGTCTCCTTGTTTTACTTTGGTGCTAGCAAGGTCTCCCCAGATCTTGAAATATTTTGAAATTGAGCCTGGTAGTTAACTAACTTCTGCTCTTTTAAACCATTTTTTCTTTCAAAACCTAAGCTGATTTTGGGGAATAACTCAAGACATTTCTGTCTTTCAAAATCCAGATGATTGGTGATGTAGGGTCAGCCTTAATGAATTATATTAAACCTGCAGCTATCCTGACCAGGCTAACATCAATTGATGTATCCAGGCATGGTAAAAAAGCTTGGAAACTGGACTGTCTGTCACAGTTTTACTAAGCAATAGAATTCTTAAGTAATAGGTAATCTCTGAAAAATCTCCTTTTTGGAGAGGGGAAGAAAAAAAAGAAAAAGTATGTTTCCTTCTCATTCTTCTTATAGGCCTAGTGTCAGTCAAACCAGGGCCAAGACCTTCAGGAGCTGTAAGTCATTCTTCATGACTGGGTAATAATTTGTCTAACTTAACATAGTTCTTCTAATAGTCCAGTTTTCAAAATTGTTTTAAACAACTGAAAGGGTGTAAGATATGGGAGAAGTAAGTCTCTCTCCATCCCTGTGCTTTATATTTGTATTTGTCCATGCTGGTCAGTAGCATCACCTTGATTCTCAGGGAATACCCAGCTGCAACTGTTTAAAACCCCATCTTTGCTACAGGTAGAGCTTTGTATCGTAACATGCCTTCTTCATTGTAGCTGTTTAGTTGTGTTTCTGTTGCTCTAATACTGTAATTTGATTAGCATAGATCAAGAGGTAGCAGGGGTGAGAAACTGAGACGGTTAAAGTCATTATGGTAAATTTTTTTCCATTTAGAAAACACTTTTCTACACAGAGCAAAAAAAAGTTGCCTATGCTTAGTGCTTACTGACATTTAGTGAAACTTTCTTCAATAGTAATTTAAATCAAGAGTAATAATTTGAAGAATCTTTATTGAAACATTTAGGTAGTATCTAAAGAATGAAGCTCATTCCAACAAAACTACTGGTTTAACAATTCCAAATATAAAAACATTAAAAATTAATCCTTATGGTGATAACTTTATCCCCAACAGATTACTCATATTAACATACTTCATTGCACCAAAAGAAACCGATAAGGAAGACCAGTCAACTTCATTGTTTTTGCACTTAGAAAAATTGCACTCTGATTAACATAAATTACCCCAATAGCAAAATTAAGCTTGTTTATACCTTCCCAGCCCCACAGAATCTAGAAGCTGAAAGTCAAGTCAGGTAACAGTACCAAAAAAAAAAAAAAAAAAGTCTTTCCAATCATCAAAGTCAGTCCTGCTACCACTACAGCTATCATGGTGTTGATTTACATATTTGGGGGGGATTAAAAAAAAACAACAACAAAGCAGGTTACTGTACTTGTTTTCAGTTCTGCAAGGGATGGGACTTAGGAAAAGCAAGCTTGCTTTCTCCAATGCATCTGATTTTAGGAAAATCAGATTTCCTTACCAGAAGAAACTATTGCAAGCTCCAAAAACTTGCAGCAAAGTGACTAAGATGACAATAATTCAGTGAGGAACAAAGAGAGACTTCTACACTTTAGTTTTTGATTTAGTCAAAGATTATCTTTCTTGTGCATTAAACAGTCCTAGAGATGATATGAACTTGTGCTGTAGTGTGACTAACCTATATAATGTCTTTGAATCTGTACAAGTCCTACCATAGGTAAGTTACTATTGTTCAAAAATAAGTGTTGAACCATCACAAATGTATTGGTTTTCCAAGCTTTACTAACAAGTATCTTTAAAAATACACAACAGAAAAAAACTCCAGTTACACTATATAAATGTGTTTGACAAGATTTGGTTGATAAATGGCGTGCAAGGGAAAAGTAATGGTGTATTGATGATGATTGATTCCTTTCAGTGGTAGAAGCAAGAAGCCATTTAGGCATGCAGAGGCACTATTGCTTTCTAAAAGGCTTATAACTCAGTAACGTAGTCCCTGCTGTATCTGGGACCTTTGCTGAATGGGTCAATTCATACAACAGAAAGGAAAAAAAATGGTTGATGAAAAAGTACTATCCAGTGACTCATATATACACAGGTGTCCATCCTTAATACTCACTGCACCACAACTGTTTGGCAATATTCTTTATAAGGGTAAAAAAAGCAAAATAGAGCTAGTATGACTTAAGATTTTTGCAGTAGAGGCTAAACTGAATTTTAAATATAAAAGGTGAATAATTGACAGTTTTTTTTTTAAATATATTCACATAAAATAAGATCATTTTACAATTATTGGGTGCAATTGTATGCTTAATCTTGTGTATGGCTGATCAATTTGTTAGCAACTATTATCATGCTCAGAATCATACAGGAGTTAACTGCCAATTTTTTGACAAATGTTTACACGCAGTTAGTTAATGAATCTCACTATTACTTTGGTGATACTGACATATACAGGATTAAAGCAACTGTAACAAGTGTATAGTAAGACAAATCTCTGTCCCGTTGGGGGAGAAATTTTTATAGTTGTGCAAAATCCCAGTTAATAAGTTACAGTAGTTGTTACTGTACTAGTGTGTGGCACTGTTCACATTTTAAATGCATCATTAATACCCTGCCTCCCAGGGCATGCGATTTCCTTACAAAGTCTTAAAGCCAGAGTGTGGATTTTATCTTTGACTTCCTTGTTCCTCTGCCTTAGTGCTGTCATTTGGTGATCTGTCACTCTGCACGGTGTCAGTTTCTGTAGTTGTGGCCTGTGCCACCTCCTGCTGCTGCTCTGTTTTTTCTGTCTCCAGCTGCCCTTGTTCTTGGCCAGGAGAGAGAGTAGGGGGTCTCTGATCCGTCTTCTCCAGGTCGTCACAGTGACTGACTGAGCTAGTCTCACTAAATGCATCAGAACTTCTTAAAGATCTTTTAAAAAATTTTTGACCTGTAAAAAGAATACATTTGAGGATACAATTGAAGAATACAGTACTAGACAAGGCAGCAAAGGCAAAGTGTACAAGTTAGTTACATTTTGCAGAACACATCCAAAGTTTACAACTGCAAAGAAATAGATTTTATTTGGGTGATAACTTGCACCCTAAACATAAATACCTGCTCACAGTTACAGATACATATGCAAGTCAATAGCCCCTGCTATTTTATCATGTGTAAACAAAAAGTTAAGTTTCAGATGAAAAACTCATTGTCTGCATGCACAGTGAAATCATTTTACAGTAAAAAAAAAAGTCACAACAGGATCATTGTCCCTCAGGAAAGATTTCTAGTGGGAAACCAATAATCCCAGGCAGAAAGCCAGCCAGAAGTAAGTGGTAAGTTAAAACAATATAGCTTCCCTGCCAGTCAGATCTGTATTCATTACTAATATCACTACAAAGAAAATGCCATATATTTAATAGCTTTTCACCCTAGAATGACTTTGTCTACAAAATTCTAGCTAGCAACAGAAATGCAGTTGCTCAAATACATGCATATGCATGATTTACCTGCTAATTTCTAGAAATCAATAATCTTGTATTTTAATATTCATGATCCACATAATATTCATTCTCATATAATATTCATGAGGAAGATTCTAGGCCACATAGTCCCAGAAAGAATTATTGGGAAAACAGATTGGGGTGTTCCATGCCAAATTTAAATTAAGGTTTTTAAGGAGGACTTAAAGTCACTTAAAACTGAGTATTCTAGTTCCAAATATTATGAAACATGGAAGACCATGCTGGTCTTACTGTATCGCGCAACTTGCATTTGTACCTGGGGCAGAATGTTTTAGCAATTTTTAAAAGTGAAACTAAGGAGCAGACACTTACCAGGAAGCCTTTGCTTTGCAAGGCTAGATGTAGGCGTGGGTGGTGGCGTAGTGCCTGTTCCTTGGGCTTTGGAGACATATGTAGATTCTGTGGATTCTAGAGAGCCTGTGGGGAAAAAAAATAGTGTAGAAGTAGTAAATTGAATATAACATCAACTAGTAAGGTTTCTTTTAATCTGTATTTAAAAGGTACGTAATTCTGAAACTGCATGTGCCAACTTTGAGCTGAAAGTGCCACTCTAGGGTAGGAGGTTTCTGAGCACTCAGGG
Organism: Apteryx mantelli; assembly: GCF_036417845.1. Lineage (NCBI taxonomy): Eukaryota > Metazoa > Chordata > Aves > Apterygiformes > Apterygidae > Apteryx > Apteryx mantelli. The sequence goes on from NC_089993.1 coordinate 10,661,700, forward strand.
ACACGGATATTGAGACTACAAGAAAAATGAACAAAGTCCCCCTGACGCTCGCTTCACAGCACTGCTATAATCCAATATTCCTCCTTCCCCTCCTCCACTAGAGACTTGACACATGCCCGCTGCAAGCTACGCAGCTACTCTGAGGCTAGCTCCAAGTGGGGTAAGAGAGTCCCAAGGAAGCCTTGCTGTTTTCTGCCACAGGAGCCTCTCAGTCAATGAATCAAAAAATCCAAAAGGGAGGAGGATCCCAAATGCAACAGAAAGCTAGGAAGAAAGGCTGTTTTTACATACACATACGCTACTGTGCTAGATCTGACAGACATTTTTCTGAGTTCAAGATTGCTCTTAAGACTCTGCCTTTTTTTTTTTTTTTTTTTTTAATACAGTGAAAGTTTATGATTCCAGAGCGCATTGGGCTGGTACCTCAAGGAGGAGCTATAGATAGATCTTTTCACATCAACACAGACATCAATTACAGATGTATCCAAATAGAATAAATATTTTATCTTTTACACTAAAAAATTCCATTCATTACTGTCTCCCACAAAGCCATGTTCATACAAGGCCTCATTTCGTTTTAGCCTGTCCTTTTTTTGAGACTCTTCATTATTTCAGCATGCAAATTGGTACTTTATCAATACGGCAATAGTTAGATGATATCCGAATTCAGGATTTCAGGTGGAGAAATCACATTTAAGTAGCACAGCAAAACATCTGAGTGACACTTTGCAAGCACTCTCAAGCAGACGCACATGCACATACATGGAAGGAATATTCTAAGACTGAATATTTCTTATCCTGCAAGCTTATGTATTTATAAATGTAGCATAAATCCCAAAGAATGTACACTTCTGCAGAGTACGTACCCAAAAGTCATATAATGATTCCTCTCTTAATGATTCAGCATGCAAGAACAAAATGTAAACTAGGCAAGCGAAGTTAGAAGATTTTCTCACTGGGTGTTAGAGAAGTGGTGCAGAGGCTGTTCTTTTACATCCTGAGGGTGGATTATGTCACTCATGTACAGATCAGCACAAGCAAGTCTGTTGCAATTTTAGTATAAAATTAGAAACATTTAGAATGACAGTGTAATATGGCTGCAGATGCACTTGGTCCTACCTGCTGTTAAATTAAATGTTCTTCCCTTTGGAGAGGCTTGGAACGGAGAAAACCAGTTCAGCACAGAGCCTACTACCGGAATTTGTCGTAACAGCCCCTGTGAAGTACACAATTGAACACTGCCTGGTCAACAAGCCTCCTATGTTGTCACAAGTTAGTTATTACAAGTTACCTAACCTAGCCTTACCTCTTCCAGAAGTCGTTCTTCGTTTGCTTTCTGAAGCTGAAGTTGTGCTTCCTGTATCCCTTTTCTAACAACTTCAGTCATGTTTTCCAAAAGCTAATAAATAACAGAAATGACACATACATTATTTGAAACTGTCTTTTCAGTTCAGGTTTTGAAGATTTAAACACAGTAGCCAGATATTTTTCTAAATTAAGTTGTAAAAAAATATACCCAGAGGACAGAACATAATTTTTAACAGAGATGGCACATATTTTTCTTTTACTTGGAAATGACCCTGTAACCCAAATTCTTCAAAAGACTACTTAGTGCATCTGAGGCACATTTATGTGCTAAAACTGAAACTGAGTGAAGAATTTTTAGCTTTCTCAGATACAGTTTGATTTCTAGAAGTGCCTCGGACTGAACCAGCCTCACAGTCTTGTAAGCAAGTCTGAACAGGTATGTGCCAGTCTAGCTACAGGCTCAACTAGGTTCCTCAAACTTAATACCTGCCTGCCAATCTGACCCCTGTGGCACAGGAAGCATCAGTGACCTCCAACACTGCAAAGAACAAGCAGCTTATTTAGAGCCTGCAGGGAGGATAAATGGTGAAAAACAAGAAATCAAAAAACAAAGCCACGATTTTGTCATGTGCAAGACAAATGCCAGTATGTGCAATTTACAGAGGCTTTAATATTGCGCAAGCCCTAGATAACAGGCACTTGCTCCAAAGAGCAAAAAACTTGGGCCACTGTCTGTTAAAATCAAGAGGGACAAAGGGGAAGCGGCTCCTCTTCTCTGCAGCAAGGCAAGGCAGGAATTCTTGCAAGACAGGCAAGAAACTTTCCCGTTTCTCTAGAGGTCTGATTGCTCTCTTCCAGATCTATCACTAAATTTGCAGAGAGGATCATTGCAGCAAGCCGAACACCCCAGCTGTAACCCTGGTCATGGGCGGGGGGGAGCTGTGCGTGCAACGGAGCTGCAGCTGGTGGACACTGAAGGGCCACTGTGTTTTCCTCTTGCAGTAAGGATGTTTCTGTCCTAAATTTTCTGCCTTTTGAGTGTACTTTACTAATATATCCTTAAGGGCTTGCTGATTCTGGAGCAGTCTTTTCTAAAAGCTTCCCTCTTGTATCAAAAGATCACTGATCTAAAAAATGAAAGAGTCTCATTCTCACAGGTTAGTTCTGCTTCTCAATTTTTGGATCAAATGTGTAAGGTCCTTGTAGTACTACAGATTTATTCTAGCTGGATTCCAAGGACTGTGCCTTTCCGAGGTCCTCCACTACCTTTTTCCTCCCGAGAAGCTTCAGGATTCGAGACTGGCACATATTCCAGAATTCAGCTCCTGATCTCTCAGCTACAGCAGTTACAGAACTGAAGCAACCCAACAGCCAATCCATCTTTCAAAGTCTCACCCTCAAAACAGCACAGGCAGTCAAGAGTGGGTAGAAAACAGTCTCCAGAAAACATTGCCATAAATAAATAAATAAAATCATTGCTGAAATGAACACTCCCATGGGCAGAAATATGCAAAGCATTTCTGAAATTCACTTTGTTGCTTAGGTGAGGAGGTGCCCAGCACCGGGGGTGCGAAGGGCAGCCAGCCATTCAGTCCCGCTGCAGCACTGTGCAACAGTGGGGAAGCGCAGGTCACGTAAGAATTCTACCAGGTATTAAAAGCTACAGATATTAAAGAACAAACCATAAATCAGGTAAATGCTTGTACCAAAAAAAAAAAAAAGAATTACATCAGCATTATTACTTTAATGACTAATTTGTACATCCAGTTTCTAAGCTACTGATTTAAAAATTTTCCCATCTTTTAGGGCACGGTCTTATCTTACAGCTGATAGAAACTGTCACAATCCCACTGCATTCAGCAGCGATAAGAAACAACACCAGCGGATAATCAACACCTCCTCCCACTTTTTTTTGACAACTGTAGTAATAAAATGAGCTTATTTCAGTACAACTGAAGTTTGCCATTAGAAAGAACTACTGAACACAGGAGTGTGAACATAAATCAGGATATCCTCAGAATATCATACTCCTATAACAAAAGTTCTTATTGTGTGGACACAAATCATAATTTCCACAGTAATACAGTTTGTTGTTGGCAAGTACAAAGAGCAAAAGAGCATCCTTAAGCCCACATGAAAAAAGTGCTGAAATGCTGTGATTTATTAATACATACTCGTGAATTTTCTTCAATTTCTCTGCCTGTTGCTGCAATAGTTTCAACTAACTCAGACACATCCAAATCCTCAGTTACCATGCCAATATAAATGCAGTTCTTCTCTCCTCCAAATTCTGGGCCTGTGCACAAAAGAGAATTAAGTGTTTGTGATGTATCAAGTACATTCTCACAACAGGTACCACGTGCATGCGCATGTGTGTGTTTATGTGCATGCATACGTGCAGAAACCCTTCTGCCCCCCCCAACACACACACTTCAGGAATTAAGTGCAATATCAGCATATGTCTAAATTATGCAAACCATAAAAGCTCAGTCCTGAGGGTCTTCAAAGAGAGAAAAGAAAACCAACCACATCTAATCAACCAGAATAGCTGATATTGTATACAGACAAGGAGTTACAGAACAAAAAGCAGTGTTAAAAATGCTTGATACATTATTTTTGGCATCTACCAATTATTTGGTTCCACAATTCAAGGACACTTGAACAACTTTTGAAAGCTGAATAGAAAGGATCAGAGTTATGAGTAACCAAAATTAATACGTTTTTTTACAGCTATACTGTGGCATTATTTACCAGTGAAAGTGCTGCTAATAATCATGAAAGTCACCTGAAGCTTTTAATCTAACCACAGAGGGCAGTGAACTGGCCAGCAGCTTTTGAATGAGATTTGCTTTTCACTACAAACACCACTAACTTAGACCTCTCTCCTGCCTGGTACATATTTTAACATTTTTAGTGCATTTTAGGTGTGTTCCACCCAGCACAGCATTGAGACTCGCTGCTCTTCATTAGCGCTCAGCACCCAAAAGCACTTTGAATTTCCTTTTTCATATGATGGAGATACTTCCTTTCCTCCTCCTTTACAAAGGGGAACACTGAAGCTTTTCTGCTTTCTGACAAAGAAACCCTTTTTGGTCTAGTTGATCATACCTCAGTTTTCACAAGTATTTCTGCAACTAGCGCAGCTTGCTCACGCTGCTGAGCGCACCTCCTGCATTAAATTTTCCAACTGAAACAGTGGCAAGGAGGAGACAAAGTTACAAATGTTGTTTCTAGAGTAACTATACAGCAGTGTAATTTTACGTTATATTACAACAATCTATTTACAAATAACCTGTTGTAAGATAACAGAGCTACTAAGATGACTCTTAGCTTGAATGTAAGTTTATTAAATAGCATAGTTACCCAAAGAAAAAGACAGATCCGACTCCAGTTCATTTAGTTTTTTCAGAAGTTCTGTGTTAATTTTTTCTAATTCTTTTTCTTGTTTGTCATCATTCTTCCCATCACTGTGATAGCTGTATCTTCAAAAGCCAGAAGACAGTAATTTCACTTTACAGAACATACAAAAATATATAAGCAGAGCTGTACACCTAGCATGCTTCTGAAAGCTAGTGTATTCTATGAAACCAAAAACTGAGAGCAACATGACAGCTTAGATTAACAAAGTTATCAGCATTTGTAAGCGGAGATTTCGGGTGTGTGTGTGGGGGTTCCTGCTGCAAATTTGACTGAATACAATAGATTTTTAGGTAATATATTGATGATATACCAGTTGTTTTGAATATAGAGAAGCCTTCCCAACAGACTATCTCAAGCGATCAAAACAGACTTGACTTTCTTGGCAAATGAATGAATCCCACTGAAGATAAAAATGCGTGCTACCTTCGGCTATACCCTGTAGGATCCACCTGCATTTTACAATACCATCTAACAGACCCACAGGCTACTTCCAGTATTTGAATTGAAGAGCTGCTTTTGCAAAATTAGGGCAACAATTTTTTTACAGTTCACTCTATTTATTTTTTATTATAAAGAAAATGGTTTCTTGTTTAGTAGCACTCAAAAGCTTCAACTGGGTGCAAAGAGAGATATTAACCAGCAAACAATACATCAAAATCACTACTCAAGAGACCCTGTATTCCTTTCTGTTAATGCACTTTACCTTACAACCCCTAATCCTGGCCAGCTGAGATCTTCAATATACAACAGGCCTACTGTTCTTTTCACTTCTTGCTCAAATTCCTCTCTCAGTTGCAGTGTACTTGTTAATACCGGTATCTTCATTTTTAAGCAGTCTACTAGCTGATCAACATCTTGTATTTCAGTTCCTAAAACTGAAGAGCTGATGTGTTAGTAGGTGACAGACATGAACGGTCAGACAGACTACTTGTATTTAATTCACCCATTTGTTTGTAAAGAAACCACTTTACAAGTCAATCCTAATATAATTTACAAGTGGCACTGAATTATCTTGATCTACATATAAGACTCTTTTCTTCAGTAAGCTATCCACTGATACATCAAAATGGCTAAAGATTTCTGAAAAATAAGCTAGTAAAAATAAGGATTTTCTTATGTTACATACTAATAAGGACTACATCCTTTTCTGTTATGTCAACAGCTAGCGTCAGAAAAATCTCATCCCATAGCCAAACAGATAATGAATTAGCCCCCATTCTGCTCAAGAACTGACAGCATCACCAAACAATATTACTCTAAAGTTTAATTTTCTATGTACACCAGAATCCTCTCACATCTGCATCGAGGTATTTTGATAGCTTAAGCTGTTCACCCCACCCAAGAGTTATCACTGCTAAAAGGAGACACCACGCATCAGCTGAGCCCCAGCAGGCTGCCCTGTGCATACGCTGAATGCTCACAAAGTATGTGTATGGTGCTAGCTTAAACATCGAGTTTAAGACACTTTCCAGAAAACAGATTTCCTTTCCCCCCCACATCGGTAGTTACAAAAAACCCCTAGAGCTTTAGTAAATATTTCTAGTTAATTACTTATAACTGAACACCAGCTCCATTCCAGTGTCCAAACATCCGTGTAAGAAAGGTCAAGTATCTTCTCCTTGTGTTAAGCAGCTGAGAGGAGGAACAATGAGGATGATTCATCCCCAGTATTTCTTTTTATAGCTGTCAAAAACAGAGAGCTCCTCCCCTTGCTTTTCCTAATGAATTTAAAAATAATCAGTAAAAGTCTGTCTCTGCAGATGTAGTGAGGCAATGTCAGGCAGAACAGCTGAGCTACCTCTAACGCAACTGCTGCCAAGGCATGGCAGCATGCTGAGCTGAGATAGCTTTATTTAATACAATTTAAATTCAAGATAAGAAAAATGCTCACCATGGGAGAATATAGTAAAGAGTTTCTTGAGAATATCCACTTTTATATCAGTAGATTGCAGTACACTTTCTATAACAAATTCCATTCTTACAAATGGCTGAATTAAGTGAATGTTACCTGCAGAAGTCATTAATGGGCTGAAACGCACACAGGTGCCTTCATCTTCCAGTTCCACCACATCGACTCCACTGGCAGGAACCAGCTGTGCCAGCTGCTCTCCTAGCTGAAGGGATTGGCGCAGTTAAAGAAACATAAAGAGCACGAACCTCCTGCAGTCACTGATTCAGGTTAGACTGTTCCCACAGTTTAAGAGAACCACATGCTAAACAGCTTTCTCTGAATTTCTCAAAATTCTACAGTTATTTCTTGCAGCAAGAGTACATTAGCTTGCTGGTAATAAAGCAGAGTTAGACATGTACTTGAAGTTTTCACAATTTTAAGTAAGCTGAGTGTTACAAGTCAGAAGTTTCCTCAACACTATCATCACATGCAATATGCCACGATTACGAAGCAATTAATCCAAAACAGTTATGCGCTCAGTTCTCTGAAAGTGCACGTTTCTAAAATCAATTCTGTTACGATCTGGAAAAGAAAGTCTCTTCATGAATACACAGACATTGTCAATGGGATATCAAGTTGATTAAAGAGTTCTAAAGTTTCCAAATACACCCACAAGCCTCTTCTACCCCCAGATTTCCATTATCAAAAGTTTAAGATTCAGTAATAATTTCAGTCATAATTAATTTTTACTTGTAAAATAATCACAAATGTGAGAACAACTGTGCTTCAGAACAAATTCCTCTTTTTATCCAAAATGCGCACTAGTTTTTGCAAAGGATAACGAATCAGAAATAACTACCAAGCTAGCTTACTGAAAGCTTTATAATTACCAATGAACCCCTAGAAACATTCAACTCTCTCACTTCTTTTTTCCTAAAGAGAAAAACATCCATTCTTACCCACTGATTGAAAGTGTCGTAAACATGTCTTTCATTGCTTATTATGGGGTGCTGAATAGTTGAGGCCTGTGCAGCATGCAGGGTTTGATCTGAATCCAAAGATACAAGAATCACAGAAGTGGATTTTTATTTAAGTAAACAAAAGGCAACCTAAAATTTAGATAAAACAATTAAATTTCCTAGACAATGTAAAACATCTAGACTACGTATTGGACCTCAACAAAAATAAAGTGGGATTTTTTTTAAAGGTATGATGAACATGACACATATGAGGAGTAAAACAAAAAGTGGATATATTAATTTTAAAAACAACTAATAAAATACTTCAAGATTTTGAAGTTCAAATATTCCCACAGAAAACAGTGTTTTCACAAAACAAACATCCTGTAACAGCAAGCCGCAGTATTAATTTGATGTGTTGAGCTACATTTTTATTAAGTTTTAATTATTGCTGTTTTAAAATAAACAAGAATAATTTATGACTATAAGCCCATTATACAATTTAAGGGTTATTTAAGGGTTACGGCATAACTAATTTAATTTATTATATAATTAATAAGTAATTTTAGGATTTATAAGCCCATTACATACACAAAATACATGGCCATGGTCAAACATTTTACATGCTTTTAATTTAGGTGGATGATTTTTCCCTAGTAAAGTTCTTTGAGGTCTTTTATCAATAAATGCATCAATATACAAAGCAGTCCCTCAAGTTATTTCACTGGACCGAGATGAGTAATCTTACCTTTTAAGCGCAACCACTAATCAGACTAAAAACAAAACAGCCCTCCCACATGCCCCACACAAAAAATGCAAAGACAATTAAAATCAACGCTCATAATATGAAACTTCAAAATTTTCTTAGGGGTCCTTTGCCTCATCGCAGCTGGGTATTTCCCCGCGCTCCGAGCGGGCAGAGACAAACAGCACCACACCTCTGCCATAACTGACGGGACCAAGTCGCCTTCCCGGGCCCGCGCCTCCGGACAGGGACGTTCTGCCCAGAGCTGCGTGCGCTGCGGCTGCTGTACCATGACAGGTTTTACAGAGCCGTTCCTGTCGTGCTCCCCTATTTTGAAAACTATTGCAACAGTAAACAATAAAGCACAGAAACACAGTTCTTGCACTTACCCACTAAAACATTAAAAGAAACAGAAACCCTGAACAAAACTAAGGGAAAAAAAAAAAATCTTCCCTCATCAGTAGACTCAACCGCAGCTTGCTGCGTATGGCGGTCTTTCATCATCCTCTCCCAAGAGCAAAATCATATGCAAATCTCTCTCCACTCAAGGAGGCAGAAAATGACTTGCTATGAAAATTTAAAACACTGCAGCTTAGCTAAAAAATGAAGTTATCATATATATGAATTCTATCACTAGATTATGACCTGTATTTACAACCTTTTTTAAAGGCATGTTACACAAGAAACATGTGCTACATAACATTTGCCTAATCAAATTAATTTTGGAAATTAATAGTTTCCAAAGCATGCAGAGGCTTTTTTCCCCCCCCTTTAATAAATTATATACCTCTATTTGCATATTCCTGGAAGAACTTGAATACAACCACTGGAGAACTCAGTTCATCTTCAACCTTAAAAAAAAAAGTGTGATAACACATATATAAAAGATTTAACACTGAATATTACCCTTTTAGATTGCTGAGCAAAGCACATCATTTTGTTTAGACAGCAATAACAATGTTCACGTTATCTCAGAATTAGAAGTTAACCCACTAAGAGGGGGAGTAAGCGTATCTGTAAACACAGGAAAGTACATCATTATTCAATTCAAGCAGAACTGTACTCATTTAAGCTATGCATAACTAAAGTTTGGGTACTATAAAGCGAGAAACATAAGCACATTCATTAATATACTGTACTGAAGAGAATGTATTTAGCTTTAAGTTTTTTCAGAAATTAATGTTTAAAGAAAATTCTCTTAGAGATTGCTCCAGAACCACTGGAGAACATCAAGAAAGTTCCAGCAGGACTAACAAAATTGTAACTGATTCCGCTTCGAAGGAAGGCAAGAAAAATGGACCAGGCAACTTCTGAGGGCAACTTTTGCTATGTTTCACAATCCTGCAAATACACCATTTATTTAGCTAGGTAGAAGGGGGAAGTGCTACAGTAATTCAAACTCCCAAGGCCTCCAATGATCTTTGGAAAACAGTTTTTGCAAAAAAGATTATTGTCACTCAATGATCCACGGAATATTTATTGACACAGAAAACTAAGCTGAATATACTTACAATAAATCAAGTGTCAGTTAAAACACAAAAAAACCCCTGCTGAACAGGACACCTTCTCACAAAAACTAATTGGAAATGAATCCATTAGATGCAATTTCTAAAACACTATTTCTGCTGGAAAAACCTCAGATGGGATAAGTGTTTTGTACATGGATTTCATGGTGTTCACAACATCATCTCAACAGCAGGGTAAGATGCAGTCAGAATATATTAGAGAGATTTATGAAAACTAGTTTCATAAATGTATTATTGAACAAATCAGTGTTTTAAACTAAAATCAACCTCTGGAAACAGTTTCTGGATGTTCTTGTCAACTTGACTGAGTAAAAGAGTATGCAGCAGTGGAACAAGTACAATGCAGAGGCCAACAGATGTTACAAACAGCCAAGTCGCACAATTTCTTGAACACTTGAAATTATTTAATTAAGAAAATATCAAGCACCTTCAAAACAATGGCTGTGTTTTATATGATATTTCTGAATAACTTCTTATGAATCAATGTTATTCTTATAATTTAATAGCCAAGACTGAGCTGTACAACCAAGGTATTAAATGCAAACTGTACCGAAGTTTTAATGAAATCCAGGTTTTTCAAGTTTTCCAGCAACCTTTGGCTCTAAAAGATCATGGGGGGGGGGGAAGGGGAGGGAGAGAGAGACAAATAGATAGTTTTAGAAGTTGAAAATTAGTCTTATAAACATTAGTCACCACTATCATTTCAATATGTTAACAATTCCCTATGAGATGTCAGTGATTCACCCGATTCTTATTTATGAATTTAGAATATAATGAAAAAATATTTAATATTTTTAGTAAAACACTGGCTACAAATTGCTTTTTGTTAAAATAAAGTCTCAGTGAATTGAGATAATATCTCTAAAACTTTACCAACTAAGTAAAGCACAGTGTGTAGCAGAACCAACAGTTATTTTTTTCCAAAGCTACCATAGCAACTGGTTATAATAGCTTTCCAAATTATTTTCATTAGAAAAGACATTCTTACAAAGTGGTCCACAACTATTAATAGACTACTATAAAAGCAAAGATCATTCTTAGATGCCTGAAATCTTAATGACTGATGATGTTTTGTCACACTTAAGTTTTTCATGCCAATAGCTTCTTCACTAGCCATTGCAGAAACTTTTTTCCCCCCCACAAAACAACCACAAACAACAAAACAAACTTTCTTTTTCCCCCACAAACAACAAAACACTCTTTGCCATTCTTCTAATTCTGAAGAAGGGCTGTACATTTAAGAGGAAAAATGCACTGGCAATAACCAGTGCTTTTTTTTAAACTAGCATATTACACTGGACCTTAACTTTTAATGAATAAGGATTCAACATCAAAAATAGTGCATCTGTCACTATATCTGAGGAACTGTTTTGAAATCCTTTGTCAAGTGTTTATAGTTAACACTCCTTATCAATGCAATGCCTGGCAGAGTAGGAAAATAAGAAAGTGTCTCTCTGAACAGCTTTCAACCAAAATAGAAAAAAAGAGAAGTGAGAGGGAAAAAAAAAAGTGTAAGCTTACAGTCTTGAAAGGACAAAGATTAAGTATTTCTCATGAAAAAAAACTAATAAAATATACAATTTAAGAGCTACAGCACATCCTTCCCCCAAACATTACTACTCTGCTTTCATAATTTATTCTTAACACAGAATGAACTAATATGCTAAATCATCAATGATTTCAGTATTTCCAGTTGAGCCTTCTACAATGCATCACAATAATTAAAGAAATACATTAACAGCTATTATAAAAATGTTCCTAAATATAACTGTGTTCTGTGACAGCCATCTGGATATCACTTGTACTGTCATTGCTATCTCAACTTTGTTTCTACTTGGATATTCAAGCTGTTAAATCAGACGATGAAGAGATTCTTAAGAATACTGCTTAATGCATAATCACAGAAGCCAAGTATTGGTAAACAAAGTGCCACCAAGCTGCTGCTTACCAGTTGCGAGGCGTGCTTTATCCTCTCCACAATCCCGTCGTGGCCCAGGTACTGCAAGGAGAGCCACAGTGGCAGGGCACGAAGCTTCTCTACAGGCTGACTTGATGTCAGCCCAGCTGCTAAGGACTAAAAAAGGAAAACAAAAAGAATCATGATTAGCTTTCCCCCCCCCCCAATTATCATCCATTCAATCAAATTTTTACCAATTACAGAATGCATCACAATAGAGAATCTTTTCCAAATTATTATTTAGATGCTTAAGAAGAACAAAACACTACACCACAACTCGAGATCTTAAGAATAATGAGAGAAGTTAAACATACCAAAGAAGGGTCCTCATGTCTGTAGAGTGTCACAGCAGGTACAGCTGGGAGACCCAGCCAGGAGCCCAGAGTAAGAGTCATGCTGTCACATTTTGTAGCAGCCTTAAGTTTATTATAAAACAGAATAGAAACCATATATATTTATTAGACCATGACCTTAAAATCTAGAGCACGTTATAAGGTTTCTAGATACAGTAAAACATACCAGTACAGAAGAGGAGACATAACCCAAAGCCAAAGTTGCCAAATTCACACTAGAAAAATAAAAAGATTTTAACACTTATTAAATACTTATCAAGACAGCATTTTATTCTTCAGTTAAATATTTCATGCTGTTGTGTAAAGGGAGGTCATTTTCATTCATATATTTTTTAATACCTATGCAGTAGATGTTGCTATTTAATATTCAGAGATTGAAAACCCAAAACTAAAAATTCATTTCAACCTAAAAATCAGTTCAATCTCTGGGGAATTCATCCCTCCAAGTCCCTCCCATAGTTCAGCACCAATGTGGTACCAGAAATATGCAGCATGCAAATATAACACCATGCAATGAAACATCAGGAGAGAGAGTCTCCACCCCAGCTTCAAAAAAAATCTAAGAGCACAGGAGTCTTCATTAACATTGTCTAAGTGGTTCCAACTCCTTTTCCTTTTGTTTTTTTCCTCCTCCCAGTTATGTTGCCCACTGCACTTGCAGCAGTCTTCTTAACAACCTTCATTAAAGTGTTCTCTCTTCCACATTCCATCCTCCTTTCTCCTTAATAATCACCATATAATGTCTCTCCTGAATTCTCCTGTAAAGTCTTCTTTCATTCATGTTCCAAGCTTTTCAAAGCAAGGACGTTACTACTTTAGTAAAAGTAACCTACACTGAAATAACCACTTCAGTTAGTTATTCCTGCATATGTAAAACAATCCAAATCTTGTATGGTGACAAATTTAATAATGCTCTACTAGCTCGTTAGCTATAAAACTATGTGCTATCCATTAGTCAGATTTTTTAATGAATATAGTTACATAAAAATAAATTTCAAGTTTCATACCCTTCTACATGGAGCCACATGTTGTACTGTTCACAAAGTTCCTTCAGGCGCCCAAGTTTATCCGTGTGCCCTGCTCCTGGTGTCCCTTTGTTGAAAAGGAAAAAGGCTGGTCATGAAGGATAAGAATGCAAACTAGGACTTTACGCGAGAAGAGGATCTCTCATTCTGTTGTTGAAAAAGTCACACACAGGAGTAGGAAGGGGGATATTAAAAAGAGCTCACTACATTCTGCTCATTGTGGATATATGAACAAACGGAACTCTAGACAAAATTAAAAGATGCATGCTTTGTTTGTCAATATATATTAAAAATACTTAGAAAATTAAGTGTCCTAGGCATCCAAAAACTCAGCAGCCTCAATTAAGAACTGAAGAGGTTTTTAATACATTCAAAGTATGACTTCAGTTAAAGAAATGGAAACCAAGATGAACATCAAATATTTTTGCAAGTCCAAAGCAAGTAACAGTCACTTCATTCATACCTAAAATAATTTTATTCATGGGCTGGGCAACAAGAGTTTTGTTTAATTATTTAGAGGAAAAATATAGTTTTTAAAGTTAAAATTGATGGCGCACTCATTAAAAATCCAAGAGTGAGTGTTAATGTGAAACTGATTTTCACCAAAAGATTTGCACTCATTAAAAACAAAAACAAAAACCAAAAACACTCCTCCCCTGAAAACCCCCACATTTTAGTCATTTTAATACATCAACTGACAAACAGAACTGTAACAGTACAATCCAATTTTGAATCAGTTACATTAATACCCCTCTGGACAGCTAATTATTGTCCGGACACTAAGATATTCCTTGGAATGAAACCACTAAGCTGTTTAAGAAAATATATTTTTATTTTGCATTTATGTATTCATTAAATAGTGTGCTTTTTTGTTATTGTTTGTTCGTAGCACTTACCAGCATTGGCCACAAGCAACAAAGGCAGTTTTCCAGATTCAGCATCATCTTTAATCAATCTGTCCAATAAAGCAACATCCTGTTATCAATAAGAAAAAAAAATATATATTTATAAATGCATGTGTCAAAATCGATTTATTTCTGTTGATCTGGAAAAAATGTGCTGAGTAGAACAGGACAGCATTCTTAAGTTTTATAAGCCAATCCCCTGATTAAATCCTTAATATCTTTCTGTTTGACTTGCACTTTCTTTTTCTCAAAGGTAAAGTAAGCCAAAGGTCAGATAAAACATTTGTGAGATGCAACAAATACATCACATACTTTGTAAACATACCTCTTACTACACATATTCTAAACAAGCTCTTGGACTAAAAAACACTTTATACAAGACCAAGATTTAAGCTGCTGCTGGCATTTAAGAAGATCTCAACTACTGAGAGAATTACAGAACGCTAGAGAACACTGTAGAGTTACAACATGGAAAATTCTGAGGTTGAAAACTTAAGTACATTAATAATTCTTTCCTAACAACATCCTTGATGTTAACTTGATGTTTCAGAAAATGTAAGATGTCTTGAGGAAGGCAAATAAACTTACCATTTGATGTTGAGATCCAAACATAGTGTTACAAGGCACACGGCACATGCAGGAAAGAGGTAACCCTAGCTGCAACAGAAATGATGGAATTTGAACAACTGAGCCATGCTTTAGGATACTCATTTCAAGTGTTCACAGCAATGCACAGATTAAGCAACAAGACTCAGAAAATAGAAAATACAGCAATTAAAAAAAAGGGCATTACATTTTAAAGCAAGTTTCCTGCTAAAACTTATGACCAAATTATTAGCGAAGAAACACAGAGGAGAAATTGGAAAAAGCAATAGTCAAATTTTGGTTAGCACATGAACTGCATACAGTATTTCTAATGAGAAACCTGCACCCTGTATAACAGCCCAAATTCATGCCTACTTTCTTGGCCATACTTCAATTAATACATCCTCTAAACAAACAGGCCTTTTTGCCAGTGGCAGGCTCCACTGGAGGGTCATAGTCACCTTCCTACTGAGCAGGCAGCTCCCTGCCTACTTGGAGCGGGCTGCTCAGCTGGCTATTCACGCTAGCAAGCCTGATGTTCTTCCTTTGCTTTGGATCCAAATGCCAGATAACTTTTCCTCTATTAACACGAAAGAAAAAAAGAAATCAAGGTCTTTCCTATATTTTGATCATGGATTTTGACCTGGAAGATCACTAGGAAAGTGAAGTCTAGTTGATCACACTCACCACTTCGAACAGTAGGTTCAGTAAATTAAGGCAACTCTAGTTATAGATCAAGTTGTGTTTATCCTTTCATTTAAGAGAAGCTGAATTAATATCTGAATACTCGGGTCCAGTCATCTCCTCTACAATATATACATAACTTCTCAAAATCAAAGATAAAATAGCACCACTTCTAAGTTCAGCGATTGCCTGACAAAGGATAGGTTAGCTTATAAACAAAAGATAAGGCACTGCTGTTATTAGCAGCAACTGCTCTATACTCAGAAACAAAAGTTACCCAAAATACCAGTTCTTGGTAGCATTTCTTGAATTAAGAAATTTCAGTCGAAAACTACATGCAACACTCAGCTTACAAAAGTCACCAACTAATTCCAATTAACTTTCACCACCTTTTGGCTCAAGCCTTTTTTTAGCCAAAAAAAGTTCTGTGGTACCATTTTTATTCCTCTGCAGCCAGCATTTTAAAAAATAATGCCACCTCTATGCCCTTAACAGGAATATGATGAAATAGCAGTGATTACTGGAAAAGAAGTATTGAAATTCTCTCCTCGGACTGTTTCCCAATCTTCTAGCTTTCATTACCTGAATAATCAATGTCACTATAAATATTTATCATAGCAAAAGGAGCGAAGGAGAGTACAGCTGTCCACCCACCAACACTCCTCCTTTGTCTGCTAGGGCATCCTTATCTACCCGATTTTCTTCTTCCCATGTACTACCCAAGGAAAGTTTCCAGAGCCCTTTGCCACCTTCTTCCCTCATTTCTGAATTACAAAGCAAACACACACACAGACACACACTTTTACCAAAAGCATAGGCCCTGATTTCGAGAAGATACTTTTTCCTCCGATAAGCCTATTTAATAAGAAACCTTTGCCAGGAAAACAATATAATGTGACATTAATCTTAAAGTCATTTTTAATCTCTGTTACTTGTGCCGCCACACTCTTCCTCCAAGGACTTGAAGAATGAAGGCTCTAAGAACCTGAGCCTTCACTTCAGTCCATGTTAAGTTTAAAGATATCAGTAGCCCATTGAATGTTAGGCATACAAAAGGAAAGTGTATATATGGCCTCAATTAGCTTATTTAAGTTTGTAAGCATTTGTGTAAAAAAACGCTTGGAAAAGCTACAAGTTTTAAATGCAATGAGGAAAAACTGGGTTTGTTTAAATCAGACATTTTTTGTTTTTTTTTCAGTAACCTTACTATTCCAAGCAAAACTTCTGACAGGGGACCAATACAGTCTAATTCTCCTTATATCATTTTCCTTTCAAAAATCATAATGTTTTGACAGTGGGAGTTAAGAGGAACCATTCAGAACAATTTTTGCAATAACTAAGTGTTTGGAAATCTTGCACTTTGGAAGAAGTGCAATGAAATCTGGAAACAATTGCAAAACCAAAAACAAAACCCCACAACAAAAGAAGTTAGCAGCTAGTATATGGGTTCATTTCACTGGAAATATTCAGAAAATTTTGTTCCCTCCCACCTTATCATTGCTGCAAAATACAGACTGTATACGCAGCCTGAAAGTATTTTTTCCAGATAAATGTTTTTAATTAAAACACACAGTTTACTACAGCTGCTGAGGTTACTCCCAGTTTGGATTTCATCTGTCTACACTTTATAATTGTGTTGGGAATGCCAATTAATAAAGCAATACCAACACTGTTTAACATTTTAATATTACTAACTTGCACATATTTGGCTGGTGTCAAAGCATATTTTTTCCACCTTAACCAACCTCAGACTTCTACCCCCTCACTGTGTTGCTGTTGTTCACATTGCTATTGTTTCTACCTTGAAGAAAAATAAGTAAATTTTCAAAATCATCATGGTAGCTCTGCTTTTCCTAAAATCAAAATAGAATTTTTTTGAGGCCCAGACTCAGTTTTCATTCTTCATAATGCCCCTTTTCATACTGTCGTTCAACCCGCAGACACATCACCCTCAGTCTTAGGAACTATAAATAATAGTGTAGGCTATAAAAATCTATTCTGTCCATAGAAAGGCAAGGCAGAGAAGAGACTGAAGGGAACCTGCTCAGGAGGAACACTGATCGGACAACAATGAGCAAATGCGCGGATGGAACAGGAGTGCTGCAGAGACACCTTGCTCGGGGGATACCTGCCTTCAGCAGACCAAGTAGCACTGGCAAAAATCTGGAAGAAGCTCCACTTCTAATGGATGGCCTTCCAGGCAGACCCATGGGTGTAAATGAAAACCATCACTGGTCCCAACCAATTAACAAGAGAGCTGCTAGTATAAAATACCAGTCTCTTCCAGGGAAAGTCCAAACATTAAAAAAAAAACAAAAAAACCACACCTAAGCTGCCAACAGGCAATAAGAAGCCAGACAGGTTCTACTTGCAGCTGAAACCCCAACTAATACACTTTACCTGATTGCAGAGAGCTTGGCCCAAGCCCATTCTAGCTGCAGAACTAATGTATATAACAGGCTGCTTAGTATACAGCACATTAAATCCTTCTACTGTATAATCTTCATAGCGTGTGTGAATAACAAGTCGACAGATTTTTAAGAGACCTTCACGATCATCTTCATGATAATAAGCTGACCCATTTTCATACCTGCAAGAAAAACTGAATAAGTATTGACCAACAAAAACAATATTCAGTTCAATGTTGAAAACATCACTGACCATCTAAGGAGCTCACAAGAGGGCAAAGAAGAAAGATAACAAAAAAATCTTTTATTTACCTAGAATAAAATAGAATAAAAGAAAACTTTGCTTAGACAGGCTGAGATGAACAACGAGGGAAGCCTAGTATATATTTTCGTTTCAACTCAGAGATGAAGTAAGGAAGAGAAAACACTTGGGACCTTAAACATTTCTTAAAAGAGTTCAAAGTCTTTGCTGCAGGAAAAACTAATTAAAAAGACAAACTCAGTGTTTCGCCTGGGTTTAACATACATGTTAATTCTGGTTTACTAATTTTAAAGGAGAAGGCAACATGACATTCTTCAGTTATGAGTAAGGAAAAATGGAATGAGAGACAAAATATGGCAAACATGGGCAGAGACCTGCAAACTTTGTTGTGAAATCACATATAAAGATATCTCATAATACCCAAAATTACTGATGTCACTTCTATCTTAGTGAGTTTGAAAATAAGACAGTTTAGTAAAATTTATTCAGTATGCTGCAAAGCAGTTGTCTAGAAGTTTTAAACACCTGAGTTACATAAATAAACTATAGTTTTCCTCAGAAATACTTTTACTGATTTTATGCTATTTTTGCCTTCAATTTGATTTATTAAGCACACTTCTTTGGGGCTTTTGAGGTAGTTTCTGCCTTCAAAAAACAAAACAAAACACACTTTAAACAGCGAACTCAGATCAGCACATTAACACTTACAATCAAGAAACAGGAACAATGTAACCCAAGAAGAGAAAAGGTACAATTGTTCTCTACAGGTGGCCATCTGTCAACTCTCATAACTACAGAAAAGGAAACAGCAGCAGTGAAGGTAGTAGATATGTTGATATATTAAATGACTTGCAAGCTAGACTTTTCTTTTAGCATTTTTGTGCATGTAAACCAATAGTCTTGCACAATTTAAGAGCGGAGTCTATTCACAAATTTAAATAAAGGCCCTGAAGCATCTTAGATTACCACTGACTATCCAATGCACAAATACTGCCCAGTGTTCCAGGGTTATCTCCAGAATGATGCACGTGCAAACATTTACTTCACCTTCATACAACAGTTCTGTGATCCAACATGGTCACAGAGAAATCCCGCTAGTGTGGCTCACGTGCACAGAAAACGTCAAGTAGGATGAAGTGGCCCACAGCATGGTGCTGGCGCAGTGCTGCTGTCTACGGGCCGCAAAAGTTTGGGGACCACAGTCCAACAGGTATCCATCATTAATCAAAAAAAACCCACAACGCTATTGGATATTAGATTCAAAACAAATATTTCCTTTTATTAGCCACACCGCTTGTGGAACCATCACACACACACTGTACATGTGCACATCCATCAAAATGGCTGGATTATCTGCAACTTCTCACAAATTTCACTGTCACACAGTTTCAAAATATTTAAGACAAATAGAGATAACCATTGAATTTATAAAATATATGAAGATATGAATATGAGCTTGTCAGCATAAGAAACATCCTTTATTACCTGTAGCCTAAATATAATCGTTAGGATTAAGTTTAGTTATCTTTTTTGCTGTTTCATCTCACCCTGTGCTTAAAAACACCACCTCCCCCCTCCAAAAAAAAACAAACTAAAAACTCCACCAAACCAAAACCAGAACTCTGACCATCAGTAGCATTGGTGAGATTTTTTGAAAGATATGGCACTGTGAGAGGGAGAAAGCATTTTTGCTTTGGGAAGAAAAAGGAAATTCTAATCAGCAATACCTCCCCCTCCAACACACACCCACCTACCCACAAGATTTCCAATCTTCCTCCTGTGGGACAGTTGAAGATAACCACACTGAATGATGAAAAAGGCATTTATGAGAAATTTCACTCTACTAAAGATTTCAATAGTGTTACCTACCGTACCTGAAAAACAGAACTAGATCCCAGAAGAGCCAATGAAAAGTTAACTGAAGATGTCTTTTAAAAATATAAAGTATCACAAAACTCAGCAACATAACATATGGCTCAGGAAACAAAAATTTAATTAAATGGTCAACTATCTGCCTGCAACTGCACTTTGGCCCTTAATTCCACCGTACACTTCTTATAAAATGATTTTTACGACAAGCATATTATGAACAAATTCCTGCCTTTCAACAACAGTTTTTTTTTTTTTTTTTTTTTTTTTTTTAATAGTGTGACATATTTAAGACCTTTCAAAGAACATTTGTAAGTTTATGGCACAACAGTTTCTTTTCTGGATATCCTCATTTCGGGTACAGGTATTTTTAAGCAGTTATCGCTACCAAACCATATAAGTTATTCACAGTGACCCACCTGAAGAGCCTGCAAAGCCAGAGAGTAGTATCAGAAAGGATCCTTGCTGTAAGCTTTCTCAGTCTTTCCCTGTCCAGCACTGATATATAAGCAGCCAAGCTATGTCCCAGCAGAGCCATGTGACCCTGTTCGCCAACATTTTGCAGTCTGCAAGCCAGAACACTGTATCAGAGTAACTGCCAACTAAACACAGGTCATGCATATTACAGGAATTTTAGGCTAGCCTATTTTTACTGTACATTGGCAGAACTTGGTGACAAGCAACTTGAAATATTTATCAGAATGAAGTACAGTACACCACAGTGACCCTCCTGCCGTTGTGTATTAACATACTAAAATCCTAGGGGAGACAACGGCACTCGCACTTGATTTGGCCAAGCTACTTATGAAAACCCTTCAGCTTCTGTTTAGCTATTCAAGGGAAATCGTAATGGGAGCTGAAGGCTTCCTCCCATCAGCCAGTATGAGTCAGAACTAAGCACCTTATCTGCATTGGACTTCAGTTTGCATTAACACATACCTTCTTTTCCTCCTGCAGACAAAGCTCAGGGGACTATTACTCTATTACTATAAAGCTTTCATTAATGTTTTCTTTTTCATTTTTTTCTTGAATCTCTAAACTATTTTTCAAATGTTAATATTCCATAAACTACTGCAGATTAGTCAGTATTATTTCCATTTTATGGAAAAATGGAAGCCAAGTTTCTTTCCTTTTTTTTAAGATCTACAGAGAGAGGTAGTAAAATTTTTTTTGTGCTTGGTCTTCAAAGTTTTATGAATCCTTCACAAAATTCAACCTAAAACAGCCTTCAGAAAGTAGAAAACAAAACATGAGTTGTTACATCAGAAATAATTCCCTTGTATAGTACAATTACTAAATTGAATTAACTCAATGAAAGTGTCACGATTTTAAGAAAACCAAATCTAATGCATTATTCTGGTTCACCATATAAAGTAATTAAGTTGCCTTAAAGTAGTGGTTGCACACTATCTCTACACTTTAAAATGCTTAAATTTATAAATTCTGTAATAATCAAAGTGTAACAAAATCGGGTACCTTCTACATACAACAATTCAAAGCGGCTTTACCTGTAGGCCTGTGAAGACTCCTCCTCCTCCTCTCCATGCATTAGGTTCTGAACTAACTGAAGTATGCTCACCATATCCTGGCCGCTGGTGAGCCGGGGCGAGGAAACAAAACCAAATCAGAACAGGAGGTAAGTACCAGCACCTAACGACAAGGCCACTTAGAACACGGCACAGTAAGACATGAAGGCAACACTAGACTATTTACCAAACACTGAGTACAGCAACAAAAAACATTCTTAGTTCCCTGAAAAACAAAGTCATAAAGACAGTGCTGCTGTATCAATCAATTCAAAACCCTATTAATTATAAGTAGCACACTTCAATAAGTATGAACTTGGGCTCACAGAAAAATCAAATCCACTGAAATCCGAGGATTTGGACTGAAGAGCTTGACTTGACAACAATCAATTGTTTATTACTAGACAGCAAAGTAAGATAACTGCTAAACATCCAAGTTTCTCTTCACAGGATCCAGTTTCAGCTAAAATTCAGCACATCTCTAAAACCATTATCTACAAAGACCAGTTTCTAGCAAATACAAGCTACGTTTAGACTTCTGAAATGATGCACTCCAACACAATAAAAAATGGAAAGGACCCACAACTCAACTTGTACACTTCCAACTAAAATTTATAGTAGTGCAAGAACTAACACACCTAAAGTTGAAATTGCTTTTTATTCTTAGAAAAAGCCAATTTAGTGTCCCAACTCAAAAAAAAAAATTTCAGTTTATGTACACAAGAGTGTCAAATAGATTGCAAAATTTTCTTAAGTGTTAGCTTGGACTTATGCAGGAACCATTTGCAGAGCGGAGGCTATGACAAATTTAAACTTTAATTTTCAAATACAGCGATCTGTGCCTTATGCACAAAAGCTCCATGCAATTTTTCAGACTGCTGTGCTAAATAGGATTTTTTTTTTTTTTTAAGGTTTTCTACTTTATCCAGAAAGAAATATCAGTCTCAGTTATTAATTTCTTAACTGGATGTTTCAATGAATCTTTATTCTGTAGCACAAGTTTATCTGCATCTACTTTACGTCTCAATCACAGCTATATGCAGCAATGCTTCATTAGCTTCCAGCAGTACAAAATTTCAGTCGCCAAGGACAAGCGATGTTTTTTCCCCCTCTTCATAAATATGGAAATAGTCACAAAAGTAGATTCATGCCTGGTAAATGTTAATGTTTGCATTAATACAGAAGTTGCTTGGAAAGCAAACATTTTATATGTAATTTACAGACTCTTTAAAAAAAAAAAGAAAAAAAAAGGCGTTATCTAAAATCATTGTTGCTTACCTGCCTTGGAGTGGACCAGGAATATCCTTTCGTGTATATCTCTTTTCATTTTCTTCCTCTTTTCTAAATGAAAGACGCAAGAACAAACTACTATATTTAGTTTGTATTACAAAGCAACAAATATGTATGTATGACTTTGATTCGCAGAAATACATACTGACATGTTTTGCAACCTATGACTTCACTTAAAACAGTTTTGATGAATAAACCAAATAAGATCAACATAAAAATTCAGCTCAGACTGAAATACAAAGTTCCTAAGCTTTTTAATCTTTTTAACTCTTTAAGAGAAAATGTCAAACTTGGTGAATGGTCTCATATATGAAGGAAAAGTTACTTGTATTGCAATAGGAAGAGATCGGACATTTGAAAAAATGGACTCACTGGATTCATTCTGAATACTACAGAGCATGCATTAGAAATATATACATTTATTTGAAAAATCCCATCATTTGAGAAACAATGGTGATTTGTATAGGTGTAAACTTCAAATTACAACCTGACCTTAAGCTACTAAGAAAATGAGTTCTATCTGCTTAATGACAATGACATTAATAATCATCTCCAGCACAGCACATACAGTTATTGCTTTTGTGGTTGTTATTCTTTGCACATACCTTTGATTGTCTTCTAGCATCTTCATTGCTTCATTCAGATTCTTTCCCATCTCTGCTAGAGTAGGGTCGACCATCTTTCAGGGAAAAAAAAAAGAAACTTTTCTGAAAAGACTGATAAACCATCTATCTCACTAGTGTGCCCACATCCTTGATAAAAATTAATGCATGAGGCAGATGCTTTTTAATTATTCAGTGCGTACTCTTTTAAAACAGTATCATGTTATATATCCTGAACTCAGAAAACAAAATGAAAACATATAACAGAGT
The DNA here is from genome assembly GCF_036417845.1 of Apteryx mantelli. NCBI lineage: Eukaryota > Metazoa > Chordata > Aves > Apterygiformes > Apterygidae > Apteryx > Apteryx mantelli. The sequence continues at coordinate 10,685,285 of NC_089993.1, forward strand.
ACAGAAAACATAATGATACTCCAAATATAAGTCTTTCTGTGGAAAAGCTCATTTAAAAGTTATCCTTTCACTTCACCTGAGAACTCATATTTCTACACTACTAAACGTTACCATCTTCTCAGCTGTGTATCATCTCTTTGAGGCCAGACTACTCCCTGACACATTCAGCTCTCTTACGATAAACTGATTCTCATTAAAAAACAAAACAAACTCTAGCCTCTCCACCACGGTAGTAACTGGAAAAAGACACAAGGAACAAAGCCAGATCACCGGATAAGCACAACATTATTCTTACACATTACCTTCCAGAAAAGGAGCTGTTTGGGAAGCTAAACATTAAGAATTTTGACTAAGGTTGGTCTTTGAGCATTTTGATTTAAAATCATAGGAAAATAATTGCATAAACTGAAAGTTTGTGTCTTCAGATTGTCAGTTCAACTAAAAGGCATTCAAACATATTCAAGTATTAGTTTCTAGCAGAGGTTAAAAAAAGCCAGTATTTCTTAACTGGGGAAAGCAAGATGTTTTTAAGGCTGCTCTAGCAAATGTAGAGGTAAAATGGCAGTTTTGTAATATAGAGCATAAACATGAACACAACATAGTGTCATTTAGGTTTACCTGTTTAACTTTGACAACAATAATTTTCAAAACAGATGGGAAACCACCTCATCTAAACAATCTTATAAACTTATTTCAAGTACCTTTAAACCAATTTGTAATCTAAATTTGAGAAATGCCCTTTAACAAGACAAAAGGGAAAAACCAACCTGCAGTTGGCTTAAAGATGACTGACAACTTATTTTTCAACAGTTGCAGCCCTCTAGCTACATAAAACAGGTTAAAAACCTAAGATTCACTGCTGAAACCAGGTAACAACACATACTTATTAAGGAGCCTGTTGGGATGGAAAAGAACTTAAAAAAAAAAAAATCATTGAACGGAGCTCCTATGAACCAGCTGACAAACTCAAAGATCAGTAAGTAGTTTGTTCAAAGCAAAAGCAGTTTTTCAGAAAAACTGTCACTTAAGAACTTTAAACCAAACAGCCCGGTCCCCAAACCAAAGCATCTAGTAGTTAACCCTTCAGGTTGTTGCTAAGGTTTGGGGTTTGTATGTTTTTAAGAACACAATCCCAAACAAGTTCAAGAGTATTTAAACTCGCACTAGCCATGCTGCAGAGATACAGTGGCTTGCTTGCTAAGGCAGTCAGTTGAGAAACAGTATTGCCCAAAGTCTGCACACGCTTCCCACCACTGGCAGTCACAGGGCACGCGTGCCACCCGGACAGGTATGGCTGCTCATGCAGAAGTAGGCACAAAAGTAAATTTAACTCCAGAAGGGGGTGGGATTAACTTACATGAGCATTTTACACTATTTTCATCTGGAGGACTGATTAAGAGAGGAAAAAAAAAAAAAATCAGTTGAGAGTTACCATATGTTCAAAGACTATTTTTTACTGAAATATTTAGAGATTTATCTCATGTTATAGCAAGGGGTAGGTGGCTGGAAGAATCAGTAGCCAGGCATGGTCACACTGGATCAAACCAAACCGATAGCTCTGCATTCTGTTGCTTTAGAAGTGGCCAGTAACAAATGTTTGAGGAAAGAACAAAGAAAGTCTCCCAAAATCAAACCTGATTTTTACAGGGAGTAACTGACCAGACATAATTTACTGATTATGGCAGCCTCTATTGCAAGATGGTAACAAAACATGAAAAATGGATAGAAGGCAGTTATTTGCTTAAATCTTTCTCAGCATTAGATCCAAAAGATTCAAACATCTGCTGCAGATGATGTTATAAGATGTAGAGACATTAGAAGAAAAGCATCTGAGCTGCTTATATTTGTTACTAACACAAAATTCACCTGCTGGAATCACATCAGATATTGTAACTTGCATATGCTTCCCCTGCAATTCACCCTCTCTCGCTTTCTAGTAACTACCATGCATGAATCCCTTCTGCAAATAAGCAGACAGAATAAGGGCATAACACACAGTTTAAAACTTACTTTTCTGCCATAGAATGTTACTTTAAGTTTCATAGAGTGCTATGAAATCCAGCAAGTCTTTGAATTCTGATATGGGTTTAACAGGAAAATAAATGCCTTCTGTTTTTTTCCAATTGTTAACTGGATACACAGCAATTTATTTTCTCCCTTGAATCACAGGAAGCCAAAAACCCCTATTACCGCTGCATACTGAATTTGATGTATACTTTTCCTCCCCTACTCACATTAGCAAGGGTGTGGAGGTGGAAAGCAGATCGTCTTTCTGCTTATTTTAAACAGCTAGAAAAATAGGCAGTGGCAAAGTTTCAAGGAGCCATTCCATTAAGAAAAGTTTCTGAATACACGTTCAATAATGCAGCATAAAAGCAGCATATTGCTTTGGTTTAGTCTGTAAGTAAACTCAAGTGTGCCTAAACTCTGAGCAGTAACAAACAATACTTTTTTAAACAGTTCAAGAACACAAATGAAAAAAAGATTAGCATGCAAGCTTTTGAACACTACCTGCTGAACCACAGGTCAACATACTTTTCTTTGGGCAATAACAACTGCATTAGGTGTAAGTGCTGTGATGCCTGTATTGGATTTTTCATAAGGATGCAGAACAAGGTATAACCCTCGCCCTGGGAAAATAAAGTTGCCCAAGCAGTGCACTAACTGTAAGGGTGCAAATACTTGTTGTCCAAAGCGTTAGTCTTTGCTCTTTCAAAGCTTTTCAGCATTCGCTGATTTAGAGGCTACAGAGCATCTTGGTGCTCTTCCTTATGCACCTCTTGAGCATTCTGCTTTTCTTCCATCTTCTTATTTGACAGATTCCTTCATTCCCTATATGAATATTTTCCATGCCTATTTTGGAAAGGGAAGTAAAAGCTTCATAGTACAAGAAACAAAGAAAACACAATTTTAAAGCAGGATGCACTAGCACCCTACCCAAGGTCACTTCCCTTCAGCCGCAGGCTCCATCCCTGGGCTTGCCTGACTCGTGTTTTATTGGTCTTCTGCAGCATCCGCATCCTTCACGTGCGCCATCCCAATAAACTTGTTTTCATCTCTGTAATTCTTTCCACCAAGCACTAAGTAACTCTTTCCACCAAGTAACTTACAGGAAAGCTATGGGCCCTCTTCAGTACTCCATCCAGCACAGCAGAATTGGCATGTCTCTAAGTTCTCCTCTACCTTTTGAATTTAATTTAATATTATTAAACTTATTTTTGCTTTTTTATGCAAGTTTCTGAGATTATTCATAGGATTGTTTAGACCTACAGTTCTTGAAAATCTGAAGGATAAAGAAGCATGTGTTTGCTTTCTTTTAGGTTGTGTCCTCACGTGTCTGGGAGTAAACCACTGAGACAGAAGATCAGATGTGCCTGCAGTGTGAACCAGCACTCACTTAATAGACATTATCAGCTCTAGTACTTTTTAGACTCCCAGTACCAGCAGTAGTTCCAATCTCTAATAAATATTAATAAATAGAGCCAGACATCTATTGATACCACTGATTTAGAAACCACTACTATGGTCTACTAGCTTGTGGAGAAGCAGCAAAATTATGGCAAGAGAAAAAGGGGTGGGGGAGGATAAATAATGTTTTATTCTCTTATCAGAAACATTATATTAGGAAGTATAAGGAATAAAACAGAGGAACAGAAATGAGTCAAAGAAAAATGCTGTAGATTTGAAGAATCAACTCACTTAAAGTTTGTGTCTCTGCACATTAATATGAAAGCCAGAAATATTTTTTTTAAAAAATGTTTCTCCTTTGCTAAAAAGAGACTTAGAACTGCAAACTGGGAAATAACTACAAAAACTGGGACACTATTTGCAGAATTACCTCAGAAACTGAAATTGCCTACGTTAGCCTCTGTTTCTGCACTCATTCCTTCGCCTGGAATCAAAGGGATCGACTCTGATTGCAGGTAGGTTTTTGATCCTTTGACTGGTTGAGTTACAAGACACACGATGCCCTTTCAAGAGCTAAGGAGGCACCAGCCACCACTTCTTTCCATTCAGCATCCTGCCACCTCCTGCCCCCTTCAGTCCTTCAAAAAACCTGATGTTCACTAGCTTACGTTGATTTTTTTTTCTTAAATCATGTTACCTTCAAAATGTACTAATCCAACCCAATAAGGTTAACTTGCAGTAAGTCTGATTTATGTTTACTTCTGAATTTTGTACTTAATATTTTATTAAAGCACTTTGAACTGTAAACTGTTTCTCACTTAAAGGCAGCATATCTGACCACTGGGTCACTTGGTAAGAGCAGAAGGATGAGGGGTCATCTCTAGTTGTGATAAGACTAAAGGTTAATTATAAACTTAGAAATGAGAATATTATTTCATATACTAATGCTTTTTAATCTTAATTTTGCATTCTCAGTAGGCTGTACCTCAGATGTAAGAAAGAGACAGACAATTTTTAACAGTCTATCAGTCTGCAAAAGTAAACTATTGTGTGTGCAGAGACTCACAAGTGTAGCTAATTAAATATTTCATGAAAAGTATGTCTCATTTTCCCACTACGCTACTACATTTGCTTAGAAGAAAGTTTTACTACCAAAACCAAAAACCATTCTCAACAGTAAATTAGTCTCAAACAACAATCAGTTTATTCTTCAGCCAAAAGAATACTATGTTTATTCACCAGGCTAAGAAAAGTTATAGATAACAACAACAAAAACCCAGCAGCTTCATGATTATTAGCCTTAAATGAAAAAGGCGTCATATTACCATAAGGCTTTTGCTTAAAGGCATTTGCTCTCTTTATCCTAATCACTTCCCTGACATGCAGCAGAATTGGCACACAGGTCTGCTGTGACGAGTTTTCTGTGAAGTTACCAGGATGTTAGGGTAATTAATGCAGTTACAAGAGACAAAAGTCAGAGGCTGAGTGAGAAATCAGAAACTTTTTCATGTTTAGGAAAAACAGTGTTGTGGAGTCTGCAAGAAGTTGTGAAGAAAGAATTTGCCATGTTTTACCAGTGTCAAAGTAATCAATCTGAAACTTAAAATGTTAAAATCCTTCAGAAGATTTGTCACATAGGTCAAAATACAAATGGGAGAAACAAACAAACAAAATCACAGATCCACTGGCCAAACTTGTTCTGAAATTAACACAGGCTTCCAGAAGAACTTAAGCTTGAAGTTTCAACAAAAAGGATTTCTGGATCTCATCTGAAGTTCATCCGAATTCCAATCCCATGCCACTTATGACACACAATATTCATACACTGAAATGAAGGAGATCATTTGTCTGACAAAACAAAGAAAATCTACAGAACTAAACTACTAGAATGGTGGTGTGCACAGCTGTCTATCAGATTCTACAAGTTTCACTCACAACCCCATCACACAGCATTTTCAACTCCCAAGAAGCTTTTCATTTAGTAAAAAAAAAAAAAAAAAAAAAAGTCTATTTTTTAAAATTTGCACAAAACTAGTGATTGAGGTTGTTTGATATTACCATACCTTACAGCTCATCAGATGATTCTATTAAAGTGTCTTCTTTATTAAGAAAATTTAATACAAAATTTTGACAAATTTTAATACAGTGAAAAAGTACTTATCACGGATGTCCCAGTAAGTCATATGTGCAAATAAATAAAAAGGAGAGAATCCATTGTTCAAATAAAAGACAGTTTCAGATATATTATGATAATGTTTGCATAGGCACAGTATAAGTGGATGCGCATTCTTTGAGGACAAACGTATTCCACCTGGGATGAATTTCAGATTTAGGGAGAAGACTTCTAATATACCAAATAAAGTGCAGGTTTTACTGATATACAACAATCCTTAACCAGACTACTTCAAGAAGGCACTAACTGTTGTGGGAAAAAGACAATTATATCATAATATTTTATTATATAGAGGACAACTTTCACTATGCAAGGGGAAAAGAAAGCCATGTTAAACAAGAGAGGAAGTAATACAAACAAAAACCCTTTATACATATCTATTTATTTGCATATAGAGAAAATGAGACACCTAAGTCTTCACAGGGCCCTCACCATTATAGACTACTGCTCACGTCAAGAATACAAACAGTCAAAACATGAACTTTTACTCAGTTAAGACTTTTAAGCATTTAAGCCTTAAATTAGGTTTTTATGGCTTACTACAGTGATTTAGTTAATCAAAGTTTACAAAGATTTTGTCAGTGCTACAGGGGAATCATTTGAGACAACTCTCATATTAATGTGTATTCTTTAAATATTTTTGCATATTTTACCATTACTAACTGGCCTCAGACAGAAAACAAAGCATATTCTAAACTAGTATACTCAATTAAGTCTCACTTAACTAATTTAAACTTTTTAGAACAAGTACCAGTCACTGATTTTTGTTAGCACTAGTAAAGACCTTAAGCTTTTATAGCCTACCAAATACACTTTAACATATTTTTCATGGGGATTTTACTATATCAAATAGTTCTGTTACCCAGTCATTAATCATATCAGAAAGACAGTTGCTGACTTTCCTTAGTGTTCATTTTACTAGAGCCCATCCTATTCAGTCTTGTCTTGCTGATTCCAAAGATCACAAAGACTGATCATGTTGGGTATAACAAGTGAGGCAAAGGAGAAAGATGTATTAACTTCTCTTAAGCACACAAAATAAAACTATACCAAGTGTATTCTATTCTTGAAGACAAACAAAAACGTGGATAAGCTATATAAAGCAGCCATTCCGTTCGCACTTCTCAAACAGGTCTTCCGAAGCACAGCAGGTGCCATAAAAGCCAGCAGATGTGTGACAGCTCCTGGATTACTCCACCGGAGTCTGACTGACTCACAGTGACAAAGGCAAAACAAGCCTTGTCCGTGACTTACGGCATTACAGAATCAATATTTGCTTTGTACAGTACGTCGGACAGAAGAAAGCAAACAACTGGCTGAAAACGCCTCCAATATAAAAGGGGAAAAAAAGGTCAAGCAGTATTTCCTCCACTGTCTTGCTGAAGCCTAACGCTCCCAGGAAATAAGCTCCACCTTCTTTTTTCGAAAAGAAAAAATAACTGTCCCTAAAGCCTTTTCCTCGCAGTTACCTCAGACTTTTCGCGGATTCCGGATGCAGAAGCCGCCGGCGCCTCGCCGCCGCCCCCCCCCGCCCCCGGGGCACGGCCCCGCCGCCCCCCGCCGCGGCGCAACGCCCGCGGCCCGCCGCGCCTCAGCGCCCCTCCCGTCCTCCGCCGCGGCGGCCCCCGCAGACCTTCTCCAGGGAGGCGTCCATAGCCGGCGGCGCCCCCGGTGCGCGCCGCTCCCCGCCGGGCACTTCCGCCTTGGCCCCGGCCGGCTCCACGCTGGCAGCGCTGACGAGCCGCGGGGGGAGGAGGCACGCAACGCGCTCACCTAGGGAACGGCGGCGGCGCCCTCCCAGCTTCCGTAGCCGCTGCCTGAGAGGGGACCAGACCAACGCGGGAGGAGCGTGGGGAGGAGCCGGGACCGCACGGGCGGAGGGGGCAGAGTGCGCGTGCTTTCTTCAGCGGGCCGTCCTTTCCGGGACCGCCTGCCTCCCCCTCGCTATCTAATGGAACATTCTTGGAAGGGGGCCGGGAGGCGACAGGTACTGGCGCATGCGCAGTGAGTGCAGCCCCGCCGCGGGGCGGACCGCAGCCGGGGCGCGGCTGTGTCCCTGGCGCCGCGGGTTCGAGGCTGCCGGGCGGAGGGACGGCCGAAACCTGTGAAAAACACTTGGCCGTCACACCAGTTTTGTTGGTTTAACCTACTTATTACTGCCGCCTCTGAGTGCTCCCTTCTCCTCAGCATCCCACGAGAGGATGCTGGTGCTGCTCTAGAAGAACAGGCCGTATCTTGCCCTGCGCTGGCATTAAACACGAAGGAGGTGCCCGTAACAGGGCCCGGGCAAGCAGGCTGCCCTGCCCGGGTGGCAGAGCGGGGCCCCGTGCACGGGGTGGCCGGAGCACGGGGACGGGCTCGACTTGCCCTCAGGCTCCTCGGGACACACAGCCCTAGGCAGCCTGATGCCACTCACCCCCACGACACCTGTAGTGCGGGCGCAAGGTCTTCCGCACCCCTGCACCATGTGCAGGCACGCTCCTGTCACACCACGCTACTCACTGGCGTGGGCATCTACAGCAAAGGTTTGCAAACAGCATTACTGTTATTCCCTACTCAAAAGCATTTAGGACAGCAGGGCCTCATTACGATAAGTTCTGTGAAAAACAATAAAGGTCCTACAAATCCCATTTGAAGCAGAATGGCAGGCTCAGTTCCACTGCTCTTATTTCAAGGCTAAACACCTTATTCATCAAATGCTGTAAAAATTATTGTTTCATTTTCAGTCAGCTTCTGTGGTGCAAACTGGTAAGAGATACAGAGAATTCAGAGGACATTTTTGCAATCATGGTATAAGAATTTTAAAGTAAGCCTGCAATGAACAATCACAATTATAGATGTTATTCCTGGTCCTGGGCATAAAAAAGAGAAGGATGAGGAATTTGATTTGTAGGATCATATGGAGATACAAATTTTATTACGTATTTCTACTCTCTTTAGCTCTGTTTATATTATTTGTCTTAATTTATTAATATAATTTGTAGATATCATTAATATTGTTTGTTCCCAAACTGATAATTACAGCTCCTGGGTCACCACACAATATATCTTTCCAAGTACAATCCAGTTTTCTCTATTGTATTATTAAGCTACCTATGACTATTTAGATTCATTTTTTCCTGGCAGGTTTCATCATACAGTTTCAAACGCATTAATAAACCCAATAGGATGCACAGCCTTCCCTTTGCATGCTATGTGTCCAGAAAAGGACAGCTAGGTGGGTCAGATGCCAGCACTGGCCCAAGCACTTTTAACCTACAACTGGAAGCTGCCACAGTGAGAATCTAGACCTACTCAGCATCTGAACACTGAAACAGTCCCAATATAGCCAAAGGTGTGCTGAGAAAGCTCCACTTCCCTTTAATAAAATTTCTGTACTGCCAGAAGCGGTTTCATTTTTGTAACTGTGTCCACTCTTGAGTTAGGCTTTTTATCTACACTTTTATGGGTCTACAGCATGGAGCCGGCAGGAGCAGCGGCGGTAAGGTGCGGGGGCTGAACGAACCACCTCCTCCTGCCTGGCGATGGGTCCCCCGGGCAAGCCTGAGCTGGCAGAGGGGCCTTGCTCCTGCTGCTCGGCAGCCTTCTGCGGGCAAGCGCTGCGCTGCAGGACCCCGGCACCGCCAGGACCAGGGGCGCTGCGGGGGCTCCGGCGCCTCTCCGCGGCCGCGGCTCCGGGCGCGATTCGGCGGAGCTCGGTCCCGACGCTCGGTGCGCGCAGCGAGGCGTGGAGCGGAGCGGAGCGGAGCAACCGCGCGGGACGCTGCGGCCCGGCCCGGCGCGGGACACCGGCGGCGCCAGGGAGCTGGCAGCAGCCGGACCGCGGACCAGCAGGCTTGGGAAAAACACCCATAACCCACTCGTGTGAGCAAGGAATAATAAAAAATAGAATAAATATAAATAATAAAATTAATGTAAACATTAAAATAGATATAAATATAAATGATAAATAAATAATAAATAATAATAAGTAATGATAAGGCAACAGTGGCTAGCGTAGCGTCCGTTCGGTGCTTCCTAACCAAACGCTGCAGCAGCGCCGCGGTGCTCCCGCAGCGGTGCTTGGGCGGGAAGAGCCCCGGCGCAGGAGGCGGCGGTAGCGCCGCCTGTCACGCTCGGCGCCTCCAGCCACGGCCGCGAGCCGCCGGGCGCCCGGGGAGCGGGGCCGGGCCGGGGCGGCGATGGCGGCGGGCGGGCGGGCGGGCCCGTGAGGCGAGGGCGGTGGCGGCGGGCGGGTCCCTGAGGGGAGGGCGGTGGCGGTGGCGGCGGGCGGGTCCCTGAGGCGAGGGCGGTGGCGGCGGGCGGGCCCGTGAGGCGAGGGCGGGAGGGCGGCGGGCGGCGGGCGGGCCCGTGAGGCGAGGGCGGGATAGGGCGACGGGCGGGTCCCTGAGGGGAGGGCGGTGGCGGCGGGCGGGCCCGAGAGGCGAGGGCGGGAGGGCGGCGGGCGGGTCGCTGAGGCGAGGGCGGTGGCGGCGGGCGGGTCCCTGAGGGGAGGGCGGTGGCGGCGGGCGGGCCCGAGAGGCGAGGGCGGGAGGGCGGCGGGAGGGTCGCTGAGGCGAGGGCGGTGGCGGCGGGCGGGCCCGTGAGGCGAGGGCGGGAGGGCGGCGGGCGGGTGCCTGAGGGGAGGGCGGTGGCGGTGGCGGCGGGCGGGTCGCTGAGGCGAGGGCGGTGGCGGCGGGCGGGTCCCTGAGGGGAGGGCGGTGGCGGCGGGCGGGCCCGAGAGGCGAGGGCGGGAGGGCGGCGGGCGGGTCGCTGAGGCGAGGGCGGTGGCGGCGGGCGGGCCCGTGAGGCGAAGGCGGGAGGGCGGCGGGCCATGGCGGCGGCGGCGCTGCGCGGCGGGGTGCGGCGCTTCCCCTGGCTCTGCAACGTGCTGCTCTACGCGGGTCTCTTCGCGGCGGGCGACGCGGCGCAGCAGCTGTGGAGGCGGCGGCGGCGGCCGGGGGGCGGGGGCGGGCCGCCGCCCGACTGGGCGCAGACGCGGCGGGTGGCGCTGGTGGCCCTCGCCTTCCACGGCAACTTCAGCTACGTGTGGCTGCGGGCGCTGGAGCGGGCGCTGCCCGGCCGCCGCCCGGCCGCCGTGCTCGCCAAGGTGCTCTGCGACCAGCTGCTCGGCGCCCCCGTCGCCGTGCTCGCCTTCTACACGGGTGAGTGAGGCCGGGAGGGAAGGAGGGATGGAGGGGGGGATGGAGGGAGGGAAGGAGGAAGGCGGGGATGGAGGGGGCTTGGCCTGCGGCCCTCGCCTCCCGCCGTCACCTGCCTTGGCCCCCGGCGCGGCGGGTGCCTGGAAATGCCAGGCCGGTGCCACAGGGAGCGAATGCGCCGGGCCGCCTTCTGCTTTGAGAGTATTTAGAAGCGCGCCGCGCTGCTGCTAGATGGTAATGCATAATCCTGAAAGCCAGTGAACGAGAAGACACTTAAGAGCCGCATCTATTTCAAAAGCAAGCAGAAGGAAATAACATGCCAAAAATAATCAAAGGGACTGGTGCGAAGCAAGGCGCTCATTTAATTTAAGCGTCGCGTGGACCAAGAGTGAGATGGCCACGCTATTGGTGTGGTGTCGTGCGGCTCGCGCTTGGCAACCCTGGCAGGGCCGCCGTTCGGTTCTCGGTTGGAGAGAAGTGAAGCAAAGGAAGAAGTCAAACGTCAGATTTTTAGGCTCACAGTGCTGCGTGCCTGTGTCGGACTGTGAGCAGAGAGGTGTCCAAGGGCCAAAGGGACTCGAAGGACCACACGACGGACAGCAGAGCTGAGATCCCCAGACGGGGCAGCAATACGATGTGCTGGTGGGCTATCAGTGTGCCAGCTGAGAGACACTCTTAACTTTGTGGCACGCAGATATCTAGGAAGAGAGAAACCTGAGTTGGACTAAGCCACTTTGGGCCCCTGCTTTATTAGCGGATAAGTAGATCTGATTTTGGAGTGCTTGGTTACAGCCATGTCATCCAGCTCCTCTGGCTAAGATAGGTCCTCTCTTCCAGTTAAGGTGGGTGATCTCTGAAGAACTGCTACATCTTTTAGAAAGACATAGAGTCTTAATTCAGCACCTTAAGATTCCCATCACATGCCATACTGTTTAAAGGGTTCACTATTTTGACTTGTAGATATTTGCATTTTATTTCTCGTTTGCGCATGTCTAATATGTAACTTCAAGTCATAGCGCTTTTGACTTTGTCCGGCCCTGGCTGTAATGATGGGAGCTTGTTCTGAGGCTCTGTTTTCCTAGCATCAGGTGGAACTTGGCTCAAATAGGTTTTGTTAAAATTTTGAAATGCTGTGTGTGGAGTGTTAAACAAGTAGGTTTTGGAACTGTTCTACTTGTCAATTCTAGAATTTTGTGTAGATATTTGTGATGGTAAAAAATAGCATGCTGGTTATGGCCCAAATTCTAAAAAAAATCAGTTGCCCTTTTCCGCTGACTTCAGTGGGCCGTGGGCTTCTAAACTCCTTAGAGGATCGGGGCCTGCACTGGCCATGCAACAACATGCAAAATGCCTCATCCTATCTATCTCTTGGATGGAAAAGGTACTCGCATCATATCTGTTCCACTACCATGCCACTGGTGAATTACATGACCTGTTTTGATCACCACATGTACAGTATATTCCAGTTGGTCTATAGTGTCAATACTTCGAACTAAGTCAACAGATGAGGAGATGTGATCTAACAATATTAAGTAGTCAGAATGGTATTTTCTCTTTGCAATCATACCAGCTTTTCCTTCCAAGTAATATATTTTGAGAAGAGTTTGGGCTATCACTGGAAAAATGGACATTTTCATTTTTGCAGTTTTCTGATTGTCTTAAATATCTTGCCACCAGGTATGAGCATCCTTCAGAAGAAAGAGGACATTTTTTCAGACTGTAGAAAGAAATTTTGGAATACATATAAGGTGAGGCAAGCAGTTCCCTTATCTCCCAGTTAAGCACAAAATACATATTAGTGGATAAAATATGTAAAGTATGATTCCTTCCTCCAACACCCTTCCTCTCACTTCATTACTTGATTATGTGTAGGAAGCTTTAGGTACCAGCAGTCATCTAAAGTCAGGGTAATCTAGAGCAGTCAGCACTGCCAGATGGGTAAAATGCTGCCATTCCAAAAATGTACAAAATACATACATAACACTTGCACCTGGCTCTGTTAGAATGAGCGCCCTACAATACAGCACCAATAATTATATCCTAAGATTATTTATCTTCTATCTTGAGAAGTACCCACACACCAGTGTTTAGTTAGTAATGCCACTGACGACACTTACATGAACACCTGTTAAGAACATTATAGAGACATCTTTTTTAGGAATCATTTTTGGCCTGTTCTTTTCACTGACAGTTTTCTCACTTACAGAAACACAATCCCCTGTTTTAAGAAGACTTTGATATAAATAGTTGGTTTTAGTTAACATTTCAGTATACACCAGAAAAAAATATCTGTGCTATCCCAGAGCCAAGCCAATTAAGAATTTTAAAGATTTCCCAGACCCGAGAAGAAAGACAGATTAGCAGAAAAATACAATAGAATGAGAAACAATGATTCAATATGCATTTCTCTTCACATGGTGTAACTGTATAGGCAGGATAAAAAGAGTAAAAAGGATTATTTTTATTACTATAGAGGATGATTCTAAAAACAGTGCCCACTATATCCTATCAAAACATAAGGCTTCTATTGACCTTATGTTCTTTGAGTAAATTATCAGATGATTTTTGCAAAAAAACCCTTACATGCATGAGTAACTAGAAGGAGCATTGCAAGTGTGAAATAAATAGTGTTCACTGGTATTTTTCATTCATTGCTGAAACAAATGTTCCCATAGTTAAACATTTGTTCACCCATCTGGTAAATGTGCTTATGTATCTGGTGTCAGGTGACTACGGAAACTTACTGTGCTTAGAGTTTTGTATTTAAAATGAGTTAGAATAATATTTCTGAGATACTCTTAGCATAGCAGCTTGTGAAGGTGGTAGTGCTTTATTGCTGCAACCTCTAACTTAAACAGCTTAATCTACATTTGAACATCTTTTATTAACTTTGTTCAAGTATGTTTTAGTCTTTGCTAAATGTGGTAAGAAAAATGAATCTTTGCGGTTGAAGTCCCAAAGAGTAACAGTGACTCATTTTCATTTCAGACAGGGCTGATGTACTGGCCTTTTGTGCAGGTGAGTTTCAGGGTAACTCGGTGAGCGTTTCTTTGTTGTAAAACCTGATCCTGTGCGTTCACAGTATACCTCCCCCAGTGAGAAGTCAGGGGAGTTTTTGGGTATGTAGGCTTAAGACCTAGCAATGCCTGGAGCACTAACCGAGCTCTCTCTCCTTCCAATGCAGCTGTCAAACTTCATTTTGGTCCCTGTTTACCTGAGAACAGCTTACACTGGGCTCTGTGGCTTTCTCTGGGCTACCTTCATTTGCTTTTCCCAACAGAGTGGAGATGGCACAGCAAAGTCAGCGTTTGTGTGGTTCCAAAGAGAGGAGGTCAGTGCAGATGAAGAACCATCAGAGAAATAAGAACTTTAGTTCTGAACCCATTCTAAATTGGTAAACTGAGTTTATGAAAGCCGGAAAACTGCACTGCAGCCTCATTGCTGTGTTTAGAACAAACAGTCGTCCCAACATTTGTTGGTTAGTATAAGCAGTGGAACAGTTTGTCTTTGTGCCTGTTTATTTTTCATGAAAGAGGCCAATTGTTTATTGGCACTTAATTATTTTCATGCTGCCAGCCCATCTCCTCTGGGAACGACTGACTGTTACAGGGCAGTGTAAGCATTTGCACATCATGTCAGCCAACCTCACTGGGGAGAAATATTAACTGTAATTTAATTTTCAAGCAACTTGTAATTGCTAGAAAAGGGGGAATAGAACATTAAATCATCAGTGGTCGTACTTGACAATTGTTATCGGTGCAGGAATTGCTTTTGTAGAACAAAATGTAATGGACTTCTGATCTAAAAAGTGGCATTGCATCTGTAGTACTCAGAGAAAAAAGTACTCTAAAAGTAGGGGCCATTTCTCTATAGGAGCAAACTTGCTTTATTCTGTGCTAAAATCCATATAGAAAATAAATTACTATGTAGAATGTACAAACCTGAAATGTATTTGTACATCTTCTACCTTAATGGGGAGAATGAAGATAACTTACTTTGGCCAGCATTCTTTGGGATTCATTATGGATGCTGCATATTCACACTTGGGGCAAGCACTGGTCATAAGCAGCTCACGCAGCAGAACCTAACTAAACCCTGTGCCGTGAGCTGCTGTCATCTGTCTGCTGCTTATTCCTGCGTCCCTCAAGGGACAAAGTATTAATGAGCACATGGAAGTCTTGCCACTTTTCCATTGTTTCATTAAGTTCAAGACATAATTAAGATTTTGAAGAAAAAGAGCATGAGAAAGACAGTAATGTGAATGCCAGAATCCATCTCAAAACAGTCCAGCTATATATAAGGAACTTCTTCCAGCTATATATAAGCAACATTTCTTCTTCAAGCATCTTTTAAACATTCCTATTCATAAGAGACACTGGCATATAGTAATTACACATAGGAAACTAGGAAAATTAATTATAGGCCTGCTTTGTCGAACTGAGAATCAGGTCTGGATGCAGGTGTACTCATCACTGTTTTTTAAATGTTTAATTGTATCTTAGAACAGGAACTGTGCAAATTTCTGTAATTGCAGTAAGTTCAAAGCAGACTAATAAAGGAGTCCTTAGTTTATTAGAATGGGATTTTATGCCTTGAGGTTGCTAAGCTGTATGCTTGAAACAGTATGTGATTTAACACATCTTGATGATGACTGGAAAGGTAAGACTCAACCCTCTTTGTTATATGAATAATAAACCACTTTGGGGAGAGTCTGAATTCCTCAGTGTTGTCTAAACAGTAAACCAAAGCCTGCTTAGACTGTGAAAGTGCATTCCTTTTGCAGGCAGCTGTACTACTTAATATATTCTCTTTTGCAATTGTTTGTCACTGCAGGAACCTGCAGGCAGGGACAGGGAAAGGGATCATGCAAGCACTGCCCAATCCACTCCAGGTAAAATCAACTTGTTTAGTATAACGCAGAGGTCAAGAGTGGTAGCCCATATGGCTTTGACTGCAGCAGATGAGAAGAGGGTAAATTGTGGCGGGGGGCTGCTTCTGCAGCCTGTTTTGCTGGCAGACGGGTGGAGGAGGTAGGTTGCCTCTCACGGATGACAAGTCACTGCAGTTAGTTCGTCTTCAGCTGGCGCAGGCAGACCTGGAACAGGGCACCTGTCTACAATCTTAAGGTGGAATTCATTTTAGTTGACTTTAGACATGTGTAGTGTGGACATCTACAACGTGGATACTCAGTTGCAGCTCCCTCTATTGTTACCAGAGGCAAATAGGCAGTTTTAGATAGCTGCTGTAGGGTGAGGTGAATGATGCACTGTAAGTGCCCATTTCTCTCCATCTATAACACACCCTCAGGGGACTAGCTCCTATGTAGATAGCTTCATTGTAGATTATTATATTTGGTCAAGTGAATCCTCTGCTTGGTGTCTGTTTTAGATGTCCCTATGGGAGTAGTTCTGTGGGCGTTGCTGCTTGGACTCCCCAGTGTGAACTGGGCAGTCTTGAAGCTGGCCTTCCCAGTAGGACTGGAAATCCACAGAGGAACTAACTGCAATTTATCCGTCTATTAAAAAGAAAAAAAAGATGAGTGAATAGATGTTTTCAGGCTGCTATAGCTGTTGAATTGTTATTGTGTGTATATGTTTAAAGTCTTCAAGATAAAAGGGGATTTCAGTATTTTTTTTCTGTTAATATTTTTAGAATCAGAATTATGTTTCAAAGTCTGTTCTGTTCAGTGAGAGTTACATTATCACATGGTGTCTTGCATTATACTTAAAAGTTTCAGATGAGGTGCATCAGTGATGTATTTGATTTTTTTACAGCTTTTATTTTTATTTCTGCTTATGCTTTAAGAGTTTAATGATTAATAGAATTCATTTGGAAAAAGGAACTGGAAACTAATGACATTACAAGGAGGGTGATATAGTGTTGTTTTGCTGCATGCTGTAAGCAGTATGCCATGTTATGCTGCAACTCAGTGGTGGAGAAAAATATTTCTGCATAGGTATAGTTAATAAAACCTAAGCCCCAAGAGAATCAAGAACTTAGGTCTGTCCTCATGATCTGTATAATTCTGATGCTTTTCTTCAGCAGGAGTTTTTAATTAATGGAGCATCCATCTTTTATTTTAAAAGGTTTAAAAGCTTATACAAGCTGTGCTTTGTTGCTGTAGGCTTCTCTGATGCTAGCTCTTTGCTTGGGAACCTGAGCTAAACCCTGCATTGTCTTCATGTTTACTTGGCTATGGTTTCAGGATTTGCCTCCCTATTTCTATTATTTGAAGTACAAATCTTTCATGTAATGGGAGCATGAGTTCTTATATTTCAGTAAACTTTAGATTCTTCATAATCTTTCATTCCCTCTGTTTCTCTTCAGTAGTTGCTAAGTACTTGAAATCTAAGTAACCCAGGTCCCTTTTCCTATATAAAATCTTTTTTTGTAATTGCCAATATTGATTGTTCTTGCAAAAATTTCAGGCTTACATAACACAAAACAATGAAGCTGTGTTGGGAAAAATTCTCAGTGTGCATAAATTCATGTACCTCCTAAAGATTTCCTGCCTCTCTCAGTTTATTCTGTTTGAGCACCTAACTCCTTAGTTGTTGGAGACTTTATTATTTTTTGACACTTCTTTGGCTTAGGAGACTAATTTTGACACATATATAAACTTGTGCTTGCTTCTACAATGGGAGTTTAATAATCAGTAATGAGTATATTCATCAGAAAACATGAGCTAGGTGAGACTCATCCTCATGTCTTTTTTTTTCTCTCTGCTTCAAAAACAGTCATAGAAAATTGTGTTTTATGACCATATAACGGAATTGCACTGATCTTAATGCCAGATGAACACTGCAGATTTCAATAACCGGAATGATACGAATAGAGTTAGACATCAAGTAGGTGCTCAGGAAGGAGGGAACATTCTGCCAATAGCTACTGGGCATGCATTCAAGTGACATTTCCATTTCATGGGACACCTCTAAGAGCAAATGGATCGAGAAAACAAATTCATATCAGGTACAGTTGCAGCTTCATTTTTTTTTCAGGAGAGCCATGGAGATTTAGAATCTGAATTTGATAAAATGGAAATTTAAAAATGTATTTTTCTATTGCAAATCTTTGATGTAAATGAACCTCCTGTGCTTACTGGTATCTGAAACACATACTTCTAGGCTTGGAAAATTCACCAGAAAGCCTCCGTTTCTTTCACACCAGAAACAACCAACCGGTAACAATGCATAAAATAACCAGTTTCATATTGCAGTGAAGGTGAAACTGCCTGACTGTGGTTTGGTACCATGTTTGGTGGGTAACTTCTCTGTATAGCACAACAGTAAAAATATGGGTACGACATCTGAAATCTATGCAGCTTCTGCCTTCTGAATCTCTGCTCTAAGTGCCAATGCTTTTTGCTAGTGCTGCTGCCTCTACTGCTAGTGCCAGTGCAGTGAAATGTGCAAGAGAGATTTGAATACTCTAAAACAATCAAGTTCAAGTTGACTGTGTTTTTGAAAAGGCTTAATAAACACTAAATGTTGCTCTCGCTCTGTCTTCAACTAGTGTGCATATAAACAAATCCACGTTCTTGTGCAACGTTCCATAGGATCCTCATGAACCACAAACAGCAAAGAACTCGCAAAGAGATCAATTTGATGTCATGTCAAAAAGAGGTACCTCCCACAGCATAGGCCTTAACCCATGGGCAGGGTAAAAGGTAAGCAGGGATTATTCACTACATTTAGAGGTTAATGATGTACTTCAAGTCATCTGCTGCTTCTGAACAAATTCAGAACAGAACTTCCATTTTTAAGGCCACTGCCACTGGACTTAATTGCTCTATTATTAAAAAGAGGTAAAACTTTGGGATTATTAGGTGTTTAGGTGATTAGTATAATCACAGAAGGAACTGGAGAATGCAGGAAGGAAAAATATGTAAAAGGTTTCAGTAAAATATTAAAGAGAACAGAGGTTAGCAATCTGTCTTGAAGGACTGCACTCACTGTAGTTTGTGTGAGATATTCCTGGGAAGGAAACTGTTCAGTAGGTTTGAGGCTGAAGTGAGTAATGTATTCCACAACTGGAAGAGAGACAACAGCTCCATTCCCTGCTATAAGTTCTTGTATATTTAGAATGAGGAGGAAGATTTATGGAAAGATTTCAAGTTGAAAAATTCTGTTTCATAGTCTTCATGGCCAACAGGGACAAAAATGATCATTCAGTTTGCATAATGCAGGGCAATGAGTGTTTTCTAGTACTTACTGAATCAAGGCAATAATGTCTGAATCTCATGATGGCTTTCAGAAAGGTTTCCAAAGGCTTCAAATAATGGAGAATCTGCCACATTCCTAAGAAATTATAGTTATTTATGTATTTTTTGTTAAATATTACCACCTTTTATCTAATCTTATTCAACCTAGTTTTAGCATTCTACCAGGATATTGTTATGCCTCTTCTGACTAAAGAGTTGGTACAGTAGGAAGAGCCTTCTGTATGCATGTTTTGGTAAATGTTCAAGTTTTGTTTATTCCTCAGATAAACTAAATAGGTTTAGCTCTGTTAGTCCCATGCTAAATCATTCTTGAAGCTCTTCTGTGAACTCTTTATTGCTATGCAACCTCCACTTGGAAAAGTAGACAGTAACCCTGTAAAGATTAATCCCAGTGATAGTTTCACACACACCTCATATAGATAATATTTCTTTCTACTTCTGCTTGGTATTCCTGTGCTTAGGCAGCCAAAGACCATATGTTCTCTCTTAATTTCATAACTGGTCTGAGAATTCACATTTAATTGCCTGTCCACAGTGATCAAAGTTACTGTAATCCATTTTAAGCAAGAACAAAGAATGCTGATTACATATCTGTATGATCGTTGCATATGCTATTCAACAGCATCTGCCTTAGCAAACACTGCTTTCCCTTTTTCTGCAGTTTATTAATTTAAAGTGGCAGTGCCCAAAGGGTTGCATCCAGACAGAAAAACAGCAACAACTTCATTGTGAAGAGTATGGTAAAATGCATCATTCCCTTGCATAAACACTGGTAACAATTATAGCTGTTTGTGCTGAGAGAAGTCTCAGCACCAGAAAAGACTAATGAATTCTGGAGCATGTTTGGAAAAGACCTTGTCAAGGACAGCTCTGCCGTAATGGCAGGTACACAAGAGTTCAGAAACACAAGGATGGGCCTCTCCGTGTCCTGCATTCCAGGAAAGACAGCTGTGAAGTGGGGCTGTAAGACCACAGGTGAACAAGGACAGCAGGTCCGAGTCTGTGCTCACACTCAGATGATGCTCTTTGTAAGTGAATGTAACGTGGGACACCTATGCACAGGCTCCCCTCTGCCAAGAGAAAACCTTAAATACAGTATCTAGATGCAGTCACTCTCTTCTCCATTTTACATTATAGAAGTCAAGACTGAATCAGAGTCCAAGAGGGAGCATGAATATGTAGCCTAATAGATAGTTCAGTCATCAGGGATATAGGGAGAGTGGGGATTTGCTGTTCCCAATTTAGTTACTGTACTTTATGCAGTTACAATCAATGTAAGATGCATAAGCACTCAGATGGCTGTGATAAATACAGTGCCTGGGCCATATGGACTCAGAAACAATGCACACAAAGTTCTCCACCACATGAGCTCCTGTATCTGTGGAGGAAGTGTCAGCTTTGTTCTGAATTATGTGTCCTTTTATAGGGTATAATTTGGTGGCCGGGTAAAATAAGTTACAACATACTTGCCTGGAATCAGTATATACTATAAGTAAGGTGTGCACTAAGTGTGTGCCTATGTAAGAATAAACCCTCACTCCATTTCTGCTTGAGCGATTTGTCAGAAAAGCAGCCTCCCTCTCATTGCACCACTATTCAGAAAGGAATCTACAAGCCTTTTGACTGGAGTTCTCCATTTCCATCCCTAGTCTTTTCCTTTTTCTTGTTCTGTTCTGGCATTGAGAAATCTCCCTTTCAAAGTCTGCCTGCATGCAGTATTCTCAGCTGACCACTGCTCCGCTAACCAGTCCCCCAGCCACAGCTGAAAGCAAAACTGCTGCAGAGTTCAGTGGGGAAGCCTGAAGCAGGGCTACAGGCCAAGGCCCTTTACGGGGGGTTGCAAAAGGCAGGTTAGATATCTCTCTTTGAAGTAAAACCACCATTAATTAACTACTAAGGCTGTTCAGCTACTTCCATTTCATGCATCACATACTTTTACATCCAAAATATACCAAGGTTGTCAGCTGCAGCTGGTCTGCCACAGTAAACCAGGGACACTGAAGGATTTTGCTCTGTGCAAAATCTATGCTCTATTATGCCTAGCTCATAATCGCCGTAATACAGTAATGAATGATTATGTGTGTGCAATAATTACACCTGCTTTTATATGGCAATCACCTATACGGTGCTTTGCTTACTGTTACCTACACAATTCAATAGTGTTTATTGTCCTGTGTATTTGCAAGTCTCCTAAGAGGGTGCAGACGCATTTACCTCACCATCTAAACGTGCTGAACTCAAGCATCTGTTCTGTGTGGCTGTGGCCACCATCACTGACACCAAAGCCACCGGCACGGTAATGACTCACCGCCACAACAGCCAGTCCAGTCATAGCCCTGAAGTTGGCTCCGAATGCAGAAAATAAGCCTGTTCCATGGAAGACTTCCCTACCCATGGTATTAGTAACATATCTGACAGATGCTGTAACAGTTTTTTTCTGTAAAATTTGTAGCTTAAAAGGACAGTGAATGTAGAAATAGTTTATTAAGAAAAAAATAAAATGGGATGGAAGAGTTTAGAGACAGAAGTTTCTGAAACCTGTATTACGGTCACAACTACAGTCACTGCTCCGTGAAAACCGTTTCCATTCTCTCTACCAGACATATGTGCCCTGTCATTTTTGCTACTGCATCTCCGGAATTTTGTACTATGTCTTCTGTCTATCTAAAAAATTGCTGAGACAAATCTGAGTAAATGAAAGGTGCTGGGCTAACTTTTGTAGTCTCCATTTCTAATCTCCTAGGAACTTTTGCAAATAGCCTCAGCATAGGTACAGACCTAATTTTCAAACGCAGGCACTTAAAAACTTGGCATACCCAAGCATAGGCCATTGACTGTTCATTTATCAGTTCAGCTTCACTTGAAACATATCTTGGACTAGCCAAAAGTTTAACAAGCTTCATCCAAACTGGACTGTGTTTTGGGAGCTCCAGCTTGCCAGGTTCTGTTGTGCTCGGCGCAGCCCGGCACCCCTGCTCCCCGGCTGCAGGTACTCACCCGGGGCAGCGCCAGGCGGAGGGCAAGCTCTCGCTGCGCTTCCTCTCGCCATGGACCCTAGCAGCATAAAGCCAGAATCAAATGAGAGCGCTTTGCAGACAACACTGAACACCTGAGCCACAAGTTTGGGGACCACTTCTTAAGTACTTTTTTTGATTTGAAGTAGAAAAGCAATTAAATACTCCTTCTACTTAGAATTACCTAAATATTTGCTAGCTCAGAGCCTACTTAATTGGACAGATTTCTAAATATGGAATAATAAAAATCGCAGGGCAGTCAGATGCTGTAGCTTCAGTGCTGCCAGTTAACATTTATCACACACAGAAGTCAAATCATAAGCAGCAATATGCAGAGATTAAAAAAATAGCAAATTTTCCCTAGAAAAACAATTTCAAGGACACAGCGTACTTTAGCATAGTTCAGCCCAGACACAGTGAAGCATGTCACATCTGGCACATAATTAGTGGCACACGGTTCACTAACATTTGCCATTAAATGCTTGTCCTTTGTTTCCATAGCTCTACTAGAAATTCAGCTATGGAGAAATAGTAAGAAGTTAAATACATTGTCAATTTTCTTCTGTGTGCATGCTTGATAAAACAGCTAATGACATGTTAAAACCAGCGCTACACTCATATAATATTTCACATGGACACATTAATTTAAAAATTTTAAAAATCAGAAATGACACTAATAAACATTTAGGTAGAAGTATTTATGAACATTCAAATAGTTGGATCACCATCTTACCTCAGAGTCATAAAATTAAATTCAAGGCACCTCATTCACCTTTTAATAAGCTCTTTGGAATGCCTTGCTTGCCTGCAATACTGCTTTTAAGCTATAGATGTACTTTTCTACCCTGACAGGATAGCAGTGGAAAAGGACCAACATTCTAGTTATTTAGCTGCAGCCAGTATGAATTATTTATGAAGTTACTTTAGCCTAAAATATATTTTAAAGGAATGGCTAATGTCTGGAGGAGCTGTAATTCTAAATAAATAAATAAGTAAACAAGGGTCAGTCACTAAACATAAGCCAGGAAAGATTTAGAAAAAAGGAAACAATATAGTAAGGGGACACATTGGCTTATGAATCGAGGCCCTCATTCTGCACAAGTTGTGCTACAGCCGATTTCCCACACCCCAGCAGATCCTCACCCAAGCGCTCACTGGCAGGACCAAGGCTTCCAAGAGCACTTCCATGCTAGCACAGACTGAAGGTGGAAACATGCAGCAGGAAAGTAGCTTCTGGTTCAAGGATCCTCCTGTAATTTTTAGCTATCCCTTTCCCCTCTAATTAGGATTATATTTAATTATGACTGTTTGAAAAGATTAACTTTTGCCTAACATCAATCATTTAGGGAGAATGACAATACAAATGTGTAAGAAACATTTAGAAAGACGCAAACCTGATTTTCATACTGCGATTACTTGAATTCATGGTACAGCAAGGTCCCATTTACTCAGACAAGCTCATTCTGTGCTATGACACAGGCTGGGGACACTAACACACGAGAACCCTTTTCCCCTCCATGTAAATCTGTCTGTATAGACTGGTCATAACGATCTGGGAAAAGGTGATATATGATGGTGTAGGTTTAGCACTACAACTGCCGGGACAGTGTGTTGCTCCCGTATTAGCTGCTCCAGCCACAGCCAGAGGGCCGCGCAGATCCTCGCTGGTTGGGAAGCGCAGTGCTGAGTGAGGCTTTGCCCACTTGCACCTGGTGCTCACCTTCTCCATGTGCCATACCAACACGGAGTGGCAATTTTGGCTACAGCAGTTTTAGACAACCCTTGGACTAGGTTATGATGCTGTCATTTATATCTGTGTCATAGGACAAAGCTGAGTCCCTGAAAAAGTCGTGAGTTTGCTGAATTTCAAGCACAGATAATACCCATTCTTGCAGAGATGATTTTACGCGGCTGGTGTCGTACAATACCACTTTCACGTTAAGGGCTCACATAGGTCTGCAGCCCACAGCCCCTCAGCTGCATCAGCTCATACCACGCATGGAGCATCACAAAGTTAAGTGTGTGCCTTCTAAAATCTGCCTGCCTATCGGGTTTCCAACAGGTACACGTTCGCCTGTAACACTCCATCACAGCCTTTCGCCTGCACCAGGGCATTTCTGGCATATGGCACTTGGTAGGTGTGATCCTGAGGTGACAGAGAGGCTGCAGCACAGTAATGCGAATGGGTGGAGGCTGCCGCCCCTAAGGCTCCTGTGTGTTGCTGGAACAGCTTGGGGGGTTGCACAGGGTGCCAGCAATAGCTGGGGAAATTGTGGAGATCTGGGACTGCAGAGAAGCCTCAGAGTTGAAGGCTGAAGACTCAAGAGGAGGAACAATATTTTCACAGGGAAGTAAGATCAACTTTGACATCAAATACCAAGGAAATGTGATAAATCCTCTGAGGTATAAATGTTCTGAATCAAGACTTGTATTTAGAAAAATGTTGTAGGAGAGATTCATCGGAGTCTCACAACCTGTGCTATACCGGCAGTCAAATTACGTGAGCACATAAGCGCACAAGCACCCCTTCTGTCCCCGTAAGATATGGGTCTAGGAATTTATGCAGACCAAATGGAGTAACTATGCATAATACACTTCATTTCATTTTATTTCATCAGCTGACTTGCAGGTTTTTATTATAAATTAATGAAAACTTTGGGCAGAATTGTAACACTTTCTGTTATTTTGAGGTTAGAATGCCTGTACTGTCTGACAAGGAGCAATGGCCCTGACTCTTACCTTCACTGCAGCCCACCCCAGACCCATGAAGCCGCTTTTGAGAACCCTCTTGTACCAGATGTGCCCACAAAGGCAGGACAGTTGTGTGAACATCAAGCTAGAAGTCTCAGATGCTTGATAAGCTACATGGAAGCAAAGACCATTTCCCCTCAGCTGATTTACAAGCCATGCTGCCATTAGAAATTCTGCCCAAGTAAGGCATGCCCGACATATATAGTGTCATGTCTGTCATGGGAGATCACTGATGTATAACAGAGGCCAAAAGAGCAATAGATAGGAGAGGAGATGTGCCACCTGCAGTTGACCAGCTATAGCTCTTGATGGCAAGACTTAATTGAGAAATAGGTAAGGAACTAAGGGAACTAAAGCAGTCAGGGGAGCTGACTGAAAAAGCAAAGTGCAGAAACACAGTGCTCTGTGTTTCTACCAGGCATTATCTTCTGAGCAGGGAGAAGAGACTTGAGTTTTTATATTCTCTTCCTTCCCAGTGCTTTCAGTAGAAGAAAACCAACCCTTCTCAGTAGAAGAATGCATTTATATTGCTGAGGTGCACTGAAGGGCATCATCAATTGGGGAGAAATTTAATTCTGCTTGCAAGTGCAGCTGTGAAAATGCTCTCACATCACAACAGCAGATATGTTAGCCTTAGCACATTAACAACATAATTGGTACATACTACGCCCCAGTCCTGCAAAAACTTCTGTGCAAACGAACTCAGTGGGACTGCTCCCACATACCTGCTCATATGTTCAACTGTCTTCAGAGCTGGGCCCTTAATGGGTTTTATGACTTCTTCAAAATGGGCAGGTGAAAACTTTCTAGTTACAATAAATCATCTTATACATTCTTCACTTTACATAAGTAAACCCTGTGTATCACAGTTTTTAATGAGTGGGTGTTTTTCTTCCATACTAACCAACACAGGGCTTAAAATATGTGATCATTTCTAGGCTCCTTCCACCATCTCCTAAACAAAGCACTTTGGTTATAATTATTCAAAGTACTTGAAGGGATGGATTGAAGCTAAATAGGCCCCAGATCCACCAAAAATTGGCCCTTCTCCCTGATCAGCCTGTTTCCCTTAGTCCAACTCTCATCCAGATCCCAGATGGGCTCTTGTCTTCCTCCCACACTTGTGTTCCTCGCTTCTACTGTGAGTCAGTCCAGCCCACCCCGGCAGGCAGCTGCGCTGTCACCCAAAATCAGCTGTGCACAGTACTGCCACCAGCTTTTCTGCTTGACTCACAGCTCTGTTTGGGCTCCATCTCTAAAGGTCAAAAGCAGCAAAGACGGAGTCAGCATGAGCTCTTCCAGGACGCTGGATACTCAAATCACAGCAAATCCCTGGGGAGCCCAGCTGACAGGGAAAAAATCACAGTGCCCTGAAGACCTTCTAAAATAATGCCCAAGTCATTTTAATTTGGTAGTTAATTCCGATTCTCAGAAAAAAGAAAAGATAACACGGAGAGCCATTTTCAGAGTTACGGTTTTGAAATTGATGTGCAGGTCATCTCTCTCCCAAAATGTAAAGCAGGCTGCCTGCAGAGCAAAACAAAACTGCTATGAAAATAATGGCAATGCGTGTCAGTCCATTTAGTAAGTATAACACTGAAAATAGTGGTAGTGCTTTCATAGTGTTGATGGTTGAAGAGCAAGATAAAGTTTATAGGCAAAGGTATGGGAAAAACAGCCAAGCTTTCAGACACACAGTATGCATTCAGCGTTACCAGTACCCCATCACTCTTTATGAACCAGACAGGGAGTTCAATGTCTAAAACACTGACTTGCTGTGGGGCACTAGGCAACCTGCCCAGCTCCTGCTTCATCTTCTCTACATCAGAAGTAAGGATAGTATTTACAACAAAGTGCAATGGGATTTCACAAGTAAAGGTACTCTGCAACTGTAAAATGCTCTGCAGTGATTTTATACAAATAAAACCTCCCCTACCACAAATGAAAAGATTAATAATATCAATGATAATTAGCACCACACTTGTGCTTCCTGCATAGTCACTTCCTTCTCTTCCAATCCCAGGAGGCTGCATAAACAGTGAAGCTGCATATTTATGAAAAATACATATGGTTATGAGAAATACAAAATCACATCATTTGTTTGGGTGCTGTCCTCTGGCTTTTGCTAACATGAAGCCAGAATGGGTGTTACGCCATTCTGTGCAGGCACGCTGGGAAAGACAAAGGCTCCATGAGCTGCACCCAGAGATGTGTTTCACTGCAACAGCCAAGGCTGCCTGTGGAGCTTACTGGGAGTCCCGAGCTGCTCAGGACAGATGTGCCCCGTGCTGCACTAGCCACAGAGGGACGAGCCTGTCCTCGGTGCCGTGGCAGTGAGCGTACCTATAAACTCTTGCTGGCCTGAGCTGCTGCACGTATTCAATGGGAGCAAGTATCCCGGGGGAAGGAAAGGGCAAAGACGAAAACAGCTAGGCAGGAGTTCGGACCTGCACGGCAGCACCACGGGGACCCTTTGCAGGCGAGTTTAGCCATCAAAGCAGCAGGAAGCGATGAGGGCTGGTCATCACGGGGCTGCCCCGCTGGAAAGGGGAAGCAGCGCGGGGCTGCGTGTGCCGGGCGCGGGGCGCTGAGGCACGCGCGGAGCCGCAGGTCCGCCGAGCGCGCCGGGAAGTGCCCCGCCGCCGCCGCCGCCGCCGCGGACCCCCGCTTGCCCCGCGCCCCCGCCTGCCCCGCGCCCGCTGCCGCGCACTGAGCATGTGCGCGCCGCCCCCTCCGCGCCGCCCCGCGCCCCGCGCCCCGCCCCTGCGCGGGCTCCGGCTCCGGCTCCGGCTGCGGCTCCGCGCGAGGGGCGGCAGCTCGGCGCCCCCCGGGCCGGCCGCAGCGCTGCGCTCGCGGCGGCATGGAGTGAGCGAGCTGCGGCTCCGGCGCGGCCCGGCCATGGAGCTGCGGCGCTCCCTCTCCGCCAGCGCGGAGGCGGAGAAGCCGATGAGGCGCTACGGGGCGGTGGAGGAGACGGCGTGGCCGGCGGAGCGGCTGGGCAGAAGTGAGTACGCGGGGCGGCGGGGAGCGGCGATCCGGTGACCGCTTCGCCCTCCGCGGCCGGCGGGAGAGCCGGGTCCGCTCCGGCAAGGGCCGGGGCGCCGGGCCCTGCGGGGTTCCCCGTGCTCGCGGCGGCTCCGGCGAGCCGCGGGAGGATGCGGGGCACCCGCTCCCCGCTGCTGTCGGCAGGGTGCCGTTAGCCCCGGGCTTTGCATGGATACCGGCAGCCTTTCCCGCGCCCCGCGTTGGAGGGCTCAGCCGGCAGGCGTGGTGTCCCGCTCGCCCTGCAGGCAGCGGGTGCGGGAGCGCTGCCCGCCGTTGGCTCCCGCAATGGCTGGGCTGCATTTGTTAGCTCCACAAAAGCTCTGTGGGTGCAGGCGCTTGCTTTCTTGAAATCGTGATTTGCCAGAAAGTAACAATTGACACATCCTTTCCAAAGTGCTGATGGAAAGAGCAGTTAAAAAGATCAGTAGCTGTCAGTTCAAGTTATCTGTGGGACCCTGTCTCCTCTACGGTATCAGTTATTTTTCTTTCATTGGCAGAACTATCTTCCCTACGATCTGATAAGCCCATAAACCAGTTCTCATTTTCGGGGTAACCAGAAAGGCTTTTTTCCAAGGTTTTTCAAGAAACCTTGAAGAGACAGTCACAAAAAGCTCTGTACTGATACAAAGAAAAATATGTTCTAAGTTTCTGCAAGAGTTTGATCAGGCCCCAAGAAGAAAAGCTTTGTGTCATAGGTATAATGACATCCCAATCGAGGCTGGTACTGGGGTTGCTCATATTCCTGAATCTCCATCCTTCTTTTGAGGTGCATTGTGAGGTCTCGCATGGATGCCTTGTGATATCCCGAGGCTTTGCAGCATCCTGGCAGCAGATTTTAGCCAGTGCTCCTGCTATGTTCAGACTTTTCCGATACTGCTGTGTTCCTCTGGCTGTGTTCTGAAATCGTGCTTTACCCCTGGCTCCAGTTTTTCATGCATATGTTATCATATACCATATGCTGGTGACAGAGAGGTGTAAGTCTCCCACTCTGATGTTTCAGCAGCAGTGTTGGTTTTGTTGCAGTGCCTGGCTTGGGTTCAGGACTGAATAACTACTCACTTTCTAAAATGGAACTGAAGACTGAAAATGCTGTTGACTGACTTGGTTGGCTCAGCCACATGCAACAGTTTTGCAGGTTCCCTGGCAGCCTTGTGTTCTTCTCATTCTCATAAATAAGTCTGGTTTTGTTGCAGAGTCAGCTCACAAGCTGAGTGCAGTGCAGCACTTGTAATAATAACAACGGGTACCTGGCAGTGACAGAAGGGTTGTATGTCTTGCAAGGTTTGGATGAAAGATCATTGCTTGGCAGAAGGGAACAATGAGACAGAAGGAGAATTGATCATCTCAAAAATGTGTGCTCAGCCTTGAGTTTCCACCCAAATTGCAACTTGACCAGGTACCAGAAGGGGCTACTGGCAGGACTAGAGCCGAGGTGTCCAGGCTTGTGCACCTGGGCTCTGCAGCTGAATTGCCCTTCTATGCACTAGATTTAATTTAGTGATAATATTTGTGCCTGTGTTTAACAATTTAGATATAGAGTAGGAAGTAGTCTTGAGACCACAGTCTATTCTTTGGTCACCTTGAAAAGCTACTATAATAAGACTTTGCTGCTTGAATAATTGATCTGTTTGCTTATAGTAATTCAGGAAAGTTGAAGCCTGTAGAAGTGCTATTTACAGCAGTTGTTTTAGATGATCCCTGCGTCTCTTTCCTATTTTAATACTAATACTGACTTTTAATTGGGCTTTTGCGTTGATTAAAAATAATAGATCTTACTATTTGCTTTAAATGCTCCCATACAACATAGGTCCTAAATTGCATGGCACAATGACAATAGTCTCCAGAAACTCTGGGAAGAAGCTGAAAAAGCGTAATTCTCTTTTTTACTAATGTCATCAATTAGCCATTGTTTTAAATATGAAATGCTAAGTATTAGTATTAACAAAAGCAGGTGCCCATTGCTGCATATGTATTTGCCTTTTTTACTGTCTTTTGACTGTTAATTGTGTCTTATCATAGCTTAAATCAGGATCTCTTTGGTGGTGGAGCTTGTTATGTATTTGTACAACACTCAGCGCAACAGAGTGCCATTCCCTGGCCAATGCCTGTATATGTGACTGTAGTGTAACTAGTCACATCACAAGGGAATGCGCATCCTGATTATGTCCATTACAGAAATAATGTCCTGGAAGTTAGGTAGTGTCTATTTAATTCCTTAAATGGAAAGAGGACTCTGTGCTAACATCTAGATCTGTGGTACAAAAAACTTGCTGATTATTGGTCGTAACAAAGATGAGTTACTTCATGGCAATGAAGTATACTACGGAAATTTATATTGTATGATGGCTTCTGTCAGCCAGATCATCTATAAAGTTATGCTGATTCATATTAGCTGAGGATCTGAAGGCTTACAACGTGAGGGTGCAATGATCTCCAATGGGTTCACGTGCAAAATATGAAGCAGATTGTTTTAAGATGACCCGTTAACAAGACGCTGAAGCCTTTTTCTTCAAGTACGGGAGAGAATTTTCAAGGAGTGGAGAACATGATAAAAATGGCTGCTTACCATAACTCATGCATTTTCTAGTGCATGCATGTAAAAGGCAGTCAGGCTTGTAAATGGACAGACTGTAATAATAAAGTGGTTACAGCCTTCTCAGTAAATGATCTTTACAATACAGGCTTGGGGAGTCTGCTCTGAACCAGAGCACTCGAGCATTTTGGTCAGTCCTCATTACCCAGTGCACAGCTTCATTTAGAATCATCTGTCTTGCCATCGGCAGGGACTCATAACGCCCTGATTAAGTAACTGCGTTTCAAGCCTGGGAAATAGCCACGAGGAAACAAATCACTTTTCATCATCCTTTTGAACATCCCACTTCTCAGATACATTTCTGCTGTTCTTTTTCTTCCTCTTTCCGTTTCTATGAGGTCTGGAACTAAATTCAGAATTCAAGGTGAATGCCCCAGTTTCAGTCAGCACAAGCAGACAGAAGTGCCAGAAAGCTGCAAAGGAAGAGTTTTGATGCCATTTAAGCTGAGAATAAAACTACAGTATTGTGGGGTTTGTTTGCTCACTAAATGTCATGAAATTTGCTCATTGTTTTCATTTGAATGGTGACTCAGTATTGGAAGTGAGCTGCTGTACCTGTTGCAAAGACTCAGCTTTTCAACTGTTCCTGAATCTGAAGTGGAGATTAGGCGAAAGGAGCCCCGTTGCAGGCCAGCACTGAAAGACCAAGTTAGAGATTCCCAGCAGATGAGACTCAGTAGTAGCATAAAGCCATCACAGCCAGCTTCCTTTCCTCTCCTGTCCTCCTGGACCTCATGGTGCCGTGAGGTGGCAGTGCACTCCAGTGAAGGTGCACACTGGTGGGATTTTATCCATGTAAATTAGACCAGTCCTGAGATTGCTCTGGTGTGTTCCAACACCAGAAGGACTGCACTGTTCCCTGTTTCACAGACATCTTTGGCTGATATATTTGGAAAGCTTATTTCACTGTATTTGGGTTAGTTTATCTTAAAAACCTTTCTAAACTTATCATCCAGAAAGAGATGCTTGTATGTATTTACATGTTCCACAGCTGAGCAGTGAGAGTGGTTCAAACACTGAAAATATGTGCTATTTAACATTTTGCATTTGCATTTCTTGGCAGCATGACAAGGTGGATGTCTCACATCTTTCTGCATCCTTTTTGGTTCAAAACCAGTTTGTTTTAGAAGTGCTGTTCTGCATGGAGATAGTTCATGTCAGCTTGCAGAAGTTGAAGGGCTAAAAAGAAACCAGCCATGGACTGGAATAACATGGATAGTGGTCCTCTAGCTATGGCTTCTTTGCTTTTTGGTGAGCAAAGTATGAAGAAAAGGCCTTTATACAAGAGTGATCCTCTGGTTATGGGTACTTTATCTAATCCACTTGGAACTGCTTGTGTCAACTTTAAGGCCTGATTTCATTAGTGAACAAAAGGGCTTCATTCTAGAACAGAGTCTAGCTGTTAATCACAGAATCACAGAATCGCTGAGGTTGGAAGGGACCTCTGGAGATCATCCAGTCCCACCCCCCTGCTCAAGCAGGGTCACCTAGAGCACATTGCACAGGATTGCATCCAGGCGCGTTTTGAATATCTCCAGCGAAGGAGACTCCACAACCTCTCGGGGCAACCTGTTCCAGTGCTCTGTCACCCTCACAGTGAAAAAGTATTTCCTCATGTTCAGATGGAAGTGTCTGTGTTTCAGTTTGTGCCCATTGCCTCGCGTCCTGTCGCTCGGCACCACTGAAAAGAGTCTGGTCCCATCCTCTCGACACCCTCCCTTCAGATACTTGTACACGTTGATAAGATCTCCTCTCAGCCTTCTCTTCTCCAAGCTAAACAGGCCAAGCTCTCTCAGCCTTTCCTCATAAGAGAGATGCTCCAGTCCCCTAATCATCTTTGTGGCCCTTCGCTGGACTTGCTCCAGTAGTGCCACATCCCTCTTGTACTGGGGAGCCCAGAACTGGACGCAGTACTCCAGATGGGGCCTCACCAGGGCTGAGTAGAGGGGGAGAATCACCTCCCTCGAGCTGCTGGCAACACTCTTCCTGATGCACCCCAGGATACCATTGGCCTTCTTGGCCACAAGGGCACATTGCTGCCTCATGCTTAACTTGGTGTCCACCAGCACTCCCAGGTCCTTCTCCGCAGAGCTGCTTTCCAGCAGGTCAACCCCCAACCTGTACTGGTGACTGGGGTTATTCCTCCCCAGGTGCAGGACCCTGCACTTCCCTTTGTTGAACTTCATGAGGTTCCTCTCCACCCACCTCTCCAGCCTGTCCAGGTCTCTCTGAATGGCAGCACAGCCCTCTGGTGTATCAGCCACTCCTCCCAGTTTTGTATCATCAGCAAACTTGCTGAGGGTGCACTCTGTGCCTTTATCCAGGTCATTGATGAAGAAGTTGAACAAGACTGGACCCAGGACTGACCCCTGGGGGACACCGCTAGCTACAGGCCTCCAACTAGACTCTGTGCCACTGATCACAACTCTCTGAGCTCTGCCATTCAGCCAGTTCTCAATCCACCTCACTGTCCACTCATCTAACCCACACTTCCTGAGCTTGTCTATGAGGATGCTATGGGAGACAGTGTCAAAAGCCTTGCTGAAGTCTAGGTAGACAACATCCACTGCTCTCCCCTCATCTACCCAGCCAGTCATTCCATCATAGAAGGCTATCAGATTGGTTAGGCATGATTTCCCCTTGGTGAAGCCATGCTGACTACTCCTGATCACCTTCTTTTCCTCCACATGCGTGGAGATGGCTTCCAGGATGAGCTGCTCCATCACCTTTCCAGGGATGGAGGTGAGGCTGACTGGCCTGTAGTTCCCTGGGTCCTCCTTCTTGCCCTTTTTGAAGACTGGGGTGACATTGGCTTTCTTCCAGTCCTCGGGCACCTCTCCTGTTCTCCATGACCTTTCAAAGATGATGGAGAGTGGCTTAGCAATAACATCTGCCAGCTCCCTCAGCACTCGTGGGTGCATCCCATCAGGGCCCATGGATTTGTGGGTGTCAAGTTTGCTTAAATGATCTCTAACCCACTCCTCCTCCACCAAGGGAAAGTCTTCCTCTCTCCAGACTTTCTCTCTTGCCTCCAGGATCTGGGGTTCCTGAGGGCTGGCCTGAGCAGTAAAGACTGAAGCAAAGAAGGCATTCAGTAACTCTGCCTTCTCTGCATCCTTCGTCACCAGGGCACCCACCCCATTCAGCAAAGGGCCCACATTTTCCCTAGTATTCCTCTTACTGCTGATGTATTTGAAGAAGCCCTTCTTGCTGTCCTTGACATCTCTAGCCAGAAAATGTTTAATGTTATAATGTAATAATTTGAAAGATGTCTGTTGCAATGTTAAAAAATCAGTCAAGTAGCAACAGAGAAATGCATTTGTCTTGCACAGCAAAGCATGCACAGCTAGCACACTGTGATGTCTGTCATTCTGGTCCCTAAAAAGTATTTAGGATGGGTTCATATTAATCATATGCCTTTAGATATTAGTCAAAAAGGAGGCAAATACCAATTTCTTCTTGAATTTTTGTATCAGCTTTTTAAAACTTGGAGGTTTAATAGCTCTATATATATCTAGTACAGATAGATTGACAGTATGTTGGTTCCTGTGAAATACTGAATGCACTCCTGTGCATTTATGCTTAGTCCCAAGTGACTGTAGAAAAGCTGACTTGTTCAGACTCTGACAGTCAAAGGTGGACGCAGTCCTGATAGTTGGTGGGGGGACAGCTGATCGTCCTTGTTCTTCCTCCTGTATTGCTTCATGAGACTGAAGGATGACTCGTGTTGTCCCACGGGATGGGGAAGGCTCCCAGAACTGTGGTTGGGAAGGTGCAATGGTGCTTGGGGCTGTCAAGTCAGAAACTACAGAAATTACAGAGAAATGCTAGGAATTCATGAGTTTTCAGCAAGAGGTGAAGAGTTCACGAGCTGGGACTGACAAGGGGCTGAAGTCTACCCCCCAGTTAAATCCAAACCTACATCAGTTATAGGAGTTTCTGTCATTTGGTAGTTAAATTTTCAAACAAATGGCTTTGGGTATTCTCCCATAATGTCCCACAAACATCCACAAAACCACTTCAGTGCTTGGCCTAAAAATTTTCCATTACTGTAACACCTCTCCAAGCAGCCAATAATGTGCTATGGCCCTGCCTATCATGCTCTTGTGATATTGTTCCTCAGTCTCTTCGTGTTCCCACTCTGATTAAAAAAATAATGGAGGTTTCAAAGGCACAAATCAAAGTTATAAAACCTTGCTTCCACTGCTGTCCTTTCACAGTGATGCCCTTGTGTTACTGTAAATTCCCCAAATTGTTAATTATATCTATTACAGGTGGTAAGAGAGACAAAACAGATTAAGCTTTTTCAGGGGATCTGCTAAGATAAGTGGGAAAGAAGCTAACTCAAGGATATACACAATTAAATTTCTTTTTATAGAAGCAACAAGTCTGCTGGCTTTATGAAGGTCTGAAAACAGGCTTTAAAAAGGGAGAGAAGGTAATTAATATTCTTCCCATGTCTCCATTAAAAAAAAAATCTGTATAATAATTTTGAAAAGAAAGAGAGAATGACCAAGAAATTAAAATATGGACAATAAAACAATCATGAGGAACCCCACTGTAGTAGACATTATTTTTCTGAGCATATTTTTTTAGAAAATACTCACCAAAATATTCTAATCATCCACAAAGACAACTGATTCAAAGCATGAGGCCAGTTCTACATTATTATCTTTGCTTGTTCATAATTATTAATGTTAACATATCTATATGGTAGTTCAAGAGGAAAAGCAGCTGTTGTCTCATCTGTGAAACCAAGAAAAAAGTACCCTCCTTGCACGCTGAAAATCAGTATCCTTTCTGAAAAGGACAGAGCCTGTTTTCCTCAAGTCAATAGCAAAACTCACCTGCCTCAGTGGCAGTCAGATAGTCTAAAATTCTGTTAAACAGCTTGGTGTTTCTACAGATCACTAGTGTTTTTGGCTGGCTTTAGAAACTAAGAATTAACATCTCTGCAATATGTACATACCATTTTTTGAATTTTCTTTGCATATCTGCTTTTATATGTACCAGGCCCTGATCCTTCTCCTTCTGAAAAATATTTCTTAAATACAGAATCTACCACTATAATCTCCACCAGGTCATTCCTGCACAACCTGTGGGTCACAAAGGAAGGGTGTGTTTCGGTTTTGTTTTACTTCACAGAAAGCCAGGAGAATGACTTACAGAGTGAGACTAATCCAGTTTCTAATATCTACACATTGTCTCATCTTTCTAATTCCTCCTCCCACAGCTGGGTGCTCCAGGCAGCTGCTGAGATGGAGAAAGAAGGAAAAGGGAGAACTGGAAGGATTTCAGTGCTGCTGAGTGCATTCCTGCTAAAATATTGGTCAATAAGTGAAGGACTTGTAACACTTACAGCAACTTCTTTCAGGCACTACTTCATTTTGGTCTTCCAAGTCCACGGAGCTCTGTAGTGCAGATCTCCATGGGGAGATATGTTCCTGTCTGGTGACCAAAATAAAATCAGTCAATGGGCCACTGATCAGCCCTCACCTCCATCATCTCCCTATCACTATTGCATGAATTTTGCCCTTCCTCCTCTCTTCTGTCTAGCCATGGGCTACATGTCTCCAAGGCTTCTCACTAAAAAGTGCAGCAAATTTACTCCCTAATTTGGCCCATGGTTCTGAGCCTAATACCTGCTGTTCTCCTGAGCCAACCTATCCTACAAGGCCAAACTTATCCTACAATACGTAGACAAATGAGAATTACAGCAAATATTACCACCCCAGCCTGATCAAAGCCAAAGGGCCTGGGCAGAAGGAGTCTGGCTACTGGATACTATCAGGGCTACCTGGCAAAAAACGCATTGGTTATTATGGGCAATAATCAAGATCTTATTGCTTCACTTCTGTTCGTGTGTATTGGCAAAGACGTTTCTCTCTGCTAAGATATTCATAAATCAGACGGTTAATGACTTCCAAATCTCTGTGCCCAACTGTGTGTGCCAGTCAGGAAATAAACATTTAAAATGTAAGTCAGTGCTTATATTCAAGCCAGTGCCAAGCAATCGTTGTTGGAAATGAAATATTATAGATGAGGCTCAAGTGTCATATTTGGAACTGTTGCTCATTAATTTTTGTATTTTTAAAGGTATTTTACAGAAAAAAATGCATTAGACCTGGAAAGCAGGACACTTTGAACTACACACATCATTCCTGCTGCTGGTAGCCTGTGGGATTATGGACTCAGTCTATGTAATTTTGTTTCATAATTGATCCCTTAGTTGTATTGCATGTTTTCATCAGAGAAACCACTTGTGAGAATGTGTGTGTATGTCTGTCTCAAGTTAAAGGTGCTTTATAAAACAGGATTAAAAACATACATTCAGGATCAAACTCTCACTGCAAAGTACTGTGTATCATGCATGAAGTTTAGAGTATTCTTAAAGTTACTGAGCACTATAAAGGTTGAAACTGGGTACCCTGTAATCCTGAATCCCAAAGCACTTTCCCTCTGTAGAGGGATACATTCCATTTTAGTCAAAATCTTGGTAAAATAGTCCCAGAGAATTAAGAAATAAATAATGCCACTTCATTTCTATGAGACATGTTCTGCTATCTAACTACATAGAGGGTATAGTATAAATACATTTGCAATTCAAAGATGAAAAATGCATACTTGGAGTGCAAACTGGATGAAGAATCAGTAGGAGCACCCCTGCATAATTATGTTAGTTGCCCTTCAGGATCAGAAATGAAACATTAATTATCAACATTTTGTCAGTTCATAAAGGGCAAAATGTCTGAGAAAATTGTTTCAAGCAAATTTTGTCATTAAATAAGGATAAATGATTTCAATGAGACAGGTGGCTTATTGCATAATTCTAATGAATGCGAACACTACCAAATGCAAGAGGTAATGTGTTATTGTAAGAACAGCAGCAGTGTTTAAGGATCTTTTTATTGCCCTGAAGCCCTGCCCCTTCCCTAGCCCTTTATTCATTAGAGATTTCAGATTTTTTTATAGAGACTTTTTTTTATATATTGATGAAATTGGAACAAAAGCTTCTCATCACAAGGTGATTTAATGGATATGTTCATCTCTTGGAGAAAACAACTCCAAAACCAGAAGAAGAATCAACAGTCTATTCTACCATTTATGCCCCTGTACATAAGGCCCAAGCTGATTTTAGAATAATGCAGTAGAAGCCAGATGAGCAAGACAGTGAACTGACCTCCCTGTGAAATGACAAAGATGCATAACGGACACTTTCTTAGTTATGAAACACAGCCCAAACTTCATCAATGGAAATTTTCTCACTGATTTTAGTGAAAGAAAAACTGGTCTCTGTACCTATATCTCTGGGAGTCCTGTTCACCTTGATTCTCTTTGGAAAACTCTCTGGGAGGGAATTCAGGGGCTTTATCAATACCCCGAGGGAACTTGGGGAACCATGTTGGGCTGTCCTGTGCGTTTAGCCTCCCACCCATCGCCTCTCGCTGGGCAAGCGCTGCAGCAGGCTGAAGTTACTGCCATTGGGCAGGCTCTAGAAAACAAGACCGAGACATTTTCCTTCAGGCTGATACTTGTCTGTAGCAAAGGCAGAATATGTGGGATGAGATGGCATAGGCACAGCTGTGGAGTTTTGAAAGCCAGCAAAACCATGATCTGTTTGTCTCTGCCTTGGTAAGGTGGGAAATGTATTGCAATTACAAAATTTATTTCTAATAATTTCTCATACAAAGAGAAGGTGCCAGGCAGTGATCCACTCACCTCAGTGGTAGAGTTCAGCACCCTGCTGCACCGCCTTCGTTTGCTCCCCTCTGAGACCTGCGGGGAGGCAATCAGCTCAGCGCGCTCCACCGCCGTCAGCCCAGTGCCAGTTGTGAGGAAGAATGTATTAGCATATTTAAAGAAGGCTGAATCAAAATAAAGTATGTCAAAGCAATTAACTTGGTGAAAACAGAGGTTGATAGAGAATGACTCCACATCCTCAGACAAAAGACAAGTGCAAACAGATTTATGTGCCAACTGTGATCATCATTATTCTACATGATGCGAATAAATGGGGCCCTGCTCTGTTCCACCTGAGCATATGCTGAGAAAGAACCAAACGGTTTTGGCTCTATGTTCATAATTCCATGTTTAAGGAGGGCTCAACTTTTGCCTAGGGCTTTCTGGAAGCACCATGTGCCCCTATACGTTGGCGAGCAAGACCCTATAGATTCTTCACTGCCTGGCTTCCCCCTTTGCTGCCGGGCTGTACCCACTGTATGCCAGTGGGCTAAGGAATAGCAACACTCATCCCCTTGAGAAATCACTTATCTTTTCTTCTCTGAAACATGAAACTTCTTTTTTTCTTGGCTTCTGAGAAGTAACTTCTCAATATTTAATTACTTGCTGAAGTGTGAATCTGTTACGCGAACCAATTTCTTTAGTTTCTGAAGCAGTTCCCCACACTAGTATCACTTTGGCCTTTACTGGATCGGACTTGGATGTCTATAATATTTATCCAATGGTATTAAGATTGCCTAAAAATATCCACCAGCTGCTGGGAAGATGTTTAGAGCCCTGGTAGGCAACTGTGATTAGAGAACCACGTCACAGAGGAGAGAGAGAGAGAGATAAGCAGGCTCTCTGGTATGCGATTGGATAATTTCAAACAAAGGAGAATACTGTGAAGACTTGAAATTTAGAAATGTCAGTGGCCATTTTATAATTATCTCCCTTGCTACATATGCTGCTGTTTATCAATTGGTGCTAGTAGGAGAAGTCTTGCATAAAATGATATATTCCTAAAGAGGTTTGGCAAGATTTTCTAAGACTGAGCATTTTGGTGAATTTTTTTTTTTTGAAAGAAAAAAAATAATGCAGATAGAAAATGTCTTTTTAAAATATCAAACTAAATAAGCTTTAAAGAACTGAGCATTAGCTGTAGCTGACACTGTTACAGTATTTGAAACTTAAATGCTGATGCTTTGAGCTAGTGTTACAGGATCAGAAAATGACTCCAGTGAGTAATCAAACGGAAAGCCACAGGCTGTTTCCTTTGACCACTGAGCAAAATGACAGAAGTAAATGAAGAAGTAATTTGCCTTTCTTAATATTCCCTTTTAATCCTCCATCATGTAAGTATGGAGCATAAATAGCTTTCCTTGGAATATGACTTTAACCTGCTCTTGCTCCCAAGTCCACATTATCCCAGATGAGACTGCATTGATATACCAACCCCAGTAACTAACTATACTAGTTTCTATTTATGGCCTTCTGATAGCGCTGAATCTCATGCAGGGACTGTGGCAGGACTGGGCACAGAAAACCCTTTCCTGAATCTTCCTGACGCCTGGCAGTCTTCCTGAGCCAGATTAAAATAGCTTCTTGCAGATAAAGGTCTAGCTTAGCACCACTGAAGAAAACTGACAATGAGGGCGTTTGGGTCAGACCTTCAAAGACGATTTTCCCTCATTTTTCATGGCTTGTTTTGGATTCATTTTCTCATAGGGAACAGCTGTTAGGTCAAATACACTTAGCAAACTTTCCCACTAGGTTGCATACAACTGAATATTCTCTCCATTCTCTGAAGGACAAATTGCTGTTTAAAGTGCACAAGGTCATATTTTCAATTCATTAAATGATGGGAAAAGGTGAAAGGAATATGCAAAAACCAGTGGCAGCTACATTGTTGGCATCATGATTTATTTGAATGTAAAGCAGGTTTGCACCTCACACAGATTTATTCTGAAAAAGAGAATATTATTTTAAGAAGTTGACCCCCCACCCAGGTATAAAGGCGTTAAAGAACAGATACCAGGAACTAGGTACTTTAGGAACTAGGAACACTTGTCTCTTCTGTGCTAGCTTTAAGATAATCAAACAGATACTAGGAAATATAGCCCCTGTTCTCATGAATCTGGCCTCTAGAGATAGATAACTGATTCAGTTTGATTTCCGGATTTGTTTTTTCTGCCTTTCT
This sequence comes from Apteryx mantelli, assembly GCF_036417845.1. Taxonomy (NCBI): domain Eukaryota; kingdom Metazoa; phylum Chordata; class Aves; order Apterygiformes; family Apterygidae; genus Apteryx; species Apteryx mantelli. Next base: position 10,725,550 of record NC_089993.1, read on the forward strand.
GAGATACTGGAAGCCACTAGAGAGAGGACAAAGGGGCTGGTACTTCAAGTGGTATGAGAAGCACTGAGGTACCTGGCTGAGTGTCCTACTCGCATGCTGAGGAGTAAACTGATACTAAGGATTGGGATCAGGAGAGAATTATCCCCCAGGTCAGACTGGCAAGGCCCACTGGGATCTTTTGCCTTTGGCAGTCTGGACCATGATCCACTTCTTAGGGAGGACTTCTATGGGAGTTCACTGAATCTTGTCTAGCTATAACAGAGTGTAGGGGGTTGGTAATGCCCCGATCTCTCTTGCTCTTCTCCTGTGTTGCATTAAATGCAGCTTTGCTCTTTAAACTATTTACAGGACCTTGGAAGGTGTTTTGTGGTCTTTGATCCTTGTGGGCTATCCACCTATTGCCTGTGATTTTTGAAAAATGGAATCAGTGACCCGCATGGTCCCTTTTATTTCTGCATTCATAAAGAGATAAAGACAGAGATGTAACAGTGAGGCCAGGACTATGATTGGGGGAAGAGAGGAATATTAAGACCAAATCCAAAGCTTAGCTACATTTTATGGAATTATTTTTCTATACGAATATGGGTTTCTGATGAAGATGAGTGCCAGAGCTCTTGTACTGGCTCCAGCATCATTTTCCACTGCATTAAACTCTTGCCCTTAATACACAGACATGATGTGCTACAGTGAATGACTGGACTTAATTCCTGCACTCTTCTTAATTCCTCCTCTCCTTCCTGCAGTTTTCTTTGCCTCATTTCCTAGGTATGTTCATTCAAAGGAAACAACATGACTCAAAACACAGCACTCCTGCCATGCAAACTGCAGTGATTTGAGGACTGGACAGAGCACACCTAAAGCACTCAGAGCTTGAGTAATCCAAAGTGTGTCTGTTTAGCAGAGACATAATGCAAGGATGCCTAAACTTTGGGATAAATCCCAGTCAAAAGTAGAGAACATGTATGAGAGCTCTTTCAGCAGGAATCTTAGCCAGACAAAACACTTTTTAAAGCATCCTCCTAATTTATTTTGTTGCACTGATTTCATAATTGCTCATGTGGATCTTTTCCTCAGTAATTGATCAGAAATTCTGTTGTGTTTACCTTTCATGTAGAATAGTCTAGATATAAAATTCCTGAAGAAAATCATAACATTTTATTTAATTGTTTTTTAAATTGTGTGGCTAGTCAAAACACAGTAAATCTGGTGTAACTCTTTTCACTCTGGGAATATGTTACACCAGGGCATTTTAAGCAAGAAAAACCTGTCCCCTTCTGTGAGTCCTAGACATGTATAGGTATTTTAACCAAAGAAAACATTGTTCATGTAACACATTTTCATTCACTCTGCACAAGGGAGAAGAGGCATCGTTTCTTAGAAGTTATTTTTTCCCTTTCCTGCATTTATAACAAGGTGACTATCCACTGTCCTTCACAGGAGCAAGATCTATAAGAGCAGGAAACTGAACCTCTCCTCACAGAATATCCCTTTGATTATTCCCTCAGGCGTCCTCATCCTGTGGTGATAGAAAGGAAGAAATTCCCAGCTAGATACCATTTTAGATCGGCTGGAACAGATGATCATATTTCTCCTCCATTTCTAGATACTGGAAACTGCTCTTCTGCATATGGCTGGAAGAGTTTTCACAGAGACTGGATGTGAATGACATTTCTATAGGCAAAACCAGGGCATTATCAGACCCCAGCTAGTATAAGATGGGTGTTTGCTGGTGAGTCAAGTAAAGAAACAGGCAGCATGGGAGATGATCATCGTGAGCTGTATTTCTTCCTAACTGGATCGATATTGCAAATGAACTGAAAATTGTACAACTAGATGCAAATAAAATAGCGTGGAATGTTTACAGCAATACTTGGCTATTAGTTTATATCCCAGTTTGCACCAATAGAAATTAGATCAGAGATATTTCATTCAGAGGAAGGGTCAGTAAAAATTAGGCTCATCACCAAACTACTTATTCCTGGTGGTGATTAACCTTGCATAGTGATTCCTGAGGAAGTAAGTAAAAGATATGTATGCTTTTTCGCAAACAAATTCCCATTCAAAAATGAGAATACACACACACACACACACACACACACACACAATTTAAAATTGCAAACAAGGTAAATTCATTATTTAATGGTATAGAACTTACTTAAATCATACTTCTGTAAGATCTACTAATCTACTATTAGCAACATATATGAACAGTGGTCTGAAACAAATTATAGTGACCATGTTTTGCCTGTTCAGTCTGCCTGATAACACTTTCTGAATAGAGTCAATATTTTTTCTGTTGATTGTAAGAAGTTTTCATACAGCAACAGGGAAGATATAAACATCTAACGAAATAGGAAAATCTGATTGTAAAGCCAAAGAATTGGATAGGAAGACTACCTGAGGGGAAAGAGGAAGAAAAAAAGAAGCAATTTAGCATAATTCGTTTTTAAGAAAACAACAGATTTCATGCTGCTGGCATCCCAATATTTTAGTGAGTGACAAGCCTGTTTCCTGCTCTTCTTGAGCTTATGTTTAATTCATATATGGAATTTCCACCCTTAAGAAACACAGAAAGAGGAAGTTCTGATCATTTGTAGCCAGAAGAAACTGTTTCAAGGGTATGCCATTGCTTTTCAAATCAATAATTCGTTAACACTCTACTTATAAACTTCATTTGGAAGTTGTTCATATGCAGACATGACAGCAGTGGAAATTCAGTACCAGATGCAATACAATACTGCGAAAATTGCTTTGGAAACATTAAAAAAAAAAAAAAAAGTGAAATGTGACTAAAGACCATGGGATAACTTTGAGCTATTAGTGAGACCTTTGTCTTCTGGCTGTGCGTTGGTGTGCAGCACCTCCGAGTCTACGCTCCTCTCCATCCTCAAACCGCACAGTTGTCCCGCAGCAGGGCAGAGCCCAGCTTCAGTGCTCTGCAAGTCTCTGCTGTTCCCTTTTGGCAGGCTTTGGACCCCCTCTCTTTTAGTACATTGTGATCAGTTGTTTACCGTGACAGAAGAGCCTTCCTAAGATTACTTTATATTAACAGTTGGAACTTTTTTGGTGAAAAAGTGTTTCTGAAAACAGTTTACATGCTTTTTTATCTCATCTAAGGACTTGCCATCCTGCTATGACTTAATCTAGGAAGGATTAATGTCCTTAGATATCTTCCAATTCCTCTAAACAATTCATCCACTTCCCCCCCCCCCCAGCAGAATTATCTTTTTAAAAATCTTTGGCTATCCAAAGCCTTTTCCTACCTAAAAGTGTGCCTTAACAATTCTGACAAGTTTCTCTGAAAACAGGCCAATTTTCCAATGCTTTTTCCAGATAATGTTCTCTTATATTAAAACATACATTCATACAGTTGGTGCCCTGATAACCCAGTGAACGTATGGTACTCCTGTTGAAACTGTTTTGTAACACAGGTATATTGGCATGGGACCCCAGCTGCCTACATGGTGCAAGGTGACAGCATTCGAAAAATCTTTCCTGCTCTGAGAAGAACATTCTGAATAGCTGAATGCTATGATTCCCATATAATAAGTCTGTGTTATATTGTAGACCGTCCGCCTTAGAGAAGATTTTCTTAATTATATACCCAGCCTGGCAGTGTCCCATTTCAAATGCTGCCCAGAGGAAGTCTCAGTACCAAGGTATCATGTGACCTTATCCTCTCACACCAGGAAAGGTAAGAGAAGTCTCCCTGTTTTCCAAAAATGATCACTGAGTGGTGACAGAACTACTTTGTGCAAAGTCAAGGAAGCCAGCTTTCTTCTGAAGGAGGTCTTGGAAAAACAAGTAGTGTTTTAATCTGACTTCTCTAAGGCTGTGATATGTGTTATGGCTGTGTCTGTGATAAAGAACAGCTGTTTGTTCAAGAAAGTAAGAGGCTCCCTTTCCATCCCAAAGTTGCTCAAATCTTGGGTCTAAGCAGCTTACAAGTAAGGGGAACTAATTAGGGATGTATTTCTTCCCCAAGCAGGCAGATGGGGAAGGTTGGAGAATTGGTATACCTGTTACTCTGTCCCTGTTCTCCAGTAATTCACTGCGCACCTTCTCTTGAGCAAGGAGGGAGCAGAGAGCAACCTGAGGCCCAAAGCCCCTTGACTGATGCCTCTGTCAGTCTCCAGCTCGTTGGAAACCACCCCCCCCACCAAAACTGACTGTCATTCCTTACAAAATCCATGGCAGGCTGATGCAGGCTAGCCAGTACTAGTAATGACGTGTTTTTCACAAACAAATGAGCTGAATTGCTGGGGTCTCTGCAAGCAGCAGTTACTTAAGTGCTGAAACAACACCATGCAAGATCAGCCAGTTTGTCTCATCTGCAGAGACCCAGTATGTATGTATGTATGTATTTATCTGTGGGTAGGGAGAGGGAGAGAAGAGTAAGAAATTGGAAGAACAGAATATCAGGAGGAACCTCTGGTTTTAGGCGTACTGGGATATCGAGGGCACCCTTCCCTAAGGTTAGGTCAGTAGGAGAATTGCTGATACGAAAAATACCTTGGTACATCTCCTAGAAAGAGGAGGAAAAATGGCACTCATTTCAGCTATAGCATGACAAATTAGGTTGCTTAGTTTCAGACTGACATGTAATGTGGTCTGGGGGAAATTGCTTTCACACCTTATCTAAAGCCACCAGCCAAACGTGTGAAAAAACCTGTTCCCAGAGCATCTGGCAGCAAGGAACATGGTACTGATACCCAAGGAACAGGAGTTCATTTAGAATTGGAAATAACAGTAGGAAGTCTGAGAAATGTTCTTGCACAATTCAATTATAGTTCTCTTAAGTCTGTCATAGTTCTCTGCAGACTTCATTATATGGCCAGATCTTCTTTCAATCCCACTGAAAATCACTTAATCCTTCTTTGTACCCAACAGGAATGGCTGGATGAGATACCACAGGTTATTTTTCAAATGGGATGTACTGGTCTTGAATGGAGCCTGTGGCCCATTTCAGGCACTGGGGATATTGGAAACTGAAGTCCAAAATGGTCACAGAGATGACGATGCCCTTCTAATGTGCAGTAATTGCTCTGAAAAAATTCTCTCCTGAATATGAGCAAGTCCTGTTTCCACTGCCAATACCTCTGAGACACCAGCAAAGACACTGTGTTGGTAGATTTTAAAGTCTGATGTGTGACAGGAACTGTCCTGAGATTGATATTAAGCAGGCCAACCTGCCAAATTTAGAATTTGGGTATTTGAAGACTGTTTCAGTGCAGAGGTGCAATTTGTATTAAAACAGAGAATTCTGTTTCATCTGAGCAGAGAATCACAAGTGCATCCATGAATAATGTCTCTGGGGTTTCTTAATTCATTGAGACTTGAGTTTAAAAAAAGATTTTATAAAAAACAGTAATTCCAAGTTCCTCTTGCTGTTTTCATGATTCTGTTTTCTTCATTTTTATGCATTTGCCCTCTAACAGGCTGAAGAGATGTGCGCAACCTCGTTATCACTGACCATAATGGGAACTGGCTGGGGCATGCAAAGTGCCTAGGCAGAGTCCTGGAAGCGGCTTCAAAGCAGCAAGGGCGAACCCTGTAATTGGAATGTCAAAGCCTCTCAGGGTTTTCAAAACTCAATCTTTGAGTGTCATTATGGTAATTTATGTTACTGGACATGCTTGTACATACCCTGAATTTATTTACATCAGAAGCACTTCCTGCTAATTTCATTAACACTAAAAAATCCGTATTTTTGACTTACTAGTAAGGGACTATCAGATCAGGCCTGGGGCTGTTATTTGATTGTTTATGGAAAGACTTTCATAGGAAACTGTCTTATGTTTTCAAAAAAAATATTTAGTTTATATTAAATATTGAGTTCTGACTCCTTAGGCTGTGGGTGCTGAAATTCTGTTTTCTGATCTGTAAATATATTTTATATTAGCTTTTATACTGCTGCCTGAGGAAGTACTACTGAGGAAGAATCCTCTCTCTCCCCCTGAAATTGACTGTTTAGGGGAATATCCAGGGCATTGTGAATCCCAGATCAAAGACATGATATAGACTTGATATAAGACATGATCATGATACAAGATATGATATAGACATGATATAAGACCTAATCAAGACATGATATAAAAATAGAAGGATTCTCTGTGGTAGAAAAACTACATACAAATCATAATGTTGATGCTACAAAACATCACCAAATCATATACAGATTTACAGCTAGAAAGAAACGATTCTAGTTACAGATAATTAGATAGCAAATTGTCCTATTGTACTGAGACAACTCCCTGCATAAGCAAAAACCTTGAGATCCAGATGGAAGAAAATGAAAGCAGAGATGGTGCATTATCTTGAAGTGATAGTCTGATCATTTGACAGGATGGATCCTTATGACTTTATATATGGAGAAAGAGTCTGGAATCTTTGGGTGAGCAATATCTGGGTGCAGAGGACACCAGACCTCAAAAAGCTAAATTCTACCGCTGAACAAGTATCAGTGATACTGAGTGGAGCTGTTAGTTTATACTATCTGATGATCTAGTCCAGAAACTGTGGTTTACTCCAATTCTGAGACGCCAGTAGAAAAGGACATTGGGGACTGTATGCTTAGTAGAAAAAGGATCCTTTCTAAATCCAGATTCTCAGTTCATCAGACACACAGGCAAACCATTTTTCTGTAACTCTCAGTTTGGAAACAAAATCCACCTTGTGCTGCAGATTCTAAAGGTAAAATATAACTCTAGGCTTCCTGGCTGTAAATAAACCTTTCAAATGTCAGCTACGTGCCACAGTACCAGTGCTGCTAAATGGACAAGAGCTGGGGGCAAAATCCCCTGCAATGCACCAAGTGGCAAGGGCTGGCCTGAACCAAGAGGTGTGAATGGCAGCAAGCATTGCAGGTGCCACCTCTGCACCAGGCTGCGGCTTCTCCTGATTCCTGGCATCCGGCGTGGGGTGGCGGGAGTCAGCTGGTACTGCACAGGGAATACACAAGCTGCGCTGGGGGACCCACAGTGGAGGACTGGTGGGAAGGCTGAAGATCTGGCGTTCCCGATAAAGGATGTTGTGATGTCTGCACACAGATAGCATGAAACAAGAGGTCTGAAATGCAGACCTGCTCCATTCATTTTGTCTCACATTCTCACTCTGAAATCAAATGGGTAATAAGAACTTCATAACAACAAAAAACACTGTCACACCTTCTTGAATAGCAATCTGTTGTAACCCACAACTTCACCATCCCTCCTGGTTTCCATATTGATCGTTTTACAGTTTAGAAGTTTTAAACAATGTGCTCATTTTGTACACATCCTCATACACCACCTCTCCTAGGAATGCAAAGCGTGGTCAAATTCATCTCCCCTAGTTCCTGAGTCCACCCTCTTGCAGCTGCAGATAATCATACAATACCTGTGCTTATTCCCAGGCTGTGTTTGCTTTTTTCCCCACAAAGTGAGGCTGGACCCTTAAATGACCCATATGCTCTGATCTTAGTATAATACACCTTGGGTTCCCTTCCTCCATTATTCTGCTTGAAAGACTGTTTCAGAATGTCATTGCTTTGGATAATTACCAATTTCCCAGTTACATTTATTCTTTAGCTCTACTTAATCTTGTGCCAGCCATTATCATTTAAAATAAATAATCATTCCCCTGTCCTTGATCCTTTCCTCTTAACTACCAAAACCCCCATCATCACAAGTAGACCAGTTCCACAATGCTGAAAGCATCAAAAATCAGGAGAATTCTGAAAACTGGAAGCTTAAGTGCAAGATAGACCAAATGGAATTTATCATCCAAATACAGGATGGCAGTATAGATTTTTAGATACATTAAGGATGAGCATGAATGGTACATGTATCACATTATGTCCTATGTGTCACATTAGATTTCTACAAGAACCAGGAGACTGCTGCAGATTCACAGGATCTTCATCATTAGAGAAGGATGAACAGCTACTGAGAAATGAGCTGTTTTTTCAGGCTATCATTACAAGCTAGAATGAAGTCTTCTACGCACAATGCATAAGTTCTTAGATGAGGGAGGTCTTTTTCCTGGGGGGACTGTAACATTAAAGGATTGCCTAATTACCCACTTAGGAAATTGGAATTGTCATAAATTGACAGAACACAAAGCCAAGAATAATTGCTGCTTATAAATTTCTCAGGATAACAAACAAGACAATTTAATTGATATTTTTTCAAGAGACAAAAATCTTTGTAGATCTTATTTTTATGGAAATGTGTTGATATATATCTTTATATATGGAACAAGGGCAAAAATGGCCCCTAAAATAGTAAGTTGGAACTATCCATCATTTAACCATAAAACCTCCAGTCAGCAAAGTATTGAAGACCATCCTTAAATAGCAATCACTTTTACTGCATGAATGTCTATTTCTGTTTGGAAATATGGAGTTAAATTAGAAAACTCAAAGCAGAATCTATTTCAGTTTCAGATTTTAAACTAGCCTTTCTTCACTGCAGTGCTACAATGATCTATAAAAAAACTACAACATAAAAGATGCAAAGCAACAAAGAATCTCATTTGGGCACTGAGCAGGTACAAGCACTTTCTTACAGCAGACTTGAAAGGAGACATCATGTGCAAGACTGAGTATGATACCATAGAAACCAAAAGGACTTTGAGAGTTAGAGGAAGGAGTTAATATTCAACACTGTGAATCTGGCATTTGTATTTCAAGAGAAATCTCAGTGAGACTACAGTATACAAAAGCCTGAAATGGAAGAGAATAGACTGCTGCCAATAGGCTTTTTGCAAAGGTAAATAGTGAAAAAATAAAAGGGCAAAGATTTAAGATAAGAACAAGAAAGTACAGGATAAGCAACTCAGAGAATCTTTTTATATAAGAGGCTCTTAGATATGGAACAGAGAGGGCAGCGATTCTGGAAGTGCAGTGGGCAATTGCACACTGTTTTTTTATTTTCTCTGCTTATCTGATTTTAAAATTGGGTCATATTCTAGAGTGTGAGACATTATTTTTGAAGTGGAAATCTCGGGTTATATATGACTAGACTGTAAATCTAACCATGATGATTAAAAAAATAGGCATTAATGGTCTGTACAAAATAAATCCGAATTTTATAATTATGCTATTTCACTCAGACCTCAACTAACTCTGAACAGAGCCATCTCCAGTCATGTCAGATGAATTTAGTATGTCTTGGAAGGAAATAATATGGCAGACAGAATGACCTCTGGTGGTTTTTAGTAATAGTTTTTTCTGGTCACCACTTGGTGGTTTAGAGCATCACCAAAATCCTATTGCATTCAACAAAAAGATGAATGCCACTTTTGTCCTGCCATTTTGCTTTTTTTCTGGGATTCGTTTTTCTCTCACCTTTTTCCAAGTGCTAGCATATCACATCCCAGCTCCACACAATTCATCAGTTCGCTAGTCAGTTTTAGACACAGAATACCAACAGATTTCTGAAAAGCCAAGTCTGAACTTCCAAGACTTTTTCAAGCTTATTCTTCTCCTTCAAAGGCAAAAAAATAGCTGCATGCCTGAAAGGACAAGTTAAATATGACACATGCAAAAAGAGAAAAAAATAGGCGGAAGTGAAAGACTCCCATTGACTTCAGTGAGCCTTGGATTAGGAGCAGGGATCTGCAGAGCTAATCAGCTCCACAAGATGAATTCACACTTTCCTAGCTCCTTGACCCAGCTACTCTTTTCCCTACAGACTTTATATGGTGTAGGGCTTACTGCTAAGATTGCTGCATAGAAGAAACCCCCTTTTTTTTTTTTAAATCATTTTAGAGTTATTTACACATGCTTAGTGAATGCTGATCAGAGTATTCAAAGATGACACAAATACATATAAATTGTAACAGATTCAAGCCATGCATAAAACTGTACATACTCATTATAAGTCATAGTAGCCTATTATTAGAGAACAGGAAGGAGTAATTTCATATATTAAGGAAACAGATTATCTCTGATATTCAATGTTTAATACCAAACAAGACTGAGAGGCAGTCAAATACTGAATGAGAAGAGGCAGATGAATAGAGCAAAAGAACTAATCATATTGTCCACATATGACTTCTTCCAAAAGTTGCAGTATTTAATTCAGCAAAATTTCAAAACAAAAACCTTCCAAAATTGGCAAGTCTTTAGTGTATCATGTCTTTTTAGATTTCTCAGGCCTTTCTTTGTCTTTACTAATGTTGTTAACATGTCGACAATCACAGGATTTTCTTGTTGATTACAAAAATTCTGTTTCCATAAGCAAAAGCAGCTATCATCCTAAGGGGCAATAGTGATTTTTTTATTATTCTCTCTAGTAGCAAAAAATATTTTCACTGCAGCTGATGCTATAGCAGTGCTTTTCCTAGGGATTCTAACCATTACTATGAAAGCAAGATTTCCTTTCCTCCCACATATGGCAAGTTTAAATGTGTGATAATTCATTTTGATCCTCTCAGAGACGTCTTGTGTATCTCTACATGTTGTAACACAGGCTCTCTCTACAGACTTCAGTATTTCTGATCTCTTGAATGAGGAGTTGCTGAATGGACTGACCCCAAAGCAGTGCACTGGAGAGCTGAGTTGGCCACTACTCAATATTTCAGTTTAAGAGGAAATATAGATGCACCCCAATTCCCCACAAATGAGAAGTTCCCCCATCTTCTTGTTTTTCTCCTTCCCCAAATGACTGTTCTGAAGCAGGTATATGTGGTGACTGTGACACTCCCTGAGATCCTGGCATTTAATCAGCTTTCAGTTTGCAGTTCTGGCTCCCTCCCTAGGTTCCCTAGGGCTGCCAGATTTCACAGCTGCCTGTTGTGAAGCCAAGTTGAAAGGGGAATCAACCAGCCCAGAATTCTGCCCTGAGACATGGAGCATGTGAAAAAGCAGCATTAGGATTTCTAGGTGCCCTGCTGTCTGGCAGAGATACTGGCAGCTCTGATGCCCTGAGCTAAGCCAGTATTTCAGGGCTCCAGGATTACCTCCTGTGCACCTGGGAGCTGCACTGCAGTTGAAACTTCTGCTTTCAGGGCTTTCTGGTTCTGCAGCAGAGAATTCAACAGCTCCAGACCTGCAAGGCTCCTCTGGATCCCCATGCACTCTGACAGGAAACCAGGCCCTTTCCACAGACAGGGTTCCCTTTGACTTAACATTAAGAACAAAGCAGAGAACTAAAAATCTTTGGCTTCCAGCCAGAAGCAAAATTTAACTCTATGTCATCTTTAGTATTTGGTGCTATTGATGCAGTCGAAGTAAAGTGACTCTGAGAGCACACAGGCATATGTAACAGCAGTAGAACATTAGTCTTTTGTTCCTCTAGTAGCAGCCTCTGCACACTACTGGCATCTTTAGAGATTACATTTTTTCCAATGTTAAAACTCATCAGGTATGTGCACTCCTGTTGCCCCGCTGTAGCCTATTAGCTGGTTACTAAGGTCTGATACAACCAGCAGCATAGTTACAACTTTTACTAAATTGGCTGTCCACAATAGTCTGTTTTCAGTGCAAGAGATTAAACAGGAGGACCAACTGACAAGCAGAGGGAAGAGACTGCCTTGAAGGAGATGAGGAGAATGAAGCCTTTTCTAGACTAAAGCACTGAAATGAAGTATGGACTGTACTCTGCAGGATGGAGACTGATTCTTGGGATGTGTGTACAGAGCTAGACCAGTGGGGCCTATATCTCAGAGGCATTGGGACTTACAGGCATTATAACAGTCCTCGTAACATTGTTCATGGAAGGAGAGAATGTGAAGCACAGCATTTTTGTAATGCACATAGAAGCAGGTACTATGGCTGTGCACTGCTATCTGAGACAGATATGCAGTGATCTGGCACAGGTTGCCATAGTCTATATTTATATATGCAGATTCTTTTGGAATTTCTCCAGAAATCATCAAAAGTAGGAAGTGGAAAACCCTGGTGAAGTGAGTCTCTGTCCAAGGTTTGCTGCAGTCATGAGGAGTACTTCCACTGATGGGCAAAGGTGGAAGATCAGTGCTGGATGCAGCAAGGACAGGCTGCCCCAAAAGGGTAGATGAGCCCAGTGATGTGAGTCACAGCGAGGCAGGCAGGGGCAGTGTCCTCCCCAGCAAGGGCGCAGTCCCACGCTACCTGAACAAGGCGAGCAGAGCAGGTCTGGTGACAATAACCAGGGTCAGCCACAGTCCAGATCTCCAGGCAAGTCCCTACTGACAAGGCAGGTCCAAGGTCATGTGGGAGCAAGTCCAGGTCCCTAGGCAGGGGACCAACGGTGAGAGTCTCAGCTTGAAATCTGCTCCTGAGCAAAGGGCCAGGGAGCCTCTGCTGAGGCTTCTCAAGGCTGGACATCTGCACTGTGTCTAAACTGAACCCGAGCCCAGGCAGCCAGACCTCCAGGAGTGGGGCAATGTGCTCAGGGCCCTGACAGTCAGGTCCCTTCCACACTGCTACTATCCTGTGTCATCCTCCCCCTTTCCCCAGTCCCCCTGTTTTAGATTGCACAACATTGCCTGCCTCTTAGGGAAGCCAGAAACAAAATATACTGCAGCTGTTTGAATTGTATTTAGCTATTAGCTATATTTTTATGGTAATTTCTGCATAAAACATCAAATAAATACCATTCCACAGACGTGCCAAATTTAATCATTGTTAGGATTCATAGTTACAGAATGCTGCAGCAGGCTAGATTGGGAATAAGCAATTAGATATATTTTTCTCTGCATAGGTTAATTATTTGCCACCCCATCCTGCTCTGGACAGGTTAAAACAAAGGGAAAAAACCCAAACCATTGTATGGGAACCTTTGAATGCATTTCAGAGACCAGTAAAAGGTGTGCAGTGCCTGGCTACAAGGCTACTTGTTCATGCCTCCAGGTGACAAGCTAGTGAGTAACTAAATGAATCATTTAATTCTTTCACATGAACATTTTTTATCTGGAATATTCTTCATGGTATCAGTTTTTCTACATCATGCAACTATTGCAGCTTCCACCAAGTATGCTGTTTTTAAGTTGCACCATCTTGTTCTCTTTTCATCTATCTGTAACCTGTGCCTCCTGCTAACTTCTGCTTTGGTTCATCAACTGAGAGTGATCTTGACAGTCCTGGTATTGGCACCTGAAGCAGCATTAAGAGTGTACCTGCTGCACTGTGAAAAGGACCGGTTTAAGAATGACTCAATTCTTGAGAAAGCCCCAAAAGTGCTGACCCAAATTTGAAACAAAACTTAGCCTAAGTATATTTTAACAGGGATTATCTTATTATTGGACAATCTAAGGGTGTGGAAATAGGCCTCAAATTGCTCAGTTTAAATCCAGTGCACAACAGCAGTGACTTAAAATAATTTTCATCTGAAGCACTGTAATTTGGGTGGGCTGAGTAGCTGGGTTGTTACTGACTGATGTCCAGCAACCAGCAATTGTAAGAGAAAGCATGCAACAGATCTGAATGGGAATCCTTTCAAGAGTGTTCAGCTGCTGTGGATTGACAGCAACAAGTATTTTTGCTGATAATTACTTTTTCCTCATAGCTTTCCTTACCATTTTGTCTGAAACTATTGACACCAGGTGCTGTGCATTCTCCCACTTCTCATTCCATCACTTCAGGCTTCTTTTAAAGTTTTCTTTGTACTTATTGACTTAATAGGCTTTTTCTTCTGTTTTCATCACAGTTGGCAAATGTTCCATTTATGGCTGCCATAGTGAGGAGGAAATGTGATCATTAAGTTAATACCCAGTTTAACTATACCAGTCTGCATTTAAATGAAGGAAAAATATGCAAAGATAGGTTCAGTTTTACCTCTTCAGTCCCTCACATTACATATAATAGCCTGATAATTTTATTTCTATATACTAATTATCTTGTTAATATTTTTGTGCATACAGTAATAATATTTCACTTGTTTCTTTGTCACTGAAAGTTATTCTGATGATTGTAAAGCAGACAAAATAGTTTTGTTCTGTCACTAGCTATGACTAATCTCAGTGTTTCTCCACTTTTGCTTTATAAATTTTGGCTCATTTCCAGAAACAGAGCTTTGATTTCTGTGATAACAATATATGCTAAAAAATATTGACTAATGCATGCCTGCTCTCACACACACATGCAATAGCAGTAGCATTTCACATTTGCTTTGAATAAAATGAAGTATTTCTTCTTTCTGTTATGAAAAGGCAAGAGATCTGTGTGTGAAGCTGTTCAGAATCTATGTCTCAAAGCAATAAAGGTATCATTCATCACTGGGACAGAGCTAGAGCTTTACTCAAAGGCTTAATAATGTTAACATGTTTCTTTCCTGAGTGTTTTACATCCCAGGAGCTCAAAGCATTTTATGAACAATAATTAATTATCCTTCAGGATGCTGCTGCCAGGTAGGCTGAACAGTTAACCACAATATTAGAGGAGAAAATCAGACACAAACAGGTTGCTGATCTGAAAGGAACACAATGGTGAAGGCCTGAGCTTGGAATCCTGACCTGTGGCTTCTTCAGAGGCTCCTGTTTCCAGAGTGTCCTCCTACTTGTGCTCTACTAAGTCAGAATTTCCAGGATACACTGTGTTATAGCTGTGCCCTTTCTGTCATAGCATGCTTTATGAATGCATACTCTTCAGAGAAAAGAGGCCAAAGTGGGTGGCATACTGCAACTGTTTTGGGTTTATGTGACCTAAGGATTCACCAGTTGGCAGCTGTTAAAGGAGCTCACTCAGTCTTACTTGTTAGGAAGGGAGGTTTAGAAAAGCTGGAGATTTGATGCAAAATTATTTAGTTCCTTAAAAGTGTACAAGTGAACATGCATAAAATATGGACTATATCCTTCAGTCCCTTCTCCTTGGAAGACCATGCCTGCTCATCTAGAGTTGCCCCTTAATCTCTTCTAACACCACAGAATCCCCATACTCAGTTCTCTGTGTCCTCACCTCCAGATTTCTTCCCATGTCAGCTGCCACTGTCTGGTTCTTCCTCTCAAAGTTGCATTAATCCAGCTCTTCCCAATCCTCCTTCCAGTTTGAGATCTCTGTGATGATATCTCCTTACAACATGGTCACAGCACACATACTGCTATAGAGATAAACTAAACCACTTCTTATATCTCTCTATTACTCTAGCTGCATCTCTAGGGTCGCAGACAAGTTGGGAACTAAGATCTGATGCTTTCTATATTTATTTCCTTCCAGTTTCAACCCTGTGGTGCTTTGCTTACATTTTTTGATTCTTTTGAAATCATTGCATAATTTTAGATAGCTTTCTAAAATATTTTCTGTGGTTCAAACACATGTTGAGTGGGATGTGAAGGAGAATCTTTGAATGTTCTGCAAGAGGTCAGGCCACACACTACTTGCCGCAGTAATTCTTGTGTTGACTCTAAGCCTCTACTCAGGGCATAAGGCTTGTTCATGATTCCCCTCCTGAACTGTTGAAATCACAATATGATAGCTGAGCTGTTACCCCAGGGTAACACTAGGGCATTTACAGCTACAACTGCAGAGTGGAAGATAGTCATATTTTTTTTCTTCTGTTTTCTGAGCTCTTGAGAGCTAATTTTAAAATGTCTGTGTGTGTATATATGTGTATATGTGTAAAAAATACACAGATATATGTATTCATGCCTTTTCTAATTACTAGTATTATTGGCTTTAATTCATGGTAACATCAAAATAACTTTGTCTCCTGCTTAATATGTTTGGAAAATAAATTTGCATCAAAGCCAATTTTGCAGTAAGCAGTTAAAACAGCTCCACAGCTGCCAAAAAGCTACAAGAGGCAAAATTCTACCAACTGAATCTTTGTTCTAGTTTCTTTTGACGGATGTCTGATGTAACTTCCAGTGACTATTGTATTATAATTTTGCCTATGTGTTAGCAGTAGCACAACATGTAAAGTACTCTGCTACTAAGTTCAAGACTTCACTATGGTTCTTCACTCCCAAATGTAGAAGAGTGTGGGAGAGGGTCGGATATAATCCCTAGGGCATTTTTGTTAGGGCTGAGCCCTCCTGAAATGGATCTAGAGTTTCCAAGAATTTTAGCTTCTATTTCAACATCTAAGTTAATGTCTGGGTTTTTCAAAAGACTCAAGAGCTTCATAGTGGAGCTAACCATAGACAACAGAGCTGAAACAACACTTCTTAGGACACCTAGGCTATATGCCAACTAACTATACCCCAAATAATACAATGATTTCTCATCAGAAGATCTACTTTCTACAGAAGCAGCACCGGTGTTCAGACACAAAAGATATAGTCTTACTTTATCAATCAGTTTTGCAGTCTGAGTTTTTAAAATAACACTGAGAAATGGCTATTCACAAATGAAAGATATCTAAATCTGTGCTACTTTTTGCTCATGTTTCTGTTCTCTTAAAATAATTAGTGATTTTTAATATTTTCCCACTTCTTTCATTAGGAACTGAAGCCAGAAATAGCAGAAAATACTAGCCAGGATGACTTTTTTCCTAAGATTAGGGCCAAATTTATTTTCTTTACATCTTCTAATATTTCTTTAATTTGCTTCCATTTTGGGAGAGCAGATCTCTGAACTAAGCTCACACGGGGGCTGTGTCTGTTGGGATTTTGTGGTTTCATTCCTATTCCAAGTTTGTCAGAAATTCTTCTCAGCTGTTTGTGCCTAGTCTTTCATGAGGAACTTCAGAGTTTGTCTCCTCATAACTAATTGAACAGCTTTTTTTGGTGCTTTTTGTTTCCTGTCTCCTGCACAGTCATGGCTGCTACATTTTGACCTCTCTATTTTCTTCTTTCAAACCAACACCACTGAAGCAGGCCTGCTTTCAGGGGTACGGCTGCATTCAGGTGCCAAAACATGGAGGCACTCTACTCATTAGTTTCTTTGAAAACCTTGGCTGAAATGAAGGCCAAGTATGATGACACCTTGGAACAGAGTTTTCCAGAGGCCAAATTGCTCCTTCCCAAATGCACCTTCTATAGATTGCTTCCTTCTACTTTCTATGAGCTGGTAACCCTATTTCTCTCTGGATCGGAAGAGGTAACATGTCAATTTTAGAGAAATAATCATAAAAGAACCCTGGCACTACCAGTTGCCAAGTAATCCTACAAAGTGGCGTTTTTCTCCTCAACTGTTTTTAATGCCCTCATGAGAAACACTCAGCCCCTCAAAGGATTAGGCCCTGCATCATTTCTAGCCACATCTTTGGCTCTTCTCTAGTGGATCTGGGCTGTTGTTCATGCTGCGATGGTGGAATGGTGTAAAGAGTAATAAAAAATAAAGATGGAAAACCCTCATCAATTTACATTGCCTGCACTTGGGCCAAAACAGGACTCTGAAGAGTATCAAATAGCTGTTTCGGGTGAGTTTTGTAGCAATTCTATGGCTATTCTGTCAAAGTTCATAGTGTTACAAATTAAGGAACAGTAGCTATAGTTATGCACTGGGTTACTCTGCATTAGGATTCCTTAGAAATATGATAGATTCTGACTGAAATGAATGTCATCTTAGGGATTGTTTTATTTTGAAATGGCTAGAAAACATTGAAAGTAATGAGCAAAAACAATAAAGAAACCAGTCAATGTAACATTCAGCTAGAATATTCTCCAATACTTGCATTAATTACCCCATAGCCAGATAGCTCTGTGATTAAATTTGCATTCCTAAAAAGCCCTGTTAAGACAGTTTGACTAGCTTCATTCATTTTCTTTTTCTTTACACACAGATCAACTTGACATCATTTCAATGGCTGAAACAACAATGATGCCTGAGGAAATTGAACTAGAGATGGCAAAGATCCAGAGACTTCGGGAAGTCTTAGTCAGAAGAGAATCAGAACTCAGGTTTATGTAAGTATCAATTCTTCTGGGAAAACGCTATGCAAAATTAATCAAAATAGGAAAGAATGCTATTTAGAAGACTTTTATCTGCTTGACATTTTAAAGAGAAGAAAGATAAAGAGCATCTCAGTCAGGTGAATGCTTGCAAAATGCCACTGGGAAATGATTTCTGAGGTTGCAAGGGAAATTACATTTTTTATGCTGCATGATTTGCAGAAGATATAAAAGGGATCTATTACTTAAAAAAGGAAACTTTAGCAAAGTATCTGTCTACAGAGAACATTTTTATACCTGAGCTCAGTCCTTTGTGGGAAGGATATTTGTCTGAAGAAAGTATCAACAGGTAGGAGATTTAAAGCTTCCACAGTCTAACCTATTTTGGGCTTTATCCCTTACTTCATTAGTGGTCTTAGTTCGTGTCACAAGAGATTACACTCTGTTCTGAACTAATAGCAGCCAAGATCTGACATTTATTAAATGGAAGCCATTAGCTTATGAGCACAAAACACATTTTGATGCATCAAATTAAATAGCAGTAATACAAGAGAGATTTTCAAAACCACCAAAGAGGTCAAGCATAGGTGCCCCACTGAAGGTTAATGAATCCATTTATGATGATGAAATCAGAGTTTGTATTCCTAAACTGCTGAATTTAGATGATTAGGGCTTATTAAGAGGGAATATAATATTCTGAAGTCTCATCTGCGTATGAATACCTGAGGTCAGAAACTAACACTGACAGGCTAAGAACCTCAGTAGGTCTAAACCCTGATGAACCCCGACCCTTGGCTTTAATGAAGCTACAGTAGCTTACCCTGCCTGAAAAACTCTTTGCTCTCTTCTCCCTTTGAAATATAAAGATAGCACTGGTACATTAACTCTTACTCCTGGGTGCTCATTTCAGTGCTCTGACTTACTTGTACTGCCAAAAATTGCAAGCCTCACCCTCAAGCAGCACAGACATCTGTCTGTGAATATTACTACAGAAGACTTCAGCCCAGAGCATATAAAGTCACTGCTTATAGACCTTTGGAAATAAGGTCTGGCAACAGTTATACTGACATTTAAAAATAATGCTGGAGTGGTACAAATAAAGTAAACATGAATGGTTTTGTCATACCTGCTTCTGGTAATCAAATAGGTACTTGGCTATTGGCTTGTACATAGACTTAATTGGGGAAAAAGCCTTGCTTCCCTTGACATTTTCTATATCAAAGCACAGAGATAGAAATAAACTGTCCCAGTGAATGAGAGCCATGGCAGACATCTGCTTGTCATGCTTTTGCGCACTTTTCACTTGCTCTGTTTCTTCTTTTAATTTCCCCCGTGCTCACACTAATCACAGCCTGCCTCACAAGGCAGTGAGGAATAGAGCACAAAGGAGCCTGGTTATTGAAAAGGGAATATACCTAACATTCATACTGTGCACGATGTTCTTCCTTCATTAGCCACCATCCAAACACACTCTACCTAGAGCTCCCGAAGAGCACTTGCCAAGAGCAAGCTGAGGGAGGAAAGCCCTTCTGAGCACCTGTACCGAAGTTTCCACTCAGGTTGGCTTCTGGTATAAGCAAAATAGGCAGGTGACAAAGGCAAAACCAGCCAGAGATGGCCCCACTGCTTTGTTTGCCTATGGAAAGCCAAGCTAGTTGCTGATGCCACTGCCTTCAGCAGGAGGTGCTAAGGCTTGTGCTGCAGCCACAGGCCCTCCAATTCCTTCAGCAGCCACAGGCTGGCAAGACCACTTTTCTGGGATATTCATGCAGCTTTCTAGCCCAGCTTCTCCCTTCTCTGTGGTGGAATACCCTGACTCTGCTTGCTAATCCTTGAGGCAGTAAAATTCAGTTTGTTGATACCACTGGTGAGCCAGCTTCTGCCTTTGCACTGGTACTCTACTTGCAACCCCAAAATCATTGATCATGATTTTTAAAGCCCCATGTGGGCATCCTGTCTTTTCAAGCTGATTTACGATAGGCTTGTTCTTCATACTGGCTCATCAAATTTGAAAGAGAAAGCAGTCTCTCACACAAAGGCCTCCAGAATCAGAAAGCACTTCCCTTTATAGCCTTTAAGAGTACAAAAAATTGTCTATTTGACTTTGTCTCATTTAAAAAAATGTTTTTACATTTTATTCCTGACAAGCGAGTAGGATGTTGCTAGTGATCCCCAAATGCTACAGCTGCAGCCGTTCTTTACTGCCTTTCATTCTGGATAGTTTACACTATCTGTCAGAGGGGCTTGGTTGCATTTATCTTTTAACCAAGTGCCAAATTTTAATCTCTTGCTGAGATTAAAGGCACAATGTACTGTGGAAGATTTTATATGTGGTCATATTTATTTCTTCCAATTGTTTTCTGAAGTAGAGGATTGCCAGGGTCCCAAGACCAGAAGTCTGTATGTAGATTATGCATTTTAGTGATTGCTTTCTCCTGCCAGAATTAGAATCACCTACAAATGACATATACAACCAATTGCACGAACCTGAGCTGCCTCAGAAAGGTTTAAGGCTGACTTGACTTTGACAATGTGGCTGCTATCTAGCAGTACTACAGCTGTGCTCAGACCACTGACTTTTCAATACCAGCTTTAATGAAAACCAGATCTCTTTAGTTCTGTAGCTGCTTTAGCCTTTCATTCTATGATATCAAAGGAATAAAATATGCATACAGTAATGGAGCAAAAGTGTGAGGTATGTTTGTATTCCCTTTCTCCCTCTGATGATGTTAGCACCAGAATAGAAATTCTCTTGATTTAAACTGTGGGTTGTTTTAGTTCTTATAAAAACATGAACAAAATGATGAACTAATTCCATATCACTCACACATTCAGACACAGATTGCAGCATCTCTAGCTACTTTTTCTTTAAATAATGGTCCATTCTTCTCACTGACTGTCTGTATTACTAATTTTTTGTATTCAAATACAGTCAGATCCTAAAGCTAGGACATGGCATCAGTGATATTGCAGTTGTGCTTTAAAAAAAAAAAAAAGGGAAATAATCTGGAGGGCTTGTACTCTGAGTGTATCACCAGCCCTAATGGTGTCAGTGGCTCCCTCCTGCTAGAGGCATACAGCCTGTCAGCTTCGCTGTACTTTATCAGTGTTCACACTCACAAATGAGAAAAAACAGTCCAAGCCAGACCTGCTGCTGATGGAAATCAGAGCAAGCTCTACCCCTGTCAGAGCTGTGCAGGTTTAATGCATGGAAGGAATTTCCTCCAACACTGCTAACTGAAATTACTGCTTTCCTTAAAGAAAGTGCACAAAGAAGACTAAGATGGGACAATAATAAACTCACTGTCACTGAGGTTTGAAACAGTTCTGCGACAGCATGTGTTGTCTTTAACTGTTACGTCAAGATTTTGCCCAAGTTAATGCAATAGCCATAAAATAAGGACATTTGGCAAAGAAAACTCCTCCAGGTTAGTATAGCAGCCAGTACAAAAATAACTAATGAGATCTGGCTGCTCAGCAGGCCTGGAGTTGGTTCGCATTTTCTCACTCCTCTGTGTGTGAACCAGCAAAAAAGTTTCCTGCTGATACGTGAGATCATTGATAATGTAACAGTCCTTCAGGCAGTTCCTCAGTTATGATCTGTATAGCATGTATCTCTCAAATCTTCTCAGCTCTTTTTCTCTTCAAGCAACATGAACTGCAGATGAAGGAATCTCTAGCAAGACACGCAGACAGCTTTGCTTGTGTTCAAAGTTAAGGCCTTATTTTAGTTTGTGTAACGCTATGAGGGCCACGCTCCCTTCCCCCACTGAACAAAATAACACTAATGACTAATGAAGTCTGTAGGACAGAAAAGGGATAAAATGAAATATGCTGCTCCTTCATCACTACACAAATGTTACATTACAGTACTCACAGTTGGTAACACTTCAGTATCTAAATAAAGTCTTCACTGAACAGTTCATCATCACTAGAAGCTTTAGAAGAGTCACCCCGTAAGGGTGAAAGAAAGAGTGGGATGGTGAAGAAATAAAAGCCAGATACTTAGTCATTGTTATTATTTGAAAGCAAGTCCTAAAGCATCTGAGGAAGAGAATCAGGCAACAGGACTAAGCTCAGAAATAAAAGGATTTAATTGTTACTGAATAGTGTTCAAAAACCACACAGCAGCATATATGGGTTCTTTCTCAGATGCGAATCCAAGCAGGGTCTTCTGTGTCTAACCTGTTAGCCAGTGTCTATCAGACATAACTAATCATTAGACAGAGCCAGATTTTCAGTTTTAGAAATTAAAGGGGGGAAAACTTCAACTATATTTGAACAAATTTCACCTACCTTTTTGTGATCCAGTATTGAGTTATCAAAATACTCAAACTTGTTGTTTTAGTTTTTGAATTTTCCCCCTTGCTTTAATGCTCACCTCTTTGCAACGGTCACTTTGTGAATAAGCAGCTTGTTTTATGGTGGATATAAAATTTACTTACGGTCTTCACTCTGGGTCACCAACAGAAAAGAATCATCCTCTCAGGAAGAAGGTTTCCACCTTTAGAAACAGATTCGGGCACCAAGTTAGCAGCAGTCACTGGCACAAAACTGAAATCAGTCACCACATTATTTAATAAAAAAAAAATAATAATAAAAAATTACAAAAAAAAAAAAACACAACCCACCAACCCAACCAACTCACCTACCTGCCAGTTTGTGATTCTGCTTAAATAAGGGAAGGGGCAGGAAAAAATCCTTTAATAAGGGGCACACCTTGTTTTTAAAGCTTAGAGGAGGGGGAACCCCTTCAGAGGTGCCCTGCCGGGGCAGTCAGCAGGGAGTGCTGCCAGCAGGTGCTCCTCAACTGCACAAAATGGCGGCCGCCGCCCAGCCCTCCTCGGAGGCCCAGCTTCTCGCAGCTGCTGCGGGCAAGCTTTTCTCTCTCACCAACCCTGCGTGGTCCCCTCCCCATGTAGCTTGGCCTGTGATATCCTATAAAAAATATATAGGTATCCTATACACTGATACCTGTTTACGCACAGGCACGTGTTTACGCGCGCCGCTGCCATGAGGCTCAGGTGGGAGCCTGGGGCCAGCGCCGCCGCCTCAGGGAGCCCCCTGCTCGCCCGGCACTTGGGGAAGGCCGCCGTGGCCCTGGAAACGCTGCCCTTTCCAGCCCTCTGCCCCCGTCTGCCGAGGTGAGGTGAGGTGGGGGAGGCCGGTGGCGGCGGGGAGCCCAGGGCGGGCTGCTCCGTATTGGGGGTATCGGGAGCCGGGGGCCTGACGCTGCAGACCCCCCCGTCCCGTCGCCACCCCTCCACAGCCGACCTCGGGACAGGGAGCAGAATCACAGAATCACAGAATCACTGAGGTTGGAAGGGACCTCTGGAGATCATCTAGTCCAACCCCCCTGCTCAAGCAGGGTCACCTAGAGCACATTGCACAGGATTGCATCCAGGCGCATTTTGAATATCTCCAGAGAAGGAGACTCCACCACCTCTCGGGGCAACCTGTTCCAGTGCTCTGTCACCCTCACAGTGAAAAAGTTTTTCCTCATGTTAAGATGGAAGTGTCTGTGTTTCAGTTTGTGCCCATTGCCTCGCGTCCTGTAGCTCGGCACCACTGAAAAGAGTCTGGCCCCATCCTCTCGACACCCTCCCTTCAGATACTTGTACACATTGATAAGATCTCCTCTCAGCCTTCTCTTCTCCAAGCTAAACAGGCCAAGCTCTCTCAGCCTTTCCTCATAAGAGAGATGCTCCAGTCCCCTAATCATCTTTGTGGCCCTTCGCTGGACTTGCTCCAGTAGTGCCACATCCCTCTTGTACTGGGGAGCCCAGAACTGGATGCAGTACTCCAGATGTGGCCTCACCAGGGCTGAGTAGAGGGGGAGAATCACCTCCCTCGAGCTGCTGGCAACACTCTTTCTGATGCAGCCCAGGATACCATTGGCCTTCTTGGCCACAAGGGCACATTGCTGCCTCATACTTAACTTGGTGTCCACCAGCACTCCCAGGTCCTTCTCAGCAGAGCTGCTTTCCAGCAGGTCAACCCCCAACCTGTACTGCTGCATGGGGTTATTCCTCCCCAGGTGCAGGACCCTGCACTTCCCTTTGTTGAATTTCATGAGGTTCCTCTCTGCCCACCTCTCCAGCCTGTCCAAGTCTCTTTGAATGGCAGCACAGCCCTCTGGCGTATCGGCCACTCCTCCCAGTTTTGTATCGTCAGCAAACTTGCTGAGGGTGCACTCTGTGCCTTCATCCAGGTCATTGATGAAGAAGTTGAACAAGACTGGACCCAGGACTGACCCCTGGGGGACACCGCTAGCTACAGGCCTCCAACTAGACTCTGTGCCACTGATCACAACTCTCTGAGCTCTGCCATTCAGCCAGTTCTCAATCCACCTCACTGTCCACTCATCTAACCCACACTTCCTGAGCTTGTCTATGAGGATGCTATGGGAGACAGTGTCAAAAGCCTTGCTGAAGTCTAGGTAGACAACATCCACTGCTCTCCCCTCATCTACCCAGCCAGTCATTCCATCATAGAAGGCTATCAGATTGGTTAGGCATGATTTCCCCTTGGTGAAGCCATGCTGACTACTCCTGATCACCTTCTTTTCCTCCACATGCGTGGAGATGGCTTCCAGGATGAGCTGCTCCATCACCTTTCCAGGGATGGAGGTGAGGCTGACTGGCCTGTAGTTCCCTGGGTCCTCCTTCTTGCCCTTTTTAAAGACTGGGGTGACATTGGCTTTCTTCCAGTCCTCGGGCACCTCTCCTGTTCTCCATGACCTTTCAAAGATGATGGAGAGTGGCTTAGCAATAATGTCCGCCAGCTCCCTCAGCACTCGTGGGTGCATCCCATCAGGGCCCATGGATTTGTGGGTGTCAAGTTTGCTTAAATGATCTCTAACCCACTCCTCCTCCACCAAGGGAAAGTCTTCCTCTCTCCAGACTTTCTCTCTTGCCTCCAGGGTCTGGGGTTCCTGAGGGCTGGCCTGAGCAGTAAAGACTGAAGCAAAGAAGGCATTCAGTAACTCTGCCTTCTCTGCATCCTTCGTCACCAGGGCACCCACCCCATTCAGCAAAGGGCCCACATTTTCCCTAGTCTTCCTCTTGCTGCTGATGTATTTGAAGAAGCCCTTCTTGTTGTCCTTGACATCTCTAGCCAGATTTAATTCCAAACGGGCCTTAGCCTTCCTCGTCGCATCCCTGCATACTCTGACAACATTCCTATATTCATCCCAAGTGGCCTGTCCCCCTTTCCACTTTCTGTAGACTTCCTTCTTCTGGTTGAGTTTTGCCAGGAGCTCCTTGCTCATCCATGCAGGTCTCCTACCTCCTTTGCTTGACACTTGCAGGGCACTAAGGCACCGAAAATTAAACTCTCTTGGCAGGCATCTACTGACAATATCCAGAAATGGAGTCTTTCCCGGCTGGTGGAAAATTCAGGCGTATACTTATTATACCCATCGAAATGACTGTAAAATTCAGATGACATTCCTAAGAGGGTGTTGCACTTTTTTGGCATCTCTATACTTATATCTGTATCTATTCACAATTTGGCAGAGCAATACTGTTTTTCAGTGACAGCATAACAGTTCAGTGCTGAAGTGGATTACCTGTGAGGGGTTTAAGGCAAATACAGGTTTTTCCATAATCTGCTTATACTGGTGTTAAAGAAACTTTCCCAAATTTCCACAAAAAAGTGAAAATTTAGTAAGAATACCAGCTAGATATCATTTACCCTGTTGTAGACTGACACACCAAAAATTTAAGTGAAGGCTGCAAATATCTGTACAGTTTCAATACACGTGATTTTCTTTCTTTTGTACTGCTTTTTAGCCTTGCAGATAGAAGTGAAAACTTTTACTTCTGTACTAAACATGAGGTGAGATTTTTTTCAGTAATAAAAGATTAAAGCACTCAAAGAGGCAGAGACCTTAAAACAGTGTAACCCTGTGACACTAATCTGAAATGAAGTGAAAAAATACGGTACAGGAAACTCCCATAGACACCTCTGATTTTCAAATCTGTGAAGCCTTTTCACTGAGGAAAATATTACAACACAAGGCTTTTTAATTCTGCTGAGCAAAGCTCAATAAAATTAGATATATGATGGCAAAGTGACTATGTTCCTAGCCTGTCCTCTGAAAATTGTTGGTTTGAACATCAGTGGAGGCAGCTGAACCCTTTTATCTATTTAATAGATTACATGCTATATGCCACAGTGAAATATTTCATCTTGATAGTGTATTCTTCATAAGAAGCTGGTTTTCTGATGATTCTTGTTTTTCTTGCCTCTTTTGTTTTTTTTTTCTTGTTTTCTTTTTTTTTAACTGATACACAGAAACAGAGAAAGCAAAATCAGCTGAAACAATCAATTCAGAGGTCATGATCTTTCTGGGACCTTGGTGCAAACTGCATGCCTGTAGTCAGATATTAGCCTTTGTAA
This sequence comes from Apteryx mantelli, assembly GCF_036417845.1. Lineage (NCBI taxonomy): Eukaryota > Metazoa > Chordata > Aves > Apterygiformes > Apterygidae > Apteryx > Apteryx mantelli. The sequence goes on from NC_089993.1 coordinate 10,751,689, forward strand.
GCCTGTTGTTTGCCTTGCTCCATGCTATTATTTCCTCCTTAAAAAAAGGGAGGGCAGCTGAAGACAGCTATACTCTTTATATCCAAGAAGTCCATATCAGTTCCAGCTGATTACCTTTTGCTATGAAGAATTACATAAAGTTTACATAAAACAGACACATTCAACAAATTTTCATATTATAAAATCAAGCCTTCCTCAATTAGGCAATGCCACAATTTACATTGTGCAGCCACAGTTTAGCTCAGACGACCATAGCTGCAGCAGAGCAGATGCCCTGTGACTTGCTCTGTAATTACAGACCTCTGGTTTCTCCTCAAGACCCTGCCTCACCTAGTTCCCATGATGGGCAATGTCAAGATTATTGTAGGAACTGTGGTTGTAGCCTCCCTCCTTCTATGCTACCAAAACTGTGAAATTTCTTTAAATTATGTCAGGAGCTTTTGTGACCACCAGTCCAGCAAATGAAAATATAGCTTAAAGCTATAATTTGCTATCTCCAGCTGTGCTGAATTTAATTTCAGAAAAGCTGAGGACTCAGCCCTTATTGTTATGGAGACGATTTGTACCTAAAAGCATCAGTTTATAGCTACCCAGTTTCCCTCACCTCTTCTCTGGGTTCTCTCAGCATATTTCTTAAAATGTCCTCTATAAGAAGAGTTTTGGGTCAAACTGTAGATTTTCCATGTATCATCTTTGCTGTTAAGGAAAGCAAATATACCACTTCAGAGTATGCACACTCTCCTTCCCTTTCTAATTCTTCTACCCTACTTTTTTATTTGTTTTCCTAGCGAGACAACAGACCCAGAAGCCAAGTAAGCTGCATCCTCTTCATTACACATTTAATGTGTTACTGCTGTGGGTACTTGTGTCTGGCTTCAGAGACGGTCTAGGATTCAGTATTACTGGGCAGCATAGAAATCTACCATGCTGAAGGAGAGGATGGTAAAAATGGATAACACATGTGTTAGCTCAGTTTAGCTGACAGAGGAGGCAGCCAGCAAAAGCTCAGAGCACTATGTGATATAGGAACACATCAAAACTGAAGCTCAAAATTATTTGTAGTATAAAATTCATGCATTTTAAAATATATTAGCATATTCTGACCCAGTAAATATTAATAGTATAGGTGAGATCTTATCATCCACAGTTACTTGCCTATGCCTGTGAATAGAAATGGCACTGAGTTCTTATTATAAAATAGCATTCCCTGTCATCGTGAAACATACTCCTTGGGAAGGCTGCCAGTACCTGATACTGCTGGCCTTCCAGATGGAAAGCAGACTTGAAGCCAGCTATATTGGCTTGACCTTGAGCTAAAACTGTGGAAGTTACTTCCACCTGGGATAGCTGTCTGGGGAGTGGTTATTTCTGCAATGTAGGCAATACAGAATGGCAATTTTTTAATGTATAGGACATATAGGATTTTAAATAATAAGACCTATCAGGTTGCTTTAGACAATTATTGAAAATAGTCTTACTTACCTCATTAAGCTTGTTTAATCTATAAAAAATATTATAAATATAATACACACAACACTCAATATCTCTGTGGTTATTACAGTGTATAACTAATACTACAAAAAAGCCAGATTTACCTCTATACTGACTTAGCAGAATTAAAATTGGTCATTTTCTTTGTAGACTCTCCGTACACAGTATCAGATGACTCCCTCTGCTCCACAGTGCTCATAATATCTACAATCATCCAAATTCTCCATAGATCCATCCTGGTTTTCGGACCATTTTGTTCTATTATGTTTGCTTACTCGTAATCCCAGGAACAATTACCTTTTTATCTAGATGAGTTTGCTGCAACTTGACTTTACCTTGGTAAAAAATTCATGTTAGCAGTCCCACACCTTCATTAGCTGGCCAGGGCACATAATTAATCCCTGTTCTTCTTTTGTTGCTTCTAATTAGACTTACTTTGTCTTTATTTGCCCTTTTAACCTTTTTCCTTTCCTCACTTTGTGAAAAAAATGAAATCACTGTTTTGCCGCTTTGGCATTGATATACTCATCACTAGCAGTAGAAGGTATGGGATAGTCAGTAATGGTCACTAGTCTATAGGGCATTGGATATAATGGTAGAATCTAAAATTGAGGGCAAATTCATGATGGAGAAAAATTAATAATCAAAATTCCTTCTAAGGACAATAACACTCACATCTAATAGATATCAGATAGGACTCTCACCTGTACGTGTTTTGCAGTATGCAGAGGACATTTAAAATACAAAATGGTACATCTGCTGCTTGCCTGGCTTTATGCAACCACTGCAAAGTGAAGCAACATTAAACTACACAAGAACTGGAGAAGTGGACTGCTTAAGTGGACTGTTTCCATTCTGAAGCAAGAAAAGGCAATGATCATTGTCTTTGTATAAAATGAAGTTCATTTTAAATTTTGATTAATTTCCATCCAAATACTTTATCTCTATTTCTAGTGGCTCATTGATGTAGCATCAACTGTGACTTCTCAGTGGCTTAATGCCACGGGTGACAACAGTGAGACACTTTGAATAAGTGTACTTAGTACTCTTCTCAGAGTTGGGCACCTCGCTGTTACTATGTTGCAAAGAAATAACACCAACAAAAGCAGATTTTTTTTGTGAATAGAGCTGTAGCTGTTGTCTGTGTTTTCTGATAAGGGCTGTCTTTTCATGGAAAGGAATAATAAATCTTTTATCCTTCATAGTGCTATAATCTTAACAAAGCAATATAAGTTACAGTGAATTCCTTCCTGTTTGGCAGATTGCATCTTGCTCTAGGAACATTGGAAGCACTGTGGGTTGCTGTAGAGAAGGATGCAGTTGCGTGATGATATATATTTTTTAATAAATATCTCATATGTCAGATTGTCAGCCTGATACTGTTCCCTGTTGGACTGTATGGAGTTAAATGAGAGGATGTTCTTTTGGAGAAACAAACAAGAAAAGAAACAGTGACAAAGATAAGGTATCATTAGGGAAAATACTAAGCCCAGCTTTATGAGGAAAACCAGGTACCTGATTCATTCATGGCTGTGCCTGCTTGTCCCCATTCATCTTTCCCATCCATTGCAATGGTGTCAAACCTGCAAATACCCAGAGTCTTTGAGGAATAACAGGGAAACAAAAGCTGGGAACTGCCCCAACCTGGTTTCTGTAATGAAACTTGTCAGATGATCAAAGCCTGGGGCTTCTCAGGTTGGTCACAGTCCCACTTTCTAGGAGAACTGCCATGGACTTGGGAGCCTCAAGGGGTCATTGTGCCCATGGTAGATCTGGAAACTCCTGGAAGCTCCAGCTCCAACAAGGCTCTCCTAGCTTCACAGACTGGAACCTGGAAGCCCCGACAACATGAGTTTGGGACAGAATTGCAAAGTTCTTGTCAGTGCACTTTAAGCTGGACATATAAATGAAAATCAGCTCACATAGAGACAAAGAAAATGCCTTGTTCAACTTGATTTCTCTGCAGACCCATCTCCTTTGCCTGGTTTGACAGCAAACAATCCCAGAGGAAAACATGACATTCCTCTTCTAAATTTGTTGCAGTAGAAGTGCTAAGGAAAACCTCCTTTTAAATGTTATATAATGACTATGGCAAACGGAGGAGGCTTCCAGATAAACATATTATTAGTAAAGTATTTAATGAATTATAGACTTAGTACCTGTTAGTCAGGATGTTTATGTCTTAAAAAAAGAAACAACGCAAAAGGATTAATTCGTATTGTTACCTCTTTTGGGCAGCTGGAAAAATAATTATTTAATAGAAAAATTTCCCTAAATAACGTTTTCTATGTTGAATGTATGTTGTGGCCATCACAAATTTATCTTAATAGAAGAGGGAGCAGCCCTGGATATCTCTAATCTCTTGAATGAGTCATTTTCAGGTCAGTAATTCAGCACTGTATTTCCAAATGTAACCTTTAATCCCAAACTATTTTTGCCTTCCCAGTTCTCAGCTACTTGTGGTCCAGTTTGCCTGAGTGGAGAGTAGAATCAGTGGTTTCCCATGAGACCATGTATCCAAGATAATGTGTCCATAATGCATCGTGCACATACAGTACTCCCAACAATTACTGTGGCCCATCCTTTTACACAGTTATCTCCCTATAGGCGAGGATTCTCTATAATAGCTTATAATTCTTGACCTGTGGTATTTCAGTGGTATCTCTCCCTGCTTTCTGCTACAAAAACAAGAGTATAATCAATTGTGGTTCAACAGTGAATTGAAAAGTCCTAAAATGGACTGGCTGTCAATGTTTAATTTTATACCAGATACCTTTATATTCTTTCCAGCCTTGATACAAAAATAGTTGTTCTTGTTTTGGTTTTAAAAATAAGAAAAGGTTAACTATGGAGGTAAATTAGGAAGGAAATTTATTATCAGTCGTGCTAAAGTCAATGCATGGCCAAATGTAGAGGTTCCCACTTCTAGTGCCTAACAACAAAGAACTATTCCCCTCCACAGGGAGGTATTTCCCGGAATGCTCCTTCTCTTGTTGCTATTGAAGTTGACAGTAAGACTTCATAACTGGCAGAGATGGTCCCAGCTCAAGGGAATTTAGCAAAGTCAGTGAGAATAGAATTCAGACAGCTTCTTTAGACACTGTTCTGAATTTCTGTGAAATATGCCTTAAATGTGACCTCCAGGGACTGGCATTTTCAAGTCCTGCCATCTTCAACTGCCTCAAACCACTGAGACAGATGAATTACAACGTTACTGCACAAAGTTGCAGTCCAGTGCTTCTGTCCACTGTTCCAGGATCAGAGAGTGCTTTTAACAAGAAAAGATAAACTTACTTATTTTAATAGTTAAAGTTATCATAGGACTTCTGATTTGTAACTTGACCTGCCAAGTGGGCTAGTCAGCAATCTGTTATCTTAATTGCCAGCTCTGTGTCTCCCAGGCTGAGCAGCACCAGGTGGGGAGCTAAATAACAAGGTGATAAACATGCACCATAATGACTCAGACGACATGTACTATATTCTTCATTAAATGTTGTCTGTGATTTCACAGCTTTATAATTAGAACCTTTAAGAAACTAAGATGAGTTGACAGGGACAAAATGAAGTAAAATAGGTCAACTGTAGAAGGGGGAACATAGGTAAAATTCCTGTTTCTCTCTTTCTATTCCCAAGACCCTTTCACCATTCCAGTTTCCCCACAGCTTTGACAGGGCTTTAAACACCTGCCATCCTCAAAGGTGGGCTGCACTGATCTCCTGTCCCCCACCTCTGTACTTAGATTAACAAATCAGCAGCCTGCCTACATATCACCATCTCTGTAGCAATTCTTATTTATTTCTGCACAGCTTTTTACTTAGTCACCCAAGTTTCTCCATCACTGCTGGCTGTCCTTGGCTGGTGTTCAACATGTTCATTGTTCTCACCACTGAGGGGATGATCTTCTTATCCCTATAAGTAGACTTTCTCCAGATATGTGCAATCACATTAACTTGTGATTTGTGTGACAGCTGAGTGATCTCTTAGACCTGCACTACCAAAGTCTTCAGAAACTCTAACAATTATGTGCATTTTTACTTCTGGGACAGGGATATATTAGAACAGAATTAAACAATCTAAGTGCCTGCAAACCTGCTGAAAGAGAGGGAAGAGGACTTACAAAACTACCCTAGATTCATTTTTTAATCTACATTGTCGTTCAAGCACTTTAATGCAATAAAAGAAAACAGAAGAATCTCAAACCCACTTCCATAGACACTCCAGAGAGAGCACAGATCTGTTTCTAGCTTTGAAAGTCATTTGGTAAAAGTAGCAGCTCTCTTGACACGCCAAACTGCTCTGCTTGTCCTGAAATAATTGAAAAAAATATTTGACACTTACATAGCTGTTATTAACAATTCTTACTCACAAACGTTAAGCATTTGGCACTTGCAGTCAACAAACTTCTTTGGCCCTTTCTTTAGCTGACCATGAAGGTGAGTGTTCAGTGTTTTTCCTATTGCCTTTACTATCTTTTTTGTCTTTTCCTAAAGAAGACATGGCTCTAGATGGCATACTAGGGAGTTAGGTTTTCTTCCTCAGCTGGAAAAAAGACTGAAAAATTGTATTTAGCTGTCCTGGAATTAATTTCCATTGAAATAGAACAAAACACTCCTTCTGTATCCAGTACAGAAGGTTTCTTTTCTAATTCATCTCTGACTGCCATTATCTTCCCCTGCCACCAAGACCTGCCTGGACGTGGCTCCCATTCCCATTTCCATGCCCTAATCCCTCCCAGTCGAGGCTGTTTAAATCAGAGATGACTCAAGCTGTCTGCCTCACTTGTGGCGCTTATGGGAATGACTGTGCTCAGAGCATCTTCCCCTGGTAACTGGACCAAAGAAAGACCCATCAGTGGGCTGAGTCACTGTGCCAGATTACTGCAGGCTCTTCCGACCCACTTATTTTCCAGTCATTTTGTGACATGTTTAGAAAATCTTTTGCTCATGCTGTTTATTCATTATGAGCTATTTTTTCTTGTTTCTGCAAATAGAGGGTCTGCTTTTAGGTTTTGATGATATAGTTTGAAATACCAAGAGAGAAAAGAATAATACATGCTGTGTGATATCTCCAAGCATGCAGAGGATTTCTTGCAATAAGCAATTATGAAACAGAAAAGCAGAATTACAGGGAGAATGTCAGGAATACATGAAAGTACACTGAGAATGCATCCCTAAACCAACACTACTGCAATTACTCCAGGAATGGATTTGGGCTCTTATTAAGAGAAATGTTTTATTATATTCATAACTCATGACTTTAGGATTGCTGGGCAGACATTTAAAGCTCTGCTCTGAGGTAAAACTGACATACTATAACTGCTGTTTGCTTTACTGATGTTTTTGATACAACATTAAAAAGTGATTTCACGGGGACTGGAAAGAATGCACCATCTATTACAGAGGACACAAGGTTCAGAGAAGATTGTTAGTATATTGGAAATTTTATACGTATGTCTGCGTAGCTTTGTAGATAGCTTAAACAGGCCTGGAGGGTGTCATTTCACTACCTTGTGTCATGCTTTATCTACAGGGAAAAAGCCATTGTATTCAGCACAGACCAGCAACTCGATTGCGCTGCTGTCCTCAGAGAGCACCAGCTGCACAGGAGGCATAACAGCGCTCTTAAATAAGCTGAACAAGAGTGTGGCTTTTCCTCTGACCCATCTTGCACTTTGATAGATTTGATTTATAGGACAAAAAGTGCTGCAGAATTAAGCTCAGAACATTTATCCAGCTTCTCTGTAGAAAGTTAGGGGATCTAAAGGAGTTTTTCTCTACTCTGTAGATTCCTGCTCTCTTTAGGATGCCCCAAAGCTCCTCTTCTCTCTCTGCATTTAGCTGACCTACACACAAATTAGGTCCCAGTAGGACAAGTAATCACGGGCCTGACCAGCCCTATAGTATAGTTTTTGCTGTCTGTTACAGTGGGTGAGGGAATAGTGCCAACATCTCAGAGTCAAAACCCTGCATTTCAAGTGAATGCACAGGTTCAAAACAAGGGACAGTACTGCAGAGTGAAATGAAATCTGGCCGATCCTGTGAACAGAGTATGTGAGTTTGCATGTCTCTGATTGTATTTTTTCTGTTTCTGCAGGATGGATGACATCCAGCTGTGCAAAGACATTATGAACCTTAAGAAAGAGCTGCAGAGTTTGGTAGCGATCCCAGGTAATGGCTATCTCCAACCCAACACTAGGATAATGCTTGGGCATTGCAGGGGAAGGCATGGTGTCAGGAACACTTCTGCCCCAAACATAATTGGAAATCTCCCCTGAGGCTGATAAAAAATATATATATATACATATATATATATATGTATATATCAGTGTGCACAGAGAGTCAAAGAGTCAAAGAACCCCAAACCTCCTCTTCACAAATCAGCCCTTTGCTCTTGGAACAAGCAGTGCAAAATACTATAAAGATAGCTCTGTTGAGCTACTTGCCTCTGTGAAAAGGGTGTTTTGACTTCCTATAATCTTAGGGAAGGAAACTTGATAAGAGATATAGGTAGAAAGGGGAGTAGACAATACCCCCAAGTCTGATTAGTAAAGCATGCCACTCACTCAATCTTAGCGGCTTTTTGATGCAACAAAGTCTCTAGGGGTGTTATGTCACTGGAGGGAACACTATTTCCTCTCAGTCAGAGCTTCAGTTGAGAAGTTGTAATTAGATAAGAGAATTGCCCTGAATCTTTCAAAAAGGAGCACCCCAAAAAGGTTAAATAAAAATTAACTTTCAGCAGAGATGAATCCCATATTTGCATTTTCACATCAGCATAAATTAAAAGTGCAGTTAGCATTTGTATGCTATTGAGGAGTGCATCCACTGGATTGTGGAACCGTGAGACACGTATCTTCTTATGAATTGATTTAGTAAGCTCATAACTATTTGTATTGAATGGAGCATTTTCTTACCATAGGAGTGTGCCCTGTTAAATCCCCGCTGAACTGCTAAGTGCAGTAGGGACATTTTTTACTTTTCCAGCAGGCTCTGAGCTGACATATCATTACAGTCCCAGGCCTGTGACAAGTATAGTACCTTGGGGCCAGCCTTGCAATGAGGTTTCCTGAAACAATTCTGCAGCATAGTTTATAGGAGTATATAGGAGTTAGCAGTGGCATTGTACCTAGAAGAGACTCCAGATTTTACAGCCAGGCAGTGCTGAGGCCGCTCCACCTCCCAGCATGTGCAGTTTGCTCTGCCTGTTCCAAGATAAGGAGCAGATGAGTGAAGAGGTAAGCCACAACACCACAGATATTTTTAGTATGCTGAGTATGGCTGGGGGGCATCTGTTATATCAGTCCCTCAAGACATGACTGTAAGAAAAGGTCTCTTAGGCAGATACTGTGGGGAATAAAGCAATTCACAACAGTTGGTCACATGCACCTCTTAAGAGACCAGGAAAGTGCATTTACACTAAATGTCACTATATGGTCTCTAGCACCCATCAAATAATTTGCTGTTGCCCAACTAGTAAGGACAGGTTTTGACTCCTTCCTTTGGCCATCCTCATCTTATTTCCATGTTTTACTGTGCAACTTAAAACAACAGCTTCCTCCTGAGAAAGGAGAGGCATTTCAGTCATGAAACAGGAAATAGATATCTACGTTTTTCCTCTCAGAGTCCATACAGCAGCATTTCTTACTTG